>NW_004955455.1:4247673-4420695 GCF_000276665.1 Chinchilla lanigera
AAAAAAAAAAAAAAGCCAGTTGGAAATCAAAGGCCAATTTAAAATGTTGATGTAAAACTTCACTGAAAGTACAATTCAGGTGCAACTGCTATGGCCACTTTAAGAAAAGCTAAGAACTCAGATATAAAAGAAATTAAATGGCAAATAAAATACAACAGCAGCATCTAAAAACACTGTAATTCCCAGTTCAGCGGATGCCTCTATACCCCTCATGCCTGGTCCTGTGGAGGAGGCCTGTTAGGGCAGTATCTGCACAGAATGCACAATAGATGATCTCTATCTAGTCCAGAGAGGCAGGGCTTCAGCAAGTTAGGTGCTGGGGCAATGGAACTCATGTTTAAGTGTCACAGGCTTACAGTGGTTATGCCCTACTCGTAACAGGAGGCATCTCACACATTCTGGTCCTGCCCTTGAGAGATCTTGTCAGTAACCTCAACTTTGAACAACTGTCTTGGGTATGTGACTAGACATTAAACAGCTGGGACTCCTGCCATGTTTTGCAACTCTTCCTCCAGAGCCCAGGGTATATTTTAAACTCCATTAGCCCTATTATCAGCCAATGCAACTTTGGGGAGAGTACAGCTGCAACCCAAAACCCTAGAACAGGGCACTTGAACAGGCACCAGACAAACGACATCCCTCAACAGCACTTTCAAATCAGCACTTGTTCTTAAAAAGATCTAGAATTAACTTTGACATGGATAGGACCTTCTAGCTTTATATGTAAGTACACAAGCACACCAGCTATCTCAAGGTCAGTAGCTCGTAATCTTATTCTAGGATATACACTCAATTTTCATTTGAATATATTTTACGATTAAGAGATTCTACGGCACTGTTTTTGTTCCTTCTCTTTTGGATCTGTCACAGTACCACTTTAATTCTTAGAATATTCTCTGCAACATGGAACTTATCAGTAAGCATATAAGCAGAAAACTAAAGAAAAGATGCTGTGTGCATCCTTACTGGGAAATCCCAATAGATTAAGGCAGCCATATCATTTTGTGTTTTGAGGGAGAGGGTGACTGGAGTTAAAGAGAACAAGGTATCTAAAAACAAGGTTATGACACAGTGCCAGACAGGGAAGTTCAGAGATGACAAGGACCTCCTGGCAGCTCAAGGTCACTGTTAGTGCCTCAGTGCTTCAGACCTAATTCCTCCACATGATGGCTGAACACAGGTGGCAGTACCCACAAACAAATGCTTTTCTCCATGCAGCACTACCTTCCAAAGGGCAGTTCTTGGCCTTTGAGCTATACTGTGCAGGTCTCACCGCTATCCTAGCTGTTCATTCTCCTGCCTTCAGCAGTTTTCCATTTATGGACCCCCCAACAAGCCTGCTAGACCATGCTAATGTTTTAACTTGGTGAGGATTACACTACTGGACTTCAAAAGTCAATGGTAGCTGTGTGTAGACACTTTAGTCATGACATACACTCAGGTTTTTCACAACTTGGTCTGAACACACACTGGATTACTTGGCACACTGAAGGGTCCAAGATGTCACCTCCAAAAGGCTTATTTTCAGACACCTGCCAGATAGTACCACAGCTCTGAGATTGGAACCAGCAGATCTGCTGTAAGTGCTACGTTCTTTAGTCAAAGGGTACATTCACACAGTGACCCTACAAAAGCCTCAAGGAGTTAGGGCCCTCCGAGGCGGGGGAGTGGGCTGAGCAGGACACTTCGGAGCCCAGCCAACTCACTGTCGATGGTGGGCTAGCAACCTCAGAGTCAGTGGTATTCAATGTCAGCTTTCCTGAGGGAAGAAGTACACAACAGACCAAGAGATGAAAAGGATGCTCAACAGCCATGACGGGAAAGAAAATCCACCCCTTTTAAAGCAAGAACGAGTTCAGAAGTGACCAGATGTCATGGCCTTGTTTAAATGGAAGCAGAAGTCAAAGATCTGAAGAGCAGAGTTTCCTCCCTGCATGGAGAAAGGGAGGGAAGGGGACCACTAGTTGGGCACAAAATCCAATCCCATCTGTTTCTGTTTCTGCTCCCAATTCCTCTCTCTGCTCATCTAAGAATGACAGGCAGTTTCCTAACCTTCCTCCCCTGATGCCTCCTTCTGCTCCCCACAGCAACAGGCAGGTGTTAATGCTCCCTGGATAGGGTGGAATTTAGGGCCCAGAGAACTGGATGCCCTGAAATCAGAGCAACAGGAAAAAAATGTAAAAAGCTTAGAGGTCAGAGGTAGTTTTAATTACTACTGATGTACAATTCTTGATTGCTTTGCCCTTTTTCAGCCTGGGAGATCTTAGGGGCAAAATCATTAAGGAAATGTTTTTCAGTGCTTAGGCATCATGGTGAGGTGCCTTGGCAGGGCCTAGAATCCAAAAACAGTCTAACTTTTTCCTTTGCCAAAGGTCAGCTTCCCAACAGCACCTCAAACCACTTCTTTGTGAGCAGGAAAAGGGATGAAGAGGAGTAAATCACTAGGCAAAGAATTAGAACGTGTTAGCAAATGCCACCATGCAGAACACTCAGCTTTATTCGTTTTATTTATATATTTAACAATTCTAAAGTATTTACTTCTTGCTTTGACAAAAAATGAAAAATATAGGAGCACTGACTCCTCTTTAGGAGAAAAAGGTTATATGTACAGCTATGGAGAGTTACGGTTCCTCCTTTACATACAAAGAAAAATATTAATAAAAAAGTGCTTCATTGATCAAAAAAGGGCTAAGAGCTGCAAGCATTTATTCACACTGTACATCCGACCCAAGAAACCCGTATCATAACCTCTTGGCACCTGTCACTAGGAACTGCACAATCTTCAACTACATTGACTTCTCCCTATCTGCACAAGCCCACGCAGAGTGGAGAAGAACTACACCCTGTTTCACTAAACACGGACTCCAAGCAATCTGCTGCTGTGGGAGTCGGGATCATGCTCAAGATGCTCTGGGATTTGGCTGGACAGTACCAGGGAAGGTGTCTGGGCCACATGTAACCATACTGAAAGACACGTAGGAGCCACCTTCCTAAGACACAGCTTGCCCTTGGCCAGGGAACTGCCTCCAAAGGGGAAGAGGAGGACTGGGAAGGGTGGAACTTCAGTGTTACCTGACCTCACACTCACTTCCTCACCATGATCTGCCCTGTTACCAGTTTTCAGCAGAGCCAAGTGTGGCCCTTCCCCTCCCCCAAGAAGGAGGGCAGGCACAAAACATGGAGCCAACCTTACAGAGCACAAACCTAAACTTCTCTCCACTCTTCCCCATACTCACTTCCACCACAAATATTCTTGATTTAAGGCTCTTTTTGGACCACATTAAATCTCACTGAGGAAAGGTGCCCTGAATCTCCCCTCAAGACAAGTCACTTCTCTAAGGAACCTTGCAAAATCACCAACTATCCCTTCCCTCTTAACCATCAGCTAGTGGGCATGTGCTCACTCAGGTAGTCAGGAGTAGAGCAGGGGAACCACTGGGTGCTTTGTGCTGCCCAAAGAAGGGAAGGAGGAGGAAGGCTGATTGTGTGGGGACCTTTCCAACTCTAAAGGCTGATTCTACCACTTAAATGGGAGATCCATGATTTGTTTGGTTTGGGAATGGGAATTTTTGGAACCCTGAGTCTGGACTTCCCTGCGCTGGCTGAGGAAGAGAGATTGTTTGTGGGATCAGGCCCTGGAATGGGGCTCTGGGGTATGCCTGGGCTCAGGGGAAGCCTTGGCCCCAGCACTTTTATGCCCAAGAAAGCAGTACCCAGCCTACCCAGGGAACAGCTCCCTGAAAGTGAAGGGAGCCTTACACAATCTGGGTCAAGTTAAAAACAGAATCCCATGGGGAACAACATGCTGACCACCCACCCCCAGTTCCTCTCACCTGCCTCAAAGAGCACACACCTTCTTTCCCAATAGGAGTTTGGGGGTTCCATGCATTATGTACCCCTCCCTCCAAGTGCCAATCCTGCGTATCTGTGAGGTGGGATGGGCCCTCTCTCAGGAGGGAGAGGCACCTAGGGCAGTGTTCTTGGGAAGATGCTTCCAGCCTCTCCAGCGGCAAAGGTTTCCCAACCAGTCTGATGTGGTGGCATGAGGAATGGTCACATATATTAGTACTGGCTTTCTTTCCTATTCACTGTCTCAGGCCTTTATTCCTCGCTGACCAACCTTCTACACCAAGAAGCACCATGCCATCCCTCAGTGTGCCTGATAGAAGGCAGCTCAGCAGTTAGAGGGGGCCTGGCAACCCCTGGTCTTTCATTAAAAAAAACAAAATTAAGACAACCTGGGGACCTGTTTGTTTTTGAAGGCAGAAGGAAGATAGAAAAGGGAGAGGGGTTAAAAGAAAAATCAATCTAAAATCCAGTGGCACATCCCAATTTCTGTCACTCTGTACAGGTGGTTCCATGCCCCACTCCAAAGTGCACAGGCCTCTCAGTCTTCCCAGGCTACATGGGCCTGTCAGAGGAACAGCAGCTTGGCCTCTGCCCACCCCAGGTCACTGAGCTTCAGTTTGAAGTGGCAGCAATGGGCTTATCCAGTTCAAGGTCAATGCTGGAGCTCGTGGGATGTAGGCTGCTATAGCAAGCCTTGCACACTCGACTGGGTTCAAACAGCTGCTGGCTAGGAACCGGAACCTTCTGGTTACAACAACTGGAGCAGAATACGTTCCCACAATTCCTTGAGATGAGAAAAAACAAACAAAAATGTTAGTTTTGGCTAGCAGATATGGAGTGGGAAAACAACCTCAAAAGACAGAATTTTGTTGTGTGTAATTCAGATGTGCTAGAGACTCCTCTGAGATTAAACCCTGGGCAAGGAAGACATCTCTAATCTACCAGAATCACGGGTCACTTTCACTTTGGGGTCACAAACACTTGCCTGCCTTACCATAATGGCTCAAGGTTATCAGGTGAGTAGGATGTGCTCAAGAGAATCTGCAAGAACAAATGGGTTCAGCAGCAGCAGCTGCTAGCTCAATGGAAAAACCCTGATCCAGGAACTTACCCAATGACCATACCCACCTGGGCAATGGCCTCTGTGTAGCTTGTGATCACTGAGAAGCTCAAGTCAAATGAAGCTGTCTCTGGGCCCCTCAGAGGAGGCAGATAATCACCCTGCTCTGCTGAGGTTAAAAAGCCTTGCCCAAGGGCCACTGTTCTGGAGGCTCAGAGGGAACAAACTGGGAGGGCAGACTGTTGTCATCTAATACTGCTCTGTAGGCAGCATGCAAAGCCAGGAGTCAAGCAGCCCATGATGCATGCTCAGAGACTGGAAAAGGAGAGGTGGAAGGATAAGCATGTGGATAAGCATACATGCACACACCCCATTATTAGATAGCTGTCAGTCAGTTATGGCTTACTACCCTCCTCTATGCATCTGCAGGGAAACTTAGGGCTCTACCCAAGGGCCTGACTGCACATAGGCCCAGGATACCCTCTCCTCCTCTACCAAAAGCCCTGCTCTGATGCATCAGTGCAGTACAGGTCCATACATCCTGACCAATACCTGTCAGAGCTAGGAGAAGAAAAGTGATAGAGGATAGTTTCTGTCTGACTTACAACCTACTTTTGCTGGGCCTTAAAGTATAAGCCAATCCCAAAGAGCCCGGTATAAGAAATTCCAAGAGGCCTGATAAGCTAGGGGAAGGCATTTACAGGAAAAAAAACAAAACACCTTTTAAACAGCATCACTCACTACCTTTGCAAACCCACCACTGGAATCAGGGGACTCAGGCACAAGAAGAGCGCTATGGAAGAATACTACAAAAGGAAAAGGTGGGACATAGGGCAATGGAAAGACAGAGAAGTAAAACAAACACAAAACTTCATCTTCTAGAATGCAGTAAGTACCTCATAACTGTGTCTTAAAAACATCAGTAAGAACCTGTGGTTACACAGGAAAACTTCTGAATGACTGCATTTCTTTAATGTACATGCTAGAGCTCAGCACAAAAGCCTGACATGACTTTCAACAGTTATGCTTTTCTACATGACTTCTTTCAGGGGACCTGGGAAGATTGGAGTGCAGTCTTCCCTTAAAGTCTTCCATGCTAAAACAATTTTCTGGGAAGATCATCTCTATTCAGACTTCTCTCTTCAAAAACAAAACCAGGAGCAGTGCTATTATCTGACCTGAAGTAACACATCATCTCTCACTGAATGACCAACCCAAAGGAAATAGCTCTGAAAAATCTAAATGGCTCCCCACAAGATTAGCCCCTGCAGAAGCATCACTTCCTGTCAAAAGCAAGATGGACAGGCTGACCTGAATGGTCAGGAGGGGAGCACTTGCTATAGCTGGAGCCTCACCCTTCACGGTCTCCTCTATTAGCTGCTGTGGATTTCCCCAACCCCACCTTGCCTGCCTGTGCTTCCCTGCCCCAGGCTTCAACCCAGTGAGTGCAGAGAGGGGGAATAATAGCATTAGTGTGAAGTTACTGTAGATGTGCAGACATCACAGACAGGTTGTTGCAGATGCTCACCACGTTTGATCAACACGGTCAATGTCCCTGCAAGGAGGGGAGAAAGAGCTCAGAGAAGAAGCCAACCAAAGACATTCGGGCTTGGGGTACAAGATGGGAAAACACATGGTCCTAGAAGCATCATTAACAGACAAAGAGGTTGATCTATTTTCAATCCAGCCTCACTTGTATAGGTGAGCCATGGCTTGATTCGGATAAATTTCCTATCCCAAGAAGACTGAACATCTCCATCTGCCACACAGTCACACCCCAGCTGGGCCAAAGCATCCCTAGTAACTCACTACTTAAACCTAGAAGGAGAGAGAAGTTGGGAGCCCTTAGGATTAAAGACTGTCCTCAGCTATTTCTACTACTCCCTCCAGCTATGTCTGCTCATTAATGACACAGAGGGTAAGTTCAGAACCAGAGAGCAGAGAAAGAGTAGAAAAATGAAGTTCTCTGACCATTGCAGAAAACTTTTTGTTCATAGTAGCCATGTTGCACTTTACACTGGGAAGAAGACAGTGATTTGAGTGGTATTGCCCCACCAACCTGGGAGACAATAATCATTTACCCATTTCAAAATCTAATAGTGATCACTCCAAACTAAAACAAAGATACCAAATGCACTTCTGCAAACACAAAAGAGAGGAGACCCCGGGGTCCGCTCAGTCAGAACACTTCCAGCAGAAGCCTGCTACTTTCCACTCTGCAGGCTCTGTGTAGTCTCCATACCCCAGCCCATCCTACCATATTCTCAATGTACCTGCAGTGGTGCTTCCTGCTGGCAAGCCAGAAGGCACTGTCACAGGCGTAGCAGTGGGCAGCCAGGTGGTCAGGGAGCCAACGGGTCATCTGCAAAACATGTGGGGCCAGTTTAGTGACTGGAAATAGGCCATCCAGCTGGAGCCAACAGAGCCAGGCTGGGGGCAGCAAGAGTCACATGGATCACATAGGCTCCTGTGGCACCAGCTCAACAGGTCTGATGTCAACAGTACAAGAAAGGCGTCCACATCATTTCCCTGGAGGTGACTCCAACCTCCCTTGACATAAAGTGGCAGGCAGCAGCACCTTGGTCACTGTGAGAGCTCATATTCATGGAGACTCATATTCATGGAGACAATGGAGAGAGAAGGCCAGTTCGCTGAGTCTCCCTGGCTTAGAAATGATGGACTAGATGTAGGTTCACAGGAACTGAAATGCCAGAGGCTCAAGGCTAACTGTATTATGATGTCCTTCCTTGGCCAGGGGTATGGGGCAGGGATGAGGGTAGAGAAGAACTGCAGAACGGTTGCACGGATGGTACTCAGAGCAGGGGTTGAGCCTGTACCTCTGTGTCCTGTTTATCCACCTGCTCCCAGCTGGCTTCAGAGAAAATCTCTGTGCTGCAGCGAGACAAACAGTTCTGATCCAGATTGCTTTCCGAGTCGGGTATTGAGGTCTGTTGGCAAACAAACATAGCTGAACAGAATGAACCTGGTCTCCTCCCAAAAGAAGAAAGGGTTTGGTGAAGAACGGAGCAGTGGGGACTATGGATGAGCCTGAGTGCTAGCGCTGCTGAATTTGCAGATGCATCAGCCACTGAGCTTCATGTTGAACAACTGCAGAGACAGGATGGGCCTGAAAGCGGGACACATGGGTTGGCTGCAGTGATATTAGAATGGAAAGACAGGCCTCAGGGTTCAAGAAGTGAGGAAAGTGACCAGGATGAGTGGAAACTCCCAGTTTCAGCTGCTCTGAGGGGCCTGCTGATCCAACCTTGCCACTTAGTTAAAACTGCTTTGGCTACACGCTCATTTCTCTGAAGGACTCTTTGCAACAATGAGAAACCATCACTAGTATGAAAGAAAAGCCAAAAAGTTACTTTGGATTGAAAATCATCAGATATGCCCGCCTTTAATGTACGCTGACTGCTTCAGAGCCTGGCTCATACTTGCACTTGACGGACCCATGCAGGTCTGTCAAGAAAATATTCATTTAAAAAATATTTTTTAAATGAATATTTTCTTGACAGACCTGCATGGGTCCGTCAAGTGCAAGTATGAGCCAGGCTCTGAAGCAGTCAGCGTACATTAAAGGCGGGCATATCTGATGATTTTCAATCCAAAGTAACTTTTTGGCTTTTCTTTCATACTAGTGATGGTTTCTCATTGTTGCAAAGAGTCCTTCAGAGAAATGAGCGTGTAGCCAAAGCAGTTTTAACTAAGTGGCAAGGTTGGATCAGCAGGCCCCTCAGAGCAGCTGAAACTGGGAGTTTCCACTCATCCTGGTCACTTTCCTCACTTCTTGAACCCTGAGGCCTGTCTTTCCATTCTAATATCACTGCAGCCAACCCATGTGTCCCGCTTTCAGGCCCATCCTGTCTCTGCAGTTGTTCAACATGAAGCTCAGTGGCTGATGCATCTGCAAATTCAGCAGCGCTAGCACTCAGGCTCATCCATAGTCCCCACTGCTCCGTTCTTCACCAAACCCTTTCTTCTTTTGGGAGGAGACCAGGTTCATTCTGTTCAGCTATGTTTGTTTGCCAACAGACCTCAATACCCGACTCGGAAAGCAATCTGGATCAGAACTGTTTGTCTCGCTGCAGCACAGAGATTTTCTCTGAAGCCAGCTGGGAGCAGGTGGATAAACAGGACACAGAGGTACAGGCTCAACCCCTGCTCTGAGTACCATCCGTGCAACCGTTCTGCAGTTCTTCTCTACCCTCATCCCTGCCCCATACCCCTGGCCAAGGAAGGACATCATAATACAGTTAGCCTTGAGCCTCTGGCATTTCAGTTCCTGTGAACCTACATCTAGTCCATCATTTCTAAGCCAGGGAGACTCAGCGAACTGGCCTTCTCTCTCCATTGTCTCCATGAATATGAGTCTCCATGAATATGAGCTCTCACAGTGACCAAGGTGCTGCTGCCTGCCACTTTATGTCAAGGGAGGTTGGAGTCACCTCCAGGGAAATGATGTGGACGCCTTTCTTGTACTGTTGACATCAGACCTGTTGAGCTGGTGCCACAGGAGCCTATGTGATCCATGTGACTCTTGCTGCCCCCAGCCTGGCTCTGTTGGCTCCAGCTGGATGGCCTATTTCCAGTCACTAAACTGGCCCCACATGTTTTGCAGATGACCCGTTGGCTCCCTGACCACCTGGCTGCCCACTGCTACGCCTGTGACAGTGCCTTCTGGCTTGCCAGCAGGAAGCACCACTGCAGGTACATTGAGAATATGGTAGGATGGGCTGGGGTATGGAGACTACACAGAGCCTGCAGAGTGGAAAGTAGCAGGCTTCTGCTGGAAGTGTTCTGACTGAGCGGACCCCGGGGTCTCCTCTCTTTTGTGTTTGCAGAAGTGCATTTGGTATCTTTGTTTTAGTTTGGAGTGATCACTATTAGATTTTGAAATGGGTAAATGATTATTGTCTCCCAGGTTGGTGGGGCAATACCACTCAAATCACTGTCTTCTTCCCAGTGTAAAGTGCAACATGGCTACTATGAACAAAAAGTTTTCTGCAATGGTCAGAGAACTTCATTTTTCTACTCTTTCTCTGCTCTCTGGTTCTGAACTTACCCTCTGTGTCATTAATGAGCAGACATAGCTGGAGGGAGTAGTAGAAATAGCTGAGGACAGTCTTTAATCCTAAGGGCTCCCAACTTCTCTCTCCTTCTAGGTTTAAGTAGTGAGTTACTAGGGATGCTTTGGCCCAGCTGGGGTGTGACTGTGTGGCAGATGGAGATGTTCAGTCTTCTTGGGATAGGAAATTTATCCGAATCAAGCCATGGCTCACCTATACAAGTGAGGCTGGATTGAAAATAGATCAACCTCTTTGTCTGTTAATGATGCTTCTAGGACCATGTGTTTTCCCATCTTGTACCCCAAGCCCGAATGTCTTTGGTTGGCTTCTTCTCTGAGCTCTTTCTCCCCTCCTTGCAGGGACATTGACCGTGTTGATCAAACGTGGTGAGCATCTGCAACAACCTGTCTGTGATGTCTGCACATCTACAGTAACTTCACACTAATGCTATTATTCCCCCTCTCTGCACTCACTGGGTTGAAGCCTGGGGCAGGGAAGCACAGGCAGGCAAGGTGGGGTTGGGGAAATCCACAGCAGCTAATAGAGGAGACCGTGAAGGGTGAGGCTCCAGCTATAGCAAGTGCTCCCCTCCTGACCATTCAGGTCAGCCTGTCCATCTTGCTTTTGACAGGAAGTGATGCTTCTGCAGGGGCTAATCTTGTGGGGAGCCATTTAGATTTTTCAGAGCTATTTCCTTTGGGTTGGTCATTCAGTGAGAGATGATGTGTTACTTCAGGTCAGATAATAGCACTGCTCCTGGTTTTGTTTTTGAAGAGAGAAGTCTGAATAGAGATGATCTTCCCAGAAAATTGTTTTAGCATGGAAGACTTTAAGGGAAGACTGCACTCCAATCTTCCCAGGTCCCCTGAAAGAAGTCATGTAGAAAAGCATAACTGTTGAAAGTCATGTCAGGCTTTTGTGCTGAGCTCTAGCATGTACATTAAAGAAATGCAGTCATTCAGAAGTTTTCCTGTGTAACCACAGGTTCTTACTGATGTTTTTAAGACACAGTTATGAGGTACTTACTGCATTCTAGAAGATGAAGTTTTGTGTTTGTTTTACTTCTCTGTCTTTCCATTGCCCTATGTCCCACCTTTTCCTTTTGTAGTATTCTTCCATAGCGCTCTTCTTGTGCCTGAGTCCCCTGATTCCAGTGGTGGGTTTGCAAAGGTAGTGAGTGATGCTGTTTAAAAGGTGTTTTGTTTTTTTTCCTGTAAATGCCTTCCCCTAGCTTATCAGGCCTCTTGGAATTTCTTATACCGGGCTCTTTGGGATTGGCTTATACTTTAAGGCCCAGCAAAAGTAGGTTGTAAGTCAGACAGAAACTATCCTCTATCACTTTTCTTCTCCTAGCTCTGACAGGTATTGGTCAGGATGTATGGACCTGTACTGCACTGATGCATCAGAGCAGGGCTTTTGGTAGAGGAGGAGAGGGTATCCTGGGCCTATGTGCAGTCAGGCCCTTGGGTAGAGCCCTAAGTTTCCCTGCAGATGCATAGAGGAGGGTAGTAAGCCATAACTGACTGACAGCTATCTAATAATGGGGTGTGTGCATGTATGCTTATCCACATGCTTATCCTTCCACCTCTCCTTTTCCAGTCTCTGAGCATGCATCATGGGCTGCTTGACTCCTGGCTTTGCATGCTGCCTACAGAGCAGTATTAGATGACAACAGTCTGCCCTCCCAGTTTGTTCCCTCTGAGCCTCCAGAACAGTGGCCCTTGGGCAAGGCTTTTTAACCTCAGCAGAGCAGGGTGATTATCTGCCTCCTCTGAGGGGCCCAGAGACAGCTTCATTTGACTTGAGCTTCTCAGTGATCACAAGCTACACAGAGGCCATTGCCCAGGTGGGTATGGTCATTGGGTAAGTTCCTGGATCAGGGTTTTTCCATTGAGCTAGCAGCTGCTGCTGCTGAACCCATTTGTTCTTGCAGATTCTCTTGAGCACATCCTACTCACCTGATAACCTTGAGCCATTATGGTAAGGCAGGCAAGTGTTTGTGACCCCAAAGTGAAAGTGACCCGTGATTCTGGTAGATTAGAGATGTCTTCCTTGCCCAGGGTTTAATCTCAGAGGAGTCTCTAGCACATCTGAATTACACACAACAAAATTCTGTCTTTTGAGGTTGTTTTCCCACTCCATATCTGCTAGCCAAAACTAACATTTTTGTTTGTTTTTTCTCATCTCAAGGAATTGTGGGAACGTATTCTGCTCCAGTTGTTGTAACCAGAAGGTTCCGGTTCCTAGCCAGCAGCTGTTTGAACCCAGTCGAGTGTGCAAGGCTTGCTATAGCAGCCTACATCCCACGAGCTCCAGCATTGACCTTGAACTGGATAAGCCCATTGCTGCCACTTCAAACTGAAGCTCAGTGACCTGGGGTGGGCAGAGGCCAAGCTGCTGTTCCTCTGACAGGCCCATGTAGCCTGGGAAGACTGAGAGGCCTGTGCACTTTGGAGTGGGGCATGGAACCACCTGTACAGAGTGACAGAAATTGGGATGTGCCACTGGATTTTAGATTGATTTTTCTTTTAACCCCTCTCCCTTTTCTATCTTCCTTCTGCCTTCAAAAACAAACAGGTCCCCAGGTTGTCTTAATTTTGTTTTTTTTAATGAAAGACCAGGGGTTGCCAGGCCCCCTCTAACTGCTGAGCTGCCTTCTATCAGGCACACTGAGGGATGGCATGGTGCTTCTTGGTGTAGAAGGTTGGTCAGCGAGGAATAAAGGCCTGAGACAGTGAATAGGAAAGAAAGCCAGTACTAATATATGTGACCATTCCTCATGCCACCACATCAGACTGGTTGGGAAACCTTTGCCGCTGGAGAGGCTGGAAGCATCTTCCCAAGAACACTGCCCTAGGTGCCTCTCCCTCCTGAGAGAGGGCCCATCCCACCTCACAGATACGCAGGATTGGCACTTGGAGGGAGGGGTACATAATGCATGGAACCCCCAAACTCCTATTGGGAAAGAAGGTGTGTGCTCTTTGAGGCAGGTGAGAGGAACTGGGGGTGGGTGGTCAGCATGTTGTTCCCCATGGGATTCTGTTTTTAACTTGACCCAGATTGTGTAAGGCTCCCTTCACTTTCAGGGAGCTGTTCCCTGGGTAGGCTGGGTACTGCTTTCTTGGGCATAAAAGTGCTGGGGCCAAGGCTTCCCCTGAGCCCAGGCATACCCCAGAGCCCCATTCCAGGGCCTGATCCCACAAACAATCTCTCTTCCTCAGCCAGCGCAGGGAAGTCCAGACTCAGGGTTCCAAAAATTCCCATTCCCAAACCAAACAAATCATGGATCTCCCATTTAAGTGGTAGAATCAGCCTTTAGAGTTGGAAAGGTCCCCACACAATCAGCCTTCCTCCTCCTTCCCTTCTTTGGGCAGCACAAAGCACCCAGTGGTTCCCCTGCTCTACTCCTGACTACCTGAGTGAGCACATGCCCACTAGCTGATGGTTAAGAGGGAAGGGATAGTTGGTGATTTTGCAAGGTTCCTTAGAGAAGTGACTTGTCTTGAGGGGAGATTCAGGGCACCTTTCCTCAGTGAGATTTAATGTGGTCCAAAAAGAGCCTTAAATCAAGAATATTTGTGGTGGAAGTGAGTATGGGGAAGAGTGGAGAGAAGTTTAGGTTTGTGCTCTGTAAGGTTGGCTCCATGTTTTGTGCCTGCCCTCCTTCTTGGGGGAGGGGAAGGGCCACACTTGGCTCTGCTGAAAACTGGTAACAGGGCAGATCATGGTGAGGAAGTGAGTGTGAGGTCAGGTAACACTGAAGTTCCACCCTTCCCAGTCCTCCTCTTCCCCTTTGGAGGCAGTTCCCTGGCCAAGGGCAAGCTGTGTCTTAGGAAGGTGGCTCCTACGTGTCTTTCAGTATGGTTACATGTGGCCCAGACACCTTCCCTGGTACTGTCCAGCCAAATCCCAGAGCATCTTGAGCATGATCCCGACTCCCACAGCAGCAGATTGCTTGGAGTCCGTGTTTAGTGAAACAGGGTGTAGTTCTTCTCCACTCTGCGTGGGCTTGTGCAGATAGGGAGAAGTCAATGTAGTTGAAGATTGTGCAGTTCCTAGTGACAGGTGCCAAGAGGTTATGATACGGGTTTCTTGGGTCGGATGTACAGTGTGAATAAATGCTTGCAGCTCTTAGCCCTTTTTTGATCAATGAAGCACTTTTTTATTAATATTTTTCTTTGTATGTAAAGGAGGAACCGTAACTCTCCATAGCTGTACATATAACCTTTTTCTCCTAAAGAGGAGTCAGTGCTCCTATATTTTTCATTTTTTGTCAAAGCAAGAAGTAAATACTTTAGAATTGTTAAATATATAAATAAAACGAATAAAGCTGAGTGTTCTGCATGGTGGCATTTGCTAACACGTTCTAATTCTTTGCCTAGTGATTTACTCCTCTTCATCCCTTTTCCTGCTCACAAAGAAGTGGTTTGAGGTGCTGTTGGGAAGCTGACCTTTGGCAAAGGAAAAAGTTAGACTGTTTTTGGATTCTAGGCCCTGCCAAGGCACCTCACCATGATGCCTAAGCACTGAAAAACATTTCCTTAATGATTTTGCCCCTAAGATCTCCCAGGCTGAAAAAGGGCAAAGCAATCAAGAATTGTACATCAGTAGTAATTAAAACTACCTCTGACCTCTAAGCTTTTTACATTTTTTTCCTGTTGCTCTGATTTCAGGGCATCCAGTTCTCTGGGCCCTAAATTCCACCCTATCCAGGGAGCATTAACACCTGCCTGTTGCTGTGGGGAGCAGAAGGAGGCATCAGGGGAGGAAGGTTAGGAAACTGCCTGTCATTCTTAGATGAGCAGAGAGAGGAATTGGGAGCAGAAACAGAAACAGATGGGATTGGATTTTGTGCCCAACTAGTGGTCCCCTTCCCTCCCTTTCTCCATGCAGGGAGGAAACTCTGCTCTTCAGATCTTTGACTTCTGCTTCCATTTAAACAAGGCCATGACATCTGGTCACTTCTGAACTCGTTCTTGCTTTAAAAGGGGTGGATTTTCTTTCCCGTCATGGCTGTTGAGCATCCTTTTCATCTCTTGGTCTGTTGTGTACTTCTTCCCTCAGGAAAGCTGACATTGAATACCACTGACTCTGAGGTTGCTAGCCCACCATCGACAGTGAGTTGGCTGGGCTCCGAAGTGTCCTGCTCAGCCCACTCCCCCGCCTCGGAGGGCCCTAACTCCTTGAGGCTTTTGTAGGGTCACTGTGTGAATGTACCCTTTGACTAAAGAACGTAGCACTTACAGCAGATCTGCTGGTTCCAATCTCAGAGCTGTGGTACTATCTGGCAGGTGTCTGAAAATAAGCCTTTTGGAGGTGACATCTTGGACCCTTCAGTGTGCCAAGTAATCCAGTGTGTGTTCAGACCAAGTTGTGAAAAACCTGAGTGTATGTCATGACTAAAGTGTCTACACACAGCTACCATTGACTTTTGAAGTCCAGTAGTGTAATCCTCACCAAGTTAAAACATTAGCATGGTCTAGCAGGCTTGTTGGGGGGTCCATAAATGGAAAACTGCTGAAGGCAGGAGAATGAACAGCTAGGATAGCGGTGAGACCTGCACAGTATAGCTCAAAGGCCAAGAACTGCCCTTTGGAAGGTAGTGCTGCATGGAGAAAAGCATTTGTTTGTGGGTACTGCCACCTGTGTTCAGCCATCATGTGGAGGAATTAGGTCTGAAGCACTGAGGCACTAACAGTGACCTTGAGCTGCCAGGAGGTCCTTGTCATCTCTGAACTTCCCTGTCTGGCACTGTGTCATAACCTTGTTTTTAGATACCTTGTTCTCTTTAACTCCAGTCACCCTCTCCCTCAAAACACAAAATGATATGGCTGCCTTAATCTATTGGGATTTCCCAGTAAGGATGCACACAGCATCTTTTCTTTAGTTTTCTGCTTATATGCTTACTGATAAGTTCCATGTTGCAGAGAATATTCTAAGAATTAAAGTGGTACTGTGACAGATCCAAAAGAGAAGGAACAAAAACAGTGCCGTAGAATCTCTTAATCGTAAAATATATTCAAATGAAAATTGAGTGTATATCCTAGAATAAGATTACGAGCTACTGACCTTGAGATAGCTGGTGTGCTTGTGTACTTACATATAAAGCTAGAAGGTCCTATCCATGTCAAAGTTAATTCTAGATCTTTTTAAGAACAAGTGCTGATTTGAAAGTGCTGTTGAGGGATGTCGTTTGTCTGGTGCCTGTTCAAGTGCCCTGTTCTAGGGTTTTGGGTTGCAGCTGTACTCTCCCCAAAGTTGCATTGGCTGATAATAGGGCTAATGGAGTTTAAAATATACCCTGGGCTCTGGAGGAAGAGTTGCAAAACATGGCAGGAGTCCCAGCTGTTTAATGTCTAGTCACATACCCAAGACAGTTGTTCAAAGTTGAGGTTACTGACAAGATCTCTCAAGGGCAGGACCAGAATGTGTGAGATGCCTCCTGTTACGAGTAGGGCATAACCACTGTAAGCCTGTGACACTTAAACATGAGTTCCATTGCCCCAGCACCTAACTTGCTGAAGCCCTGCCTCTCTGGACTAGATAGAGATCATCTATTGTGCATTCTGTGCAGATACTGCCCTAACAGGCCTCCTCCACAGGACCAGGCATGAGGGGTATAGAGGCATCCGCTGAACTGGGAATTACAGTGTTTTTAGATGCTGCTGTTGTATTTTATTTGCCATTTAATTTCTTTTATATCTGAGTTCTTAGCTTTTCTTAAAGTGGCCATAGCAGTTGCACCTGAATTGTACTTTCAGTGAAGTTTTACATCAACATTTTAAATTGGCCTTTGATTTCCAACTGGCTTTTTTTTTTTTTTCTTTTTCTTTTTTTAAATGAGAATATAACCCATGAAGCTTGGATGTTGTTGAAATGTACTGGTGTGTTGCTGCGGACAGTAGTGCTTGCCTATTGTGACAGCATTGAATCTACTGTAGCATCACTGGCCGTTTAAGTTGAATAAATATGTCACTGTCACTCACAGTTGTTCAGGCCCTCGATTTGGGTTGTCACTATGGTTCTCCAGTGCTATGACACAGTGTCTTAGGTGTAAAAGATTAATTACTTCCGCCTCTTAGTCCAGGAGAAGAAAGGGACTCAGGAAGGAGAGGGTAGCTCAGGTCAGCATTTGTCTTCCAGAGGCACCCTGAAAACTGGATGTTTATAGAAGTGGAGAGGGCCCTTACATCACCTACTTCCCTAGTTTTCACACGGTTCTGCCAGACCGTTGTGGGGATGGAGCCCCCAGGCGCATTCAAAGCTTTATTAAATTTCCAATGAAGTGCTGATAAGAAAGGCTGGGGTTCTTAAAAGCCAAAAACTAGTGATTTAATCCAGTTTCTTCCTTTTTCATTGAGGAAACAGACTAAGGGAGGAACAAAGATCGATCCAGATTACCCAATGGGTTAATAGCAAAATCTGAATAAAAACTGTCCTGACTCCCTTCGCCTCATTTTCTTGGGCCTCCAAAAGACAGCTTTGTGTAAATAGCTGCTTTACTTTGGTTCTCTTTGAGTTAGCCAACCCACAAATTTTGGAGAGGCACTTAGGAGTTACTACCAATGGGCTTAAAATTGTGAATCTATGCTCCCTCCTAACCCAAGTCAAAGGCTTGTGATAGTGTGATGGGGTGTTTTGTTTTTCTTTATCCTTTTCAATACATAAAAACAAATGATGCTGTTCACATGAATCATCTAAATTGAAATCAAAACAAATCAGTTGGGTAGAGAGAGAGTATGTTTGATTAATAAAAACGTAGTCACAAACAGTTTTCAGCATCCAGTTGTGAAATTTGGTTGTATGATATAGAGGGAAAAAATTCTGAGTTCATATAGATGTTCACATAGGTATAAGTGGTGGTAGTCACAACTTGGTTGCAGTCTCTGGTTACTGACAAATCTGAAGTAGATGCTTCAGAAAATTAACAGGGTACTCAACACCTGCTTTCAGCCCTTAGCAAGAAACAGTAGGGGTTGTAAGCACTAGAATTCTAGGATGAGAGCCACTGGCGTTGAGTTGCCTCTGGGCTTCATGAGCACAGTGCAGGCCAGTGCCCTCCCCGTAGGTGATTCCTGTGAAGGTCACACGCACTGTGATGGCGACCTTACTGTGAGGCATTGGCAGCCTCAGCTAATTGTGTGTATGTTTACCCTTTCAAGTGTATATATAAAAGAGCAAATGCAGAGACTTGAAGTCCTGCCACGAAAGTGAATTTGAAAACCACTGGTTTGGTGGAAAGAACTAGACAGGTTGGAATCCCAGCCCTGTGGTACCAGCTGCCCGTCCTGTGCCCGTGTGAGGAACTCGGCCATTTCCTCCTCTGCAGCAGAGGACTAGCACAGAGAGGGGTCTGAAGCAGGTGTTTACTTTCCCCTGTCCCGTGGGATGAGGCGGCACATCTGTGCCTGGCTGCCCCCAGACATTCTGATCCACTGCATATTAAAAAAGAGTGACTACATGTTAAAAAGTTCTGGCGTTTCTTTTTACCCTTCCAAATAAAGAAGGGTAAAAAAATGCGTAAAAACAAACTGATCCACTGCATATTAAAAAAAAGAGTGACTACATGTTAAAAAGTTCTGGCGTTTCTTTTTACCCTTCCAAATAAAGAAGGGTAAAAAAATGCGTAAAAACAAATGATACTATTAGCATGAATCATTTAATCTCAAATCATAACATCCTAAATCAGTGGGGTGGGAGCCTGGCTGCTTCTACCTGAAAAGGGTAAATTTTTTATTTGGAAGTACTATGAAGGATTTCTTGGCGGTGCTGCAATTAAACCCAGGGCCTCGTGCATGCTAGGCAGATGGTCTGAGCTACAGCCCCAACCTAGCTGGGAGGCATTTCGGTCGCAGTTTTGCACCAAATTGCAAAGGTATCACTAGCCAAAGACAAAGTTCATATCTTTGTTTTATTAAAGGAAATAATTTTATTTATTTTTATTTTTTTTGGTTTTTCTCCGGTACCAGGAACCGAACTCACGACCTCGCACTTGCCAGGCAGGTGCTTTTGCCGCTGAGCTAAATCCCCAGCCCCAGGAAATAATTTTAGATGAAAGTCTGCCTATGCATTGATGCTTGAAAATGGTAGGCAGTGGGAAGGGTCCTGAGAGAAACTGCATTTGGGGGTTGAGGTGACAGAACTCCTGAGTCCTGCCTCAGACTGGTATGGCCTAACTTTGCTGAACACTAATATGTCTTAAATTCCTGACAGAAGACCCCCGGCTGAGGAGCAGGCACTTGGAACTTTCCCCAGCCCCCAGCAGCATAGGTGCCTAAATAGAAGCCCAGGGCCAGCTGCCCTTTAGTCAGCATCACTGTAAGTCCCTCAGCCCAAGATTGGAAGAGGAAGTGAAGAACTTATATTCAGATGGCCTTTTCTGCCAGCTCAGTGCCGCAAGAGTCCATATTTAAGACTATAAAACAGACGTGAGTACATAGTAAATGGTTCCCCACTACTTTTTGCCAGTTGGAAGATTAATCCCTAGAACTAGAGGTTCCTTCAACTTCCCCAGAAGACACCGGTACCAACTGGCATACACTCTGTACTGGCACAGCTCTGTCAGCCCTTGGGACATGACATCCATAGGCTTGGGGTATGTTCCTGGCACCTCGGGGGTGGTAGGAGTCTGTTCTCTGTCATCTGACTTCATAATAAGCCGGCTAGCTGGTGCCTTAAACTCCTGGCTGGGCCTGAGGATAAAGGCAAGATGTCAATATGTCAGTCTGTGTTGCTGAGATGAGAGATTGCCATGGAAGGCCAGTAGTAGAATACTTACCTCTGAGTAGTTGCCCCTGAGCCCTGGAGAAGGATCTTTGTTTCAGTTGATTGAGAGGAGGGGGTGAGCATATAATCCCAGCATTCTGGGAAGCTGAGGCAAGAGGATTGCAAAGTCAGGCCCAGCTTGGGTGATTTAGCAATTTGGTGAGACACCCGCCCCCGCCTCAAAAAATAAAGGACTGAACATGTGGCTCAGTGTGAAGGTCCTGGGTTCAGTCCCCAGGACTGAAAACCAAAAGCCTTCCCATGTCTCAGAGGAGGGTGGCCTTGAACACTTGGCCCCCTTGCTCTTGGATCAGTGTCCCCAGAGGAGCTGAGAGGCAGCCAGTAATGCACCTGAGTTAGTGCCTCTCCACTAACAGCATACCTCAGTGCCACCTCTGGAAGCAGCCTGGGTGGGCCCTGCTCAGGTGAACCCAGGGAGTGCTGGTGAGAAATGAGTGATTCTCAGAACAGGGTTTTCTTTTTTCTTTTTCTTTTTTTTCTTTTCTTTGTCTGAGAGAGTCTCGCTATGCAGTTCAGGCTGGCCTTGAGCTCACTTTGTAGTCCAGGCTGGTGTTGAACTCACAACGATCCTCCTGCCTCAGCCTCCCAAGTGCTGGGATTACAGGAATGTGCCACCATGCCCAGCACAACAGGGTTTTCCTTCTCCCTGCTGTACCTACATCTTGGAGCTCAGGGTGTGGGTGGGACAAGAACAACTCACCAATACTGCCACTTTTCCTCTTTGACTTCCTAAATACCCACAGGTTCCACTACAGTCCCACTTGGGCTGGGGACCCTGGGCACCCAGGTATAACCACTGTGACAGTGAGCAGGCCAAACATAGGTGACCAGGGAGGTCATCCTGCAGGTGAGTGTCTCCAACGAAGTCCTGGTCTTTTTTTTTTTTTTGGCACTGGGGATCGAACTCAGGACCTTGCGCTTGCCAGGCTGTGCCACTGAGCTATATCCCCAGCCCGAAGTCCTGGTCTCCTGAAAAGGAAGCACACTGCCATTTGCAGTTCATCTTGAGTTGGCCAGCATGGGCAAGAGCCAGTCCCCAGTTCCTGGGCTCTGAGAACTGCAGTGCCAGGAAGTGCACAGGATGAGGGCCTGTGGGCTAAAGCACTTTCAGCTGCCCAGAATTTGAACATCTCGGGTAACTCAGGCCTTTTGAAGGTTGTTCTCACTGTACAGTAGGTTCTTCTGGAGGTTCTTCTCATTTTAAAATAATTACACTGAGCTTGGGGAGGTGCTTAGCGGTAGAGCACTTGCCTAGCATGTGGGAAGCTGTCAGTTCCACCCCCAGCAGTGGAAAATAATAATGATAGTGTTGTTAACACAAATTTACTACAAAAATGTATATAATTGTAAGTAAAATTCCTGTTTCCTGGAGGCAACTGACTTACCTGAGGGGTTGTCATGGCTTTGTTATTTTTAAATACTATGCAGCAAGGCTTTACTATCTTTGCTGCCTGTTACACACTAGTCAAACCGCAGTACAAATTTTTCCTTCCAGCAAAAGCTCTAACATAAGTGACAAAAATGACACCAACCACATGGTGTGGGGTTTTGTGCCCTCTCATGCCCTTAGTCTCTTTCAGCCTGATTTGGCTCCTCCCCTGTCCCTAAAGCTATCAAATCTTCGGACCTGAAAAGCAAGCTGTTGCAAGTCCACCGAGTGTCCCTGTCCTTCACTTCGATGCAGGCCCTCCAGAGAGAGTGGGCCTCCGCTCCGTCAGCTCTTCTTCCTCACCACACTCCCGCTGTCCCTGATGCTGCGCTGGGGCCATCTGCGCACTCCAGCCCCTGCTCCGAGAGCAGTGCCTGCAGCAGGGATGAACATTGGTCCTTGTTTGACTTCTCCAACCTGAAGTCGGAAGTTTCCTGTTTTCGTGTTGCAGCTGAATTGCGCCCAACACCTCTGTGGGTCTTTCTTGGGACTTGGAATACTGCCATTCAGTCCCTTTAGGAAGCTCTGCATAGGAAGTTCTGACACATACCATGGCATGAATGAACCAGAGTGGCCACAGCCATTGCACACGGCTCTGTGTGCTGCTCTAGGGAGTGCAGGAGGCTGTAGCAGGACCTCTTGAGACACCCTTGGCACCCACATCCTGCAGGTAGCCCTGCCCTCCGAGGCACTCGGAGACCCACCCCCCACTCCCATCTGTCTGAGATCAAGAGCCAGGCTGGCTGCTTGGGCCCCTTGGCCTGTTTCACCTCAGCACCCTGGCACCCCACATTGCTAGGGACACTGACCAAGCCCTTTATATTCTCATCTAGAACTAAGGTGATTGAACTCTGTAGAGCTGGGAAGCCTTTTGCCCAAAGTCACCCAACAAATAAGCAGCATAGCCATGGTTGGCATCTGGGGCCGTGGCTCTGGAAGTCACACTCCCAAGCACTGCACCAGTGCCTCTAGCAGCTCTGGATATGCCTCGTGACTCATTCACTTAACAAGCAATTAGGGACTGGGCTCTGTCCAGGCTTCCCTGGTGACTCATGCATTCCCATCCCCACCGTTCCATGAGATGTTATGACATTTCTGTCAGTATCTGGCACTATTTGCCCAAAACTATGTGCCCTGTTAGGGAAGATGAGGCAGGTAGATAAATATTTGTCAAGATTTATTACCCAAAATGAACAGGACTTGCAAAAGCCTCTTAAAGTAAAACTACTTTAAAAAGAGACCAGCATTTCATACACAAACTATAGGAAACAGTATAATCAGAATTTTATCTTAAAAAATGAAGCTAGTATCTCTTCTAAATTTTAATTGACAATTGTGTAAATTATCTTTAAAAATTTTTAATTGACAAAATTATATATATATCATGTACATATTTTGAAATATATATACAATTAAACTAATTAACATGCATCACCTCATCTTTTTGTGGTGAGAAAACTTAAAATCTCTCAGTGATACTTATTTATTTATTTTTGAAACAGGGTCTTGCTGTGTAGTTCTGGCTGGCTTTGAACTCAATATGTAACCCAGGCTGGCCTCAAACTTGCAACAATCCTCCTGCCTCAGCCTCCAAAGTGCTGGGATTACAGGCATGTTCCACCACATATGGCTTACCTCTCAGCAATTTTTAAGTGTATCTAATTATTAAGTATAGTCAGCATGTTGTACACTAGATCTGAATTTATTCCTGCTATCTAACTGAAATTTATACCCTTCAACCAGCATCTTCCCAGTGTTGTTTTTGTTCGTTGTTACAGCACTGGAGATTGAACCCAGGGCCTTGTGCATGCTAGGCAAGAACCCTACCAATGAGCTCCTCATTAAAACTGTATTTTCAGCCAGGCATGGTGGTGCACACCTTTACTCCCAGCACTCAGGATGCTGAGGCAGGAGGATCGTTGTGAGGTCGAGACCAGCCTGGGCTGCATAATGAGATGCTGTCTCAAAAAGACAGAAAAATAAAATAAAATTTTATTTTGAGACAGGGTCTCACCAGTTGCCTGGGCAAGACTTGAACTTGCTGTTTGGTTGCAGCTGCCCAAGTACGGTAGCTGGGGTCACAGGTGTGTGCCGTTGTGTGCTGGCTCTCCAGTGTTGGGTTAAAACGAGTATCTTTTAAATGTAATTGCAACTCTGGGCCCACACTTAGAATATTTAGGGTGTGTTTCCCTCCCCAAGTTATGACTGCACACCAGGAGCTCATTTCATGTTTGATGGTATGATCAGTCACTGGATCATTTTTTGCAAGTTAGTCAAGGGCTTCTTCAACTCCTTAATACTTCATTTTGATATTCAGATCGTCCCCCTGTGAAGCACCTAACTGGTGATACACATCTGTGTCCTCTTCATTTGTTGATGGGCCTAATGAAATCCTTCACATCCTCATTTGTCAGTGGCTATGCTCTTTTGAACCATTTCACTCTTCTCAATTGTACGAAATGTGTGTTTTAAAAAAACTTAACTTGCACTTTGGCATCTATTTCACTGTATTTTCATTGTCAGAAGTTTCCACCATCTCCCAATGCATGATAGATGGCAGAATGCGGCCATCAGAATGTGGATGGAGTGTTGAACAGGAAGTGATATTTACATAGAGAATTGTATAGAGAATACATTCCATGTCCAGTGACTTTTGCACTCCTTCATAACCTACTGGCTGCAAGAACTAGGATTAAGACTTAAAAAAAAAAAAAAATTGGGGAGAGGGTGTAATATTAGACATTGAAACCAGGACCTCATACATGCAGATGCTCTACCTCTGATCTACATCCCCAGCCCTGGTTGCTGGAACTTGGGGGCTGATCAGTTACATATAGTCCAAAGGACAAAGGGAGTCTATGCAGTGCTGGCCAGGGAGCCTGTCCTTTCGGGACAGTAGTGAGTTCAACAGATAGCCGTGTGAAGTCAAAGTGAGTCAAGCAAGGCAGGAGGGCAAGTTTGGGAGGCTGAGACGAGGTGTATGGGTTAGAGAAAAAGGGAAGGCAGGAAATATCTGTTAATTGTCTGGGCCACAGAAGTGTCCTATGTCAGGCTAAACCCTGGTCCTTTTCTATGGCCATTTGAAGATTGTGAACAGAGAAGGGATCAAGCTCGGGACAATAGTTCAGGTCTGTCATGGACCAGGCACTATGTACGTGTTTCCTATGAATCAACACGTTTCATCTTTCAACCTGCTCGGGTAGGTACTATTATATCCTCATCTAAACCTAAGGTGGTTAAACTCTGTAGAGCTAGGAAGCCCTTTGCCCAGAGTCACCCAACGAATAAGCATAGCCATGGCTGGCATCTGGGGCCGTGGCTCTGGAAGTCACACTCCCAACCACTGCACCATCTAATTTCTCCTGAGCTCAGGCTGCTGGGAAGAAGCAGTGGTCCCAAGGGAAGATGAGGTGGAAAGTGCAGTAAGAGGCTATGTGCATGATAAAGGACCTAGACTGCGGGAGAGGGCTCTGGAGCAATTATAAAGGGACACTGAATTGTAAAAGAACTTGTGTTATTATATTGGATTCGCATAGACCTATTTTTCCCAATTTGAGAGCTGTATTGAATTATGCATGAAGCAGTCAACATTATAAGAAATGAGCCACTCACTAAATTCACTTTGCTGGTTAGGAGGACCTCCTTCCATCAACTCCGTGCTTTCCGTGTCTAACACAGGGGCAAACCTGCATTTAAGATCAATTTGCCACAGACACCAGTTCCACCAGGGGCTGAGACAACCTCAGACTGGTGATGCTGCGGCTCAGTGCCTCCCCAGGCAAGTGCCTATGTATGCTACCTCTGTGCCCAACAAGCCCTGTGTTCTGGCCCCCATAAGTGCTCAGCTCGAGGGTAGACTTGACCACTCTCCTCTGCATCAATTTTCCTCTCTCTTTCTGTCTCTGTCTCTCTCTCTTTGGATTTTTGAGACAGAGTGTTGCTATGCAGCCCAGGCTGGCCTCGAACTCATGGCAGTCCTCCTGCCTCAGTCTTCTGAGTGCTGGGATTACAGATGTGTGCCCCCACGGCTGGCTGCATCGACTTCTCAGAGTGTTAGGATATTTGTCCAGTCTGTCCATCCAGCTGTTAAGAATCCAATGAGGAAACAGATTGTGGTTAGCAAAGTCCAGCTGGTCTATAGCATAAGGGGCGCAGCACCCCAAAGCTTGTTCTGTGACTGAGCCCCCATACTTTACCTGCCTGTTTATGTAGTCCCTGTGGGAGGTGGCGGGAATCGTGCCTGTCTGCCACGTAGTTTCCCAGCCCCAAGGCAACGGGATCTTCCTTGTCACCTACGTGCAGACCCAGAGAGAAAAGGGACATCTGTCAGGTCTCCCAAGGGGTAAAAAGGGACACCTGGCCATCTCTAGCCAGGACTGTCCCCAAGGATAAATACTAGGGTTGGAGTGTTACTTGAGAGAGATTTTCTGGTAAGAATGGGGAGCTACCTTAGGGTACTGGAAGTCCCCAAGAGATGGGCTCCACTGGGCAGCCTCACTCCCAGCATGGGTGAGATGTGGGCGACAGCCAGCTGTGAAGGCCTCCTGGCTGCAGGGCTCATGGTACCTCCAAGCAGGCCAGCGTCTAGATAGACAGGTGCCGATGCCTGGACTTGCAAGCAAAAACATCTCATGGCACGTCCGTCCTGAAAAAGGAGAGGCACTTGCTGGCGCACTGATGGCATTTCCTCTGTCTCCCACAGGGCGTATTTTACAATAGACTGTCTTGCCTGGCCTCTCTGTGCGTATGGAGCTGGCCTGCACCACAGAGAGAACAGAAATGGGACGAAGTAGTCCAGAGCGTAGCAGGTCGTGCCCACGCCTACTCCTGACTGTGGCTTTTGGGGAACCGCACCCCTCCAGTCTTGGACAGGAGCAAACACCAAAGGGGCCTCTAATGCCTTTTCCTTGTGATATCCTCAGCCCCCGCCCCAACCCCGCTTAGTTTTCTGTGCCAGGACAACATCCATTTTCCTTTTCCCCTCCCTCCAAATGCCCGCTCCTCTGCAAGCCATGCAGAAGAACAGCCTCACACTGAAGTACAGGGAATGTACAAGCCAGGCACAGCACAGCTGTCCATCAACAGACCAAGGACTCATCAACGATGAGTAGCAAAAGTGAGTGAGTGAGTTACAGATGAGCAGGTGGATGATTCTCTCAAAGCAGTAAGCAGAATAAAATGATGTGATGTCCTGTCCAACCTTAAGAAGTTCAAAACCAGGTAAGACAAAAGTATTCTTTAGGAGTGGATGTGAGGGCATGGTGACGACAAAAGCCAGGGCTAAGGCTGTCTTGAGGGGTGGAGAAGGTTGGGGAGGTTGGGTGCTGTTTTTGGAGGGCTAGAGATGCTCCAGGTCCCGATTGGAGAGATGCGTGTTAGGGATTATCATGGTACAATTCATCGACCTCTGCAGATAGTTTCATGTACTTTCCTACATGGTGCTACTTCACAACGTTCACAAAAAGACACCCCCCGCACACACACTCTTGGATCTTGATCTTCTCAGGCCTTGTCCCGTAGGGTCTTATCCACATAGTCTCAGTGAAAACTGCAGGTGGCGGGGGGGGGGGGAGCTGCCTGGACCTTCAGACGAAGAGGCTAGCTCAACCATCCAAGTGGCGCAGTCAGTAAATGGGGGTGGGGGTTCCCACCTTCATGCCTTCCCCTGGGTATCCTGCCCTCCGCACTACCACGTCCTTGCTCCAGCCCACCTACCTTCTTCAGAGACCGGCTCTGTTGACCTGGAGCACCTGGTTTCCTGGCTCTGTCTGGTCTACCTTGGGAGGGCTTACCTGGCCTAGGAAGGGATTGGCTACAATGAAGCATCCCTGGGTCCTTGGTGAAGCGCATGTCTGGTCTGATGTTTTTGGTCACTGGCTCACTGACTTACAGTTGGGGGAGCTTTTCATTGTGTCATAGTAACAGGAGCTCAGGGTTCCTGTCAGGCTCTCCACTGGGCATTGAAAGCCACGATCGGGCAGCCCACTCTGCACCCCTTATGTCTCTCTTAGAAGCTTTCTTTTCCCCAATAAATACAGCTTTCTTTCCCCTCAGTAAATATTTTCTGCTTTAAAAAGAGAAAGCCAGGCTCCTTGAGCTCCTGGGCAGGAGCACTGAGAGGAGACAGGAGGGTGCTGTCAACTCCACACAGCAGCCGGGGCCTGTGGGAGCCTGCACCGAGTGAGTCAGAAAAGGGCTCCCAAGAAGTGACGTGTAAGCCAGGGCCGGAGAGAGATGGGTGATTCTAAGCCACTCAGTCCTGGCAACGACCTTTTCAGATACTGTCTTATCATTCCCATTTTACAGAGGAGGACTTAACCTCCAGCCTGCATGGTTCAAAAGCCAGTGAAAGGAAGCTGTAGTGACAGTCTCGGCCAGAAACCGTGGTGGTGAGGGGAACAGCAAGGGAAGTGCCGCGTGGGCTCAAGAGCTGCTGCCCATAGACACGATGGACACAGCGGGGTGGGCGGGGCTGTCAGAGTCACTCCCCAACGGACCCAGGCGTCAGGTTCCACACTTACCAAAGTGGGACAAGGAGAAATGGGTTTGGAGGCAAAAAAATTGGATTGTTCATCCAAATTTGATACATCCTACTTCAGTCAAAAAGAAAGAAGAAAGAAAAAGAAAGAAAGAAAGAAAGAAAGAAAGAAAGAAAGAAAGAAAGAAAGAAAGAAAGAAAGAAAGAAAAGAAAAAGAAAAACAGGGACAGTTTGTTTAGTGTTCTCTCTAACATCCTCGATATCCCTTTGTCCAATGTCCTCATGTGCAATACTGGCTAGTTTTGACTCTCAAACCCTCAGATATCCCACCCCAGGCAGATCAGGACCAGCAGGGTCCCGAAAAGGATGCTGTCCTTGGACGTCCCCTTTGTTTCTCAGAAGCAGTGCGGTGCTTGCTCCTCATCTTCCCAGATTCTTCCTGTGTGAAGAAGCCCAGCAAAGGGAGAAGCCTGCTCACGGGCCTGGTCCTTCTAGTTCTGACCGCTCTGACAGTCCCCTGAGAAGACCAAGGCCCAGGAATGTGTGTGGAGGATGACTTTCTGTGAACTTTGTGAAGTCGCACACATGAAGGAAGGTACATGAGGGGTGCCCTGGGGGGTGAGCAACTCCGAGCTGCACAGGGCCCCAAGCTCAGAAAGACCTACCTGTGGTTTTCAGTTTAAAGCGCTTCTGTTGCGTTTCGTGTTTGTTTGCTTTGAGACAAGATCTTGCTCTGTAGTTCAGGCTGACCTTGAACTCACTATGTAGGTAGTCCAGGATGGCCTCAAGTTCACAGTGACGCTGCTACCTCAGCTTCCTCAGTGCTAGGATTACAGGTGTGCATCACCATATCCAGCTTGGTGCAGTCTTTAAGTTCCTAATTTGTGTGTGTGTGTGTGTGTGTGTGTTACTGCACTACGCCGCATCCCCAGCCCTTTTTATTCACTTTTTGAGACAGGGTTGCCTACGCTAGCCTTGCACTCGCTATCCTGTGTCAGCCTCCAGAAGGGCTGGGATTACAGTCAAGCGCCACTGCTCCCAGCTTGAAATTCCTAATATATTAAATGAGAGGCCCACATGTTCATTTTGCACCAGACCAAATAATTTATGCAGCCGGCTTTGTACATATGTCTGCAACGTGATGGTGAGAGGCAGCAAGCAGCAGCCTCTCCCATCTGTGGGAAGCAACCTCCTTTCTAGCTGAGAAGACCCACTGCTCTGAATCACGGAGATTCGGTGAAAAGGAAGGGCTCGCTTCCTCTGTTTCTGTGAAATGCACGGTTTTATGTGCAGTTTTATGTTTCTTCCTGGATAATAACTTAGGAGGGAACCCTTGGGAATAGAATACAGAAATAACAAATTATGGGCCATTAACTGTGCCTAATTGTTTCTTTATGGCTTGGAGTGGAGGCTCTCTGGCACTCGTTATGGGGGTGGTGGCGGAGAAGGGATGCCCTGGGGAGGAGGGGGGGGCAGGGGAGGAATACTCAGTGGTATTGCTGGCCTGACTCTTGAAGCCTCAGCTGCCACCCAGACCTTACTTACTGGGTTAGGTCTCTCACCAGCATGGGGACTTAGGGTCCCCTCTCCTGTGATTCCAGCTCCTTCCTGCCCTGCAGGGGTGGAAGTGGTCTACTGGCTGTCTTGAGCATCCTTCAGGGTACAACTTATACTTACTGCCCAAGAAACTGACCTCATCTGCCTCCCAGGCTCCAAACTGAGATAGACACTTACAGGCTGCTTTTGCTAAAGAGCACAGACTCTTCACTTGTGCCTACAGATACCCAAAGAGTGACTAAAAGCAGGATAAGACTCAGCATCTCTTCTTTCATTTTATTCAAAATATCTTTTCTTATTTTTTGAGATAGGGTCTCACTATGTAGTTCAGGCTGTTCTTGAATTCACTGTGTAGCCCAGAGTGGTCTCCAACTTGGTGGTGATCCTCCTGTCTCAGCCTTCTAAGTGCTGGGATTACAGGTGTCCACCACATCTGGCTCTACAATCATTTTATATCTACCTCCTTTATTACGTTAAAACGCTGGGCCTGATTCCTGCTCAGCTCTGCACATAGGCATGTTAATCAGTTCAGGAGTGTTTGTTTAAAAACTTTGCAAAGTATATTAGTCCTAAATTAAACTTACCTATCTTACCACCCTTCAAGACTGAAGACACCAAGATAAGAGTAACTAAGGCATTTTAAGTGTTGGTAAGGACACTGAACTACCAGCTTTTATAATGTCCTCTTCCAGAACCCCTGCTGTGGCACCTAGACTAAGTCTCCAGTCATTGCCCCAAACCTGCAGTCACCTTGGATTCCAGCAACGACTCTACAGACAGACCACCCCCACACAGAAGTAGTCATCTCACGGGAACTGGATTGCCCCCTCGAGTGACGACTCCTCTGGAGCCACTTTGCAAAACCAGAACTGAAATAATGATCAACCAAAGCCTAGCCCATCCCAGTAACTCTGTAAAAGCTTGCTCTTTTCCTTTGTTAATGGACCAGCCTGATTTTCTCCATGAGAAAAGAGCTGTGCCCCTTTCAGTTCTCCTCAAGCCAAAGTCCCTTCTTAATTTTCCCTTCCTTCTGAATTATAAACTTTACCTGTATTCTTATACTGTTTGGCCTTGAATTCACAATCCTCCTGCTTCTGTCTCCTAAGTGCTGGGATTACAGATATGTGCTATCCCATCCAGATTGGCCTGGCTTTTAATTTTTATTTCATCCAGTCAAAGGACTTCAGGTACGGTATCAAAACCACTGCAAATGCTTGTTCATTTCAGCAAACACCTGTTTAAAAGAATTAAAGTGATGTGGGCATTCACTATAAGCTTCCCTCTTAGGACTGCTTTCATTGTGTCAAGGAAGAAATTAGTTCCTAGAATCAAATGATAATACCAGTACAATACACCAGAATCTGTGAGACACAATGAAAACAATCCAAAGAACAAAGCAAATCACAATGGATGCCACCAAAAAGCAGATTAGTAACTCCTTTGAGAACCTGTACTCTAACAAGCTGGAAAATTCAGAAGAAATCGATAGGTTCCTAGGTGTGATAAATAGCATGCATGAGAGACCACTCAAACAGGTTTTTGTGTTTATCAACCAGGCTAGTTTATTTCCTCTGGGTGCAGAGGGGCTGAGATCAAGAAAGATGTCGGCCCTCAACCAGGGGAGAGGCAGAGTTTTATAGGGTTTGAGAAGGGAACTGTTATCCTAAGGAATTTGGGTGCTGGGATGCCAGTGGTCAAGGTTCACAGAATGGTCAGAATGGTCAGTGCAGGTGTGTAGATAATGTCAGACTCTTTGGTGCTGGAGAAATTGCACATGCTATCCTAGTCTCATCTTTATGGCCTTGTGTTTTGTGTACCAGGGACAGCATGGCCCATTACTAGATTCCTGTTGTTTACTGAGAACGGCATGTTTGCTGATAAGGCCTCATCTGGGTCAAGCGTGACTCTGGATACATACGAATTACCAAAACTGAACCAAGAAGATATAAAACCCTGAATAGTCCAATACCAGGCAGTGTAATTGAAGCAGAAATAAATAATAAAAACTACCAACTAAGAAAAGCCCAGGTCATGAGGGATACACTGCTGAATTCTACAAAAATTTTAGGGAAGATCCAATACAAATACTCCTTGTATTAGTTATTTTTTTTCATTGCTGAGACAAAATATGCAATACCCAAAGGTAAAAGAAGGAAAGGTTTATTTCAGCTCAGTTTGTAGAGGTTTCAGTTTATAGTTGGCTGACTCCAAGGCAGGATGACATGGGAGAAGGGTATCACAGGGGTGAAACAGTCTATGGCAAAGCAGGGCAGACAGAGGGGAGCAAGCAACAAGTCCAAATTGCTTCTTTCTGCCTTTTTATATTCTATCTAGGATACCAGGCTTAGGGTGAGTGGCAAACCAATCAGTGGACTGACTTATCACACATCCTTAATCCCAGCACCACACACTCTAGATCCAGCCACCTCTGAAAAATCTCCCACCTATTACTGCATGAGGCTTTGCGGGGACAGCTAGACACAAACTTGAACACTCCTCAAACTCCCTAATGCAACTGAAGTGGAAGGAGTACTCCCAAAGTCATTCCCTGGAAGCTAACATCACCCTGATTCCAAAACTAGACAAAGATCCAACCAAAATAGTGAACTACAGGCCAATCTCTTTAATGAACATAAATGCAAGTCCTTAACAAGATACTGGCAAACAGAATGCAGCAAATCATCAAAAAGGTCATACATCATGAGCAAGTAGGATTCATCCCAGGGATACAAAGAGGGTTCAACATGTGCAAATCAATAAATGTAATGCATCACATAAATAGAAGCAAGAATAAAAATCCTGATTATCTCCACTGACACAGAAAAAGCCTTTGACAAAATCCAACATCCATTCGTGATTTTAAAAAAGACCCTAAAGAAAATAGGTATAGAAAGTCTTTCAATCTGATAAAAACCATTTATGACAAACAAATGGCCAACATCATATTAAATGGGGAAGAGCTGAAGGTTTTTCCTGTAAAATCAGAAACAAGACAAGGTTGTTTACTACCACCACTCCTGCTCAACATAACACTCAACATAACAACAAAACACTAGCCAGAGCAATCAGGCAAGAGAAAGAAAGAAAAGGGATGAGTATCGGAAAGGAAGAACTCAAATTATTATTATTTGCAGATAACATGATCATCTACATAAAAGACTGAAAAATTCCACCAGAAGACTCCTAGAATTAATAACCAAGTTCAGTAACATAGGATACAGAATCAACATGCACACACGCACACACACACACACACACACACACACACACACACACCAGCATTCTTATTCATCAATAATGAACTCACTGAGAAAGAAATTAGGAAAACAATATAATTAACAATAACATCAAGAAAAATGAAATAATTATGAATTAACCTAACCAAGGAAGTGAAAGACCTCTGCCACAAAAACTATAGAACTCTGGAAAAGGAGACAGAGGAGGACATGAGAAAATAGAAAGATATCCCCTGGTCTTGAATAAGCAGAATTTAAAAAGGCCATATTTCCAAAGCTGATATACAAATTTAATGCAATCTCGATCAAAATACCAATAGCATTTCTCAGAAAACCAGAGAAAACAATCTTAAATTCACATGAACTTAGAAGAGACCCAAAATAGTAAAAACATGAGTAAAATAATCCTGTGCAACAAGAGCAAGGCAGGAAGCATCGCAATCACAGACTTCAAGTTATACTACAAAGGTACAGTGATAAAGACAGGATAGTATTGGCAAAAAAATACATGGTGATCATTGGAATAGAATAGAAGATGCAGAAACAACTCCAGGCATGTTCATCTAGATGATCTTTGACAAAGGGGCCAGAAACCTATGCTGGAATAAAGATAGCCTCCTTAACAAATGGTGCTGGGAAAACTGGTTATCCACATGCAAAAGATTGAATCTAGACCCGTATCTCTTACCATGTACTAAACTAAAATCAAAATAGATCAAAGATCTAAACATTAAAACAGAAACAATCTGCTGGAAGATAAACTAGGTCAGCCTCTTGAAGATATAGGCATAGGTAAAGAGTTTTTGAAGAAAACTTCAATTGCACAAGAAATAATACCAAGAATCAACAAATGGGATTATATCAAATTTAAAAGTTTCTGCACAGCAAAGGTGACAACTGATAGTGAAGAGACAACCTAAAGCAAGGGGAAAAAAAGTTTTTGTGAGCTAAAACTTGGACAGAGGAGTAATATCTTGAACATATAAAGAGCTCAAAAAAAGCAGATCCCCTAAAATAAAAGACCCAATCAAAAAATGGGCAATTGAGTAGGAATAGACACTTCTCAGAAGAAGTACTACAGCTAGGCATGGGGGCACACACCTGTAATCTCAGCCCTCAGGAAGCTGAGGCAGGAGGATCACCATGAGTTTGAGGCTAGCCTGGGGTACAAAGTGAGGTTAAGGCCAGCCTGAACTGCATAGTGAAACCCTGTCTCAAAAAGAAAAGTAGTACAAATGACCAGTAAGTGCATAAAAAAGGTTCACATCTTTAGCCATTACATAAATGCAAATTAAAACAGTATTGAGATTCTATCTTACTCCAGAAAGAATGGCCATAATCAAGGAATCAAATAATAATAAATGTTAATGAGGTTGTGAGGTAAAAGGAACTCTTCTACAGTGTTGGTGAGAATGTAAACTAGCACAACTAGTACATTATGGAAATCAGTATGGAGATTCCTCAAAAAACTAAAACTAGAAATTCATTTTGACCTAACTGTTCCCCTTCTAGTTATCTTCCTGCAAGAGTTAAAGATGTCATATTACATGCATACCAATGTTTCTATCAGCATAATTCATAATAGCTAAGTCTTGGAAGCACCTATATGTCCATCAACAGATTGAATGGATAAAGAAAATGTGATACTTATACACAGTGGAGCACTACTGTGCCATAAAAAGGATAAACTTGAGTTATTTGTAGGAAAACAGATGCACCCTGATACCATGATGTTAAGTGATAAAATCAGACACGCAATCTTAAATATTGAATGATTTCTCTTATATGAGAAACCCAAAATATAAACAAAAAGAAAAATAAAAGACAGATAATAGGAAATAGTGAGATAGGTCTTTTTTAATGGGAAGGGGACCAAGTACATTAATCTGGGTTGGAGGTTATTTTCTTTTAGGGCTTGAAATACTTCACTCCAAGCTCTCCTTGACTTGAGGGTTCATGTTGATAAGTCTGCTGTGATTCTGATGGGCTTTCCTTTATAAGTGATTTGTTTCTTTTCTCTAACACTTTTAAATATTCTGTTCTTGTGTTGAATTTCTGGGATCTTGGCTATTATATAACTTGGTGTAGATTTTTTTGACAATGGTTAATTAGAGTTCTATATGCCTCATTTTTATATATGTCAAAATCTTTTTCTCTGCTTGTGAAGTTTTCTACCATTACTTCTATGAACAGGTTTTTTATTTATGCTATTTCTTGCTTTTTCATTGATGCTGATCAAACTTATATTATTATTTCTTGAATCATCTAGCAGCTATTGGATTGATTTCTTGTAGTCCTTTGCTATTTTTAAGAAATATTTCTTTTCATGATCACTAACCATAATACTGTATTCTATATGTGAGATTCTGTCCTTATATTGGCTCATTCTGCCACATATACTTTCAATGGAATTTTTAATCTCCCAGATGTCTGTTTGAATGTGTTTTATAGATGCCATTTCTTTCCTATGTTGGGCATTTGTGATTTCCATCATTTTCCTAAACTCATCTATTTCTTTTTATCTATATCTTGTCTAGAGTCACTAACCATGTCTTTCATTATGGTCACCATCTCTGTAGTTATCTGAGAAATTATTTTTGATTTGATTTTTTCTAGAGCCTCATTCATTTACTTTGTTACTTCTGCTGTTACCACCTCAGAGAGAGCTGGTGGGTGACTTTCAGATTGTTCCACTTCACTGCCACTCTGGGTTTGCCTTTGGTGAGCTGGAAGTCTGGGGTTGCATCTGGTTTAAGTGTCTTCTCATTTTTTGTTTTTGTTTTGTTTTTAGTTTAATTCCTGAGTTCATGCTTGTCAATTGCCTATGGTGGGTAGCTTTATTGCTAGTATTTAGAACCCTTAGGAAATGACTACTTCTTGGCCTTGAGCTCACTTTGTAGCCCAGGCTGGTCTCAAATTTGCAATGATCCTCCAGCCTCAGCCTCCAGAGTGCTGGGATTACAAGCGTGCACCACCACACCCAGCTATAGTTGGTTTTTGAGTTTTGAGTATGTTACAAGATTCTACCTCTTCACTTTATTGAGATGAGAAGTTGCTGCTTACTTGGCCCAGTCCCTAATTCTTAGGTACGGGCCTGTAGTATTTTTTACGACCCTTAGGCAATCTCATTCTTGGTATAGTAGGAAGAACAATTGATTACAACTATTATGTCACTTTTGCTAAAATGGTACAATGAGCAATAACGATAGTATCAAACACAGCCTAGAAAATGACAAACTGAGGTAGGTAACCATTAGTTTGCCACCTTTAATTGTGTGAACTAGATTTGTGGTTACATGACAAAATCTAAAATGGGCCAGAAAATTCTATGCAGTAAATAAGCCCTCAGTTTAGCAATTTTACTCTCAGGGGAGAAAATTTAATAGAAGGGGGGTAGAGAGATAGAAGAGAAAGAGATTAGAAGCAAGGCTTAAGGACTAAGGAAGATTATGCAAACTTTGGGAAACTGGTGAATAAGACAGGAGGAAAAGAGAGAAGGAAGAAAAAACCCAAGAACAGAATAACAACAACAGCAAACTAGAAACCATATTTACACTCATATAAAAACAAAAATGAACAATCAAGAAAAAGCAAAACAAAAACAAGAGAAAAAAAGAAAAAACAGGAAAAAAAAGTCCTCTTCAGGGTGTGTCTTTGCTGTCACTGGTAGACAACATGGGCAGTCATAATCTGGATCCGAGTTAATTAATCCCAGCAAGCCAGCAGTAGCTTTACTGTGGGAAATTGGATAGTTCCAATGAGTGTGCACCTTCAGTTTCACTGAAGTTCAGGCTGGTGTTTGGCAGTGAGGCTGAAACCACACCCATTCAGCCTTGAGCAGTCCATGCACCCCCTCTGGCTTGAACTTGGCTCTCTGCCAGCTTGAAGTCTTGCTGACTTGAACTCGGATCCCTTACCCGGGCACTGGGAGCTGCTAGATGGAGCCAGCAGTTGCTCTGAGTTCTGAGCTGAATTTGCCCCTCTCCAAGATGGCTCCTGGCCAAGTGCTCTCTCCTGGGGGACATCTGAACCCAAATAACTCACCTGGCACTGCAGTCTGCTGTGTCCACTGCTCCATTCCACTGGTGTGATTCCTCCATGGAGGCCTCTGGGGTCCCCAGTAGTCACTGTGCATCAGCAGGTTCGAGTTCCCCTCTCACAGTGAGTTCGTGCTCAGGGAGAAAGCACCGCCTGCCACCTCCTCCTTTTTGTCTCTACACTCTCCCCTGGGTTTCAGTTCTTGGTTTGAGATCCTTCCAGGGGCCCAGGGCCCCACTTCCCTCCTTCTTCTCCTCCTCACGTGGGTATATTCCAGCACCAAATCTCAGGGAGGTTCTTGTTCTGCTACTCACCACTCCTATGTTAGGAGTGCCTTCTTCCTGGAAGTCCTCCTCAATATGATTTTCTTACAATATCAATCATCATATTATCTAGAAAATATACCCACCCCAAATTCCTTTTCCCAGAGAAAGAGGCAATATTGATTCAGACTTTCTGCTGAAAACAATTGTGTCAGTTCATCCCATTGCTCTTCCACTGAACGGGTCCTTCAATTGCTGTCCTTTTCTGTAAGCTTGAGTGACTTCTCTTAATTCACAACTACAACTGATTTCTATAGTCTGACACTGGCTTCCCATTCTGACATCAGGTGACCTCTTCCATGCCTGCATCCCAGCCTCTTACGTTATTCTTAACCCAGTGTGTTTTCTTCCCTTACTGGCCAGGAGTCAAGCAGGACTGTGAGAACCACACATGGGGCAGATGGAACTTAAGTGGTGGATTGACAGCGTGTTATGGTGTGTCTGTGTGTCCCCCCAAAGCCTCATGTGGCCATAGGGCAGGCTTTTAGAGTTGATTGATTGTGGGTGTGAGAGCTGCACCCGCCCTGGGGTGGATAGTTTGCATATGTAAGGGAGAGGAAAAGGGTGCTTGAGGCCATTCCTCCCCGACTCCTCGCTGGTGTGTGGTTGTTGCTTTGCTGTTCTGCACCAGGAGCCATAGCCCTCTGCCATGTGCCACTCTGCCTTGTAATCTGCCAAGTATGGACTGAAACCTCCACGAACTGTAAGCGAAATAAACCTTTCCTTCCTTCATTTTGGGCATCAGGTATTTTGTCCCAGCAACGAGAGAAAAGTAACCAGCAACCGAGACACAGTAGCAAGTGAGATTAGGAGACAGGAACTACACTAAAGTTGAGGGCCGGGGGAGAAAAAGTTGCTGTGGTTCAGAAAATGATGCCGCAAAATGCAGGCTTCAGAAATGACCTCAGAGGCAAAAGTTTCTTCCTGACCTCTGGCCTGTCTCTCACTACTCATCCTCCTCTAAGGCAAGCCATAGGAACTAGAAATCCTCTTCCTCTAGGCAAGATAGAAATCAGAGCCCCTCTTCCCCAAAGCCAGCCATAAAACCTAAAAATATTACTCTATGTTGTTTGGCTATAGGTTGTAAGAAAGGCCCCGTAGGAAGAAATGCTATAACTAAGGGGCCAAGAAGAATCTGGGCAGCGGGCCTTGCTGGGTTTCCCCCAAGGTCAATTTCCATTAGCTCCTAGCCTTTTGTCCAATCAGGGTTCTACATGCTGTGCATGCTTCTTTGAATTTAAGTACACAAATGGATAGTTACCTCTGGGTCTTTAGGTCTTCAATCTGAAGTCTTCTCTGTCAGCTAAAACTATGATCAAATAAATCTTTTTCAGTTTTTCTCCTGTTAATCTGTCTATTGCCAATTTATTTTGTCAGACTCAAATATAAAACCTTTAGACAGGGCCAGGGATTTAGCTCAGTGGTGCAGCACCTGCCTGGCAAGCATGAGGTCCTGAGTTCAATTCCCAGAGAGGGCCCTGGACGCCAGTGCAAAGCTCTTCGGGGTTGAGTTTGCATTATCTCCTTAATCAAAAATAAAAGACATACTTTTTGTAAATAAAACACTGCCCACACCTAAACAAGCTCTCTAGCTACAAAGAAATGTACATATTAACAAGCAGAAAGATCCCTCTGCCAAATTCCACTCCTTAGCTTGCCCTTTGGTATTATCCTTCTAGATCTTGATCTGCCACCTGTAAACACTGAGTTTTGTGAAAACAAGATCACACTACATTTATTTTCACAACTTCTTTTATCCAATTGGTCATCTTGGGGCTCCTGGAGGGATACGTTCAGGCGGGTCTCACTGGTGTTATTGACTGTGCGGTACCTTGCAGCCTAGACAAACCTGTGTCAGTTATCAATTGCTGTGGAACAAATTTTGCAGCTTATAAGAACATATGTATGTTACCATGGTCTCCCAAGGTCATGAATTTAGCAAAGAGTGACTAGGTTCTTGGCTCAGGATTTCCCATGGCTAAAATCAAGGTATCTCCAGGGTTGTCCTCCTATTTGAGGTTTGAGGGCTTCATCCAGTCTTTTTCATGTTGTTAGCAGAATTCAGATTTCTTTGGCTTGTAGAACTGAGGTCCCGTGGGCTGGGGATATAACTCAGCGGCACAAGGTCCTGCCTGGCAAGTGCAAGGTCCTGAATTTGATTCCTGGTACCCCCCCCAAAAAAAACCCCAAAATACCAAAAACCAAAAAAACCCCTGAGGTCCCTATTCCCTTAAGGGGGTATCAGCTGGGAACTGCTCTTAGCTTTCACAAGTTTGTTACATTCTTTTCCATATAATCCCCCCATCTCCAAAAGTGGTAACAAGTTAGACCCCTCCATGACTAATGCCCCTCACATGTCTAATCTCTCGTAAGGAAGAGCTCAATTCCTCTTAAACTGTCACCTGATCAGGTCAGGCCCACTCCGGGTAACTGTGCCAGTCAAGGGTTTGTCTTGGTGGTTGTAGGGTAGGACATTATTTATATGTAACATTCATTTAAAATACAGACCAAACCAAACCTTAGGCAACTTTCCACTAACATAGCCTAATTGTGGGAATGAAATTCATAATATTCACAAGTTCTACCCCACATGAGGGAAAGGTCATGAAGAGGGTTATTTTAGGATTATGCATACTAGGCTACCATACAACCACTTTCTGGTATCTAGACAACCAAGTTATTTCCTATATTTTGGTTTCTGCAAATAGCTACAATTACTATTCTTTTTTGCATTTATTTTGCATGTTTCATAATCATTTTAATTGGAAATTATGAAAAGTGACATTTCTGGGTTGAACAATGATCACACTTTAATTTTCTAAAATGTGCAGAGATTTTTGTAAAAAAAAAAAGTTTCTGGGATCTTAAAGTACAAGAGCCTTTTTAAAAATAAGCTTTTAGGGCTGGGAGTGCAGCTCAGTGGCAGAGCACTTGCCTAGCATAATTATTCAGAGTTTTGCATAGGAGCTTTGCTTATTTTCTTCTGTTTATTAATATGATCAGTTATTAATGTTAGTATGGAGCCTATATTTACTTAATACTTTGGATTCTAACTAACTTTGGATTGACATATGTTTATTTACATGATTGGGTGCTGTTAGTCTTTTACCCTAATGGGTGATAATATTTCTATATATAGACATTTTCACAGCCTCTTTAATATTCTCTGGTATGGTATAAATTTTTCTAATTTTTTTTTCTTTGTTTTTTGGGACAGAATCTTGCTATGTAGTTTTGGCTGGCTTTGAACTCACTATGTAGCCTAGGCTGGCTTCAAATTCCACGTGACCCTCCTGCTTCAGCCTCCCAAGTGCTGGCATTACAAGCACACGTCACCACTCCTGGCTCATAATGACACATTGGGCAAGAACAGATTGCACATACATTGGTGGTCCTATGAGATTATAATGCAACTGAAAAATTCCTATAGCTGAATGATATTGTAGCCACTGTAATGTCACAATGTAACTCATTCCTGGATTGTAGTGATTCTGGTGTCAACAAACCTACTGTACATTTAACAGTCATATGAAAGTATAGTACATACAATTATGTATAAGACATAATATTTAACAATAATAAATAAATGTGTTGCTGGTCTATACTATCATTACACAGCATACTGTGATTTTCCCCATATTTCCTGGGTTATCTTTTTCTTATTGGTTTCTAAAAACCGTTATATATTGAATTATGAACGTTTTACTAAATATATAGATAGTCTCCAAATTATAGTTTTGAACTTTATGGTAGTGTGAAATTGACATGCATTGAGTTGAAACCATACTTGGAATTTTGCTCTTTTCCTGGAAGGCAATGTATGGTGCGATACTCTCAACTGCCAGTCAACCCTATGATCAAGTGGTAAACAACTGATTTTATAGTGCACTGTGTTGCTTAGTATGATATATGGTACATTTTCAATTTAGGGTACATTCAATTTATATATTTGGATATTGTAAATGTATTTGTTGGTTTATTGGAATATACTCATTGTAAATCAAGGAGTATCTGTAATGTAATCCTAGGCTGTCATTTAAACTTACTTTTTTTTTTTTTACTTTTTGAGACAGGGTCTCACTGTATAGTTCAGGATGCCCCTGAACTCACTATGTAACCCAGGCTGGCCTCAAACTTGTGACAATCCTCCTGCCTCAGCCTCCCAAGAGCTGGAATTACCGGCATGTACCACCATGCCCAGCTTAAACTTACTTTTTAAAAACCAGGTGTAGTGGCATATACCTGTAATCCCAGCACTCTGGGAAGCTGAGGCAGGAGGATTACAAGTTCAAACCCAGCCTGGGCAATTTAGCAGAACCCTCTCCCCACCATTGTCTCAAAATATAGAAAGGGCTGGGAATGTCGTTCAGTGTGAAAGCCTTGGGTTCAATCCCCAAAACCAACCCTCCCCCAAACCAAACAAACACAAACTTGTTTTGTAGGGGTATTTTTGTGAGTTACTAAGCTAATGCCCTGCAGGCTCAAACACTGCATTCTACACTGCTCTCCAGTGCTGGGACTGAAACTGCAAAAGTAATTATCCTTGGTCAGCTGGCGAAGGCAGGAGAAGGAGTGAGGAGGGAGCAGCTTCTTCCTGTTTTGCTTGATGCTCCTGTCGGTGCTCACTGAGCGTGGACTCCTTACCGCGAAGGCAGCACTGGCGCCAATTTCCAGCTCCTTGTAGCCACCGCAGAATGAGTCTCACTGCAGCTCGTGGAGGTAGCAGTCCGGTCGTGCCTGAGGTAGGCAGAATAATGGCCTCCCAAGGGTTTCAGCCTCCTACTCCCTGGAGCCAGCGGAAGGTGCTATTTTACACTCCGTAAGAGACTTTGCAGTCAGGGGATTTAGCTCAGTGGTGCAGCACCTGCCTGACAAGCGTGAGGTCGTCAGTTAGATTTCCGGTACCAAAAATAAATAAATAAAAGAAGAGAGACATTGCAGATGTGCCTAAGGTGAGATGGCTATCCTGGCTAGTCTGGCTGAGGCCAAGGTCATCACAAGGGTCCTGAAACAGGGACAAGAAGGGCAAAAGAGCCAGTGAAGACAGTGACATGCACAATGCGCAAAGGACTGGGCTGGCTTTGAAGATGGAAGTAGGAGCTATAGACCAGCACCCGTGGGGGCCGCCAGAGAGTGGGAAAAGCAAGAAAACAGATTTACCCTGAGTTTCCGGAAAGGAACACAACCCTGGCACTTGCTCGATTTTTAGCTCAGTGGATTAAACCAAGAAGGGCTGCTGAGGTGCTTAAGAACAGGAGTGCCCCTAGAGCGTGGGGCTCCAGTTAGTGCTGCCATTTACTAGCCGGCTTGGGGGACAACATAGCCCCTCTCTGAACCTCGGTTTCCTCACCCACTGTGTGCTGGGCGTCACCCACTCTCATCACTGCAGGGCTTGAGGCAGAGAAACGGAACAATCCGATTTGTGCTGCAGAAGGATCACTCAGGCTGCAGTATGAAAAACATGTGGCTCTTTCTTATCTACATTTATTAAAATTTTACTAACCTTTTGAGGCCTTGTTAAATGTTTCCCTATTTTGCAAGTTCTCTCCTCACGCAGACTAACCTCTTAGTCCAAATTCTTCTGTACATGGTGTTCCCCATAAAGCAGAGAGCTGCACAGACCACAAACCCCTTGACATTGGGAATCACGTTTTTCATCCCTGCTGCATGGGGCTAGGTCTACACAAGGACATAAACTCACAGAGAATTATCCTCTGCGCTAAAAAACCATTTGAGTGGGACAGAGGAAGGAATAAATGAGTCACTCGATACTCATTTGGGACTCAAGCCTTCTTTTGATAGCGGAGTTTATCTATAAGCCTCGAGATGTGTATGATTAAGCACTGCAGGATGTATTTTCCAAGGCTCTGAAAGGTCCTGAGCTGCCTGGAGTGCTGATGTTGGATGGAGCTGTCTGGGAAACAGGCCCTATTGTCGTGAGGCTTTAATCATACCCTGCAACTCTAAAGCCTGTGAGCTTCCTTTTCACCTTGCACAACACACTGACGGCTTTGCCCTCGCTGAACTGTGGATAAGTGAGAATGAGTGATAGTGACCTGCTTTTTCTTTTCTTTTTAAAAGTTTTGGCTGTTAAATATATCCTTCCTTAGCTCTTTGCAAGTCTGTACTATGAAAATAAAAAGCTTTTATGGAGCACTTATTCCACAGTTTGAAGATCTATTCTCCTGTTTTGTAATTTTAAAAACTTATAGGGAAAACCCCCAAACATTCATTATCATCTAAGGAAAGACTGGAAAATGCCTGTGACTTTCTATAGAGTCTAACTAAGAAGAGTGGGCCCACGTAACCCAGAGATTTCCCAAACAGTTTACTGAAGAATTTTACTGGGCATTAGGTAACAAACTATTCACAGAGATTATCTCTGGGAGTCCAGAGAGGATAGTGTTTGAGAAAGAATACAGGAGAACTTTCTATGTATGGACATAGGCATTCCTTATAATCAGCTAAGAGACACGTACAAGAATGTATTTGTTAAAGCAAAGACTAATTCTAGCAGCACAATATGATGATCAGTACGCCTATGAGAGTACAAACAGGTCACCTTGAAGTGGACTTGGCCCCTGCTGTGGTCACAGGTTCTGCTGCTTTCATCTCCCTGCCTGGCGGAATGTGACCTCCAATAGAGGAGAAATAGATGGCAGGAAAACATGTTCTGTTCTCCAAAGCATTTGAATGGGAAAATGTAGGAGAGGCAGGAATAAAATTGTGGAATGAGAAAGATACTAAGGAAGCTATACAATAAAAAGTAGCTAACCTGAACCACATTCTAAACTTGGGTGTTTTATTTGAAGCTACACACCAAATAATCAGTGAAGAGAGGTGAATCAGAAGGATGATAGATTTATTGAAGAAGGAAGACACACCCCGGGTGTGGATGGCACAAACCAATAGGCTGGGAGCCCGGATGGAATAAAAAAGGGAAATAAGAAGGAAGTTGCTCCGCTCACCTGCCTTGCCATGAACTGTTTCTCTCTGGCTATGTCCTTTGCCATGCCTCCCTTCCCTGCCTTGAAGCCAGCTGACTACAGACTGAAACCTGTACAAACTGTGAGGCAAAATAAATTCTTCCTCTTTTAACTTGTGAGCGCTGGGTGTTTCATCCTAGCAACAAGAATGTAAGATATTTGCACTTTAAATATTATTCTGAGTACCTTTTAATATGCTTCGTAGTCATTTTAATATCTTTTCTGTGAAATGCTTTTTCAAATATTTTACGCTTTTAAAAATTGAGTATCCTGGGGCTGGGGATTTAGCTCAGTGGCATAAGCACCAGCCTGGCAAACGCAAGGTCCTGAGTTCAATTCCTGGTACTGGAAGGAAAAAAAAAAAATTGAATGTCTTTTTTGTTTGTTTGTTTGTTTTTCTTCCAGTACCAGGAATCGAACTCAAGACCTTGCACTTTCCAGGCAGGTGCTTTTGCTGCTGAGCTAAATCCCCAGCCCCCAAAACTGAATATCTTAATAAAGCAAAAACTTAAAAATTTCATAACCTTGCAGAGGATATAGCTTAGTGGCGCAGCACCTGCCTGGCAAGTGCAAGGTTGTGAGTTTGATTCCTGGTACAAAAAAAAAAAAAAATTTATAACCTTTGCTCATTGATTTGTAGGGATTTTTTCTATATTTTGTGTATGGATTCTTTGTCAGTCCATAGCTGGCATACTTTCTTAATAGTATTTTTTATAATCAAATGTTCTTAATTTTAACTAGGTCCAATTTATCAATTTTCTTTTGCAGTTTAGTTAATTTTGTGATAAAATTAAACTATTTTTACCTACTCCAACCCAATATCGTGAAAATATTTGCCTATTTTTTATTTGGATGTTTAATTGTTTTAGTTTTTGAATATAGGTCCTGAACACACTTAAAAACAATTTTTTTGTGTAGTTTAAATTAAGGATCAGGGTTTCTGATTTTCCCTATTCATACCATTGTTCCAGCAGTATGTATCAAACTACTATCTCTCCCTAGGTAATTACAAAGGCATCTTTGATGTAAATCAAGAAGTCTGTGATTTTGATTTCCCTGGTTTCAGTTCTCTGCACTCAGCTTCAGTCTAAAAATATTAAACGTAAGATTCTAGACATAAACAATAAGTTTTCAATTAATAATGTTTAATATCATTCTGAGTAGTGGCGTGAAATCTTGCACCATCCCATTCCATCTTGTGCAGAACACGAATCATCCCTTTGTCCAGTGTATCAATGTTGTATACTCTCCAATCCATTAGCAGCTGTCTCAGCAGACCACTGTTGCACTGTCAAAGTACTTGTGTTAATAACAGCCTCAAAGCAGAAGAGGGATGGTGCAAAGAAGGTACCAGAGCATAAAGATGGAATGACAGATGTGGCAATATTGTAGGGCATACAGGAAAAAAAACAGTACTGATGCTCCTTGATTCACAATGGGGTTATGCCCTTATAAAACCATCGAAGGTAAAAGTAAAAAACGTATTTAATACACCTAACCTACCAAACAGCGTAGCTTAATACATAGTATACTGCATAGTATCATTGTTTATCCTTGTGATTATGTGGCTGGCTGGGAGCTGGGGTTCAGTTCTAATGCCTAGCATTCAGAGACACAGTGCTGTCATGCAATCTCTATTCCAGGAAAAGGTTAAAATTTAAGCTATGATTTCTACTGAACGCATATTATTTTGCACTATCGTATAAGCAAAATGTTGTAGGCTGAACCACCATTAACTTGGGGACTATATCAGATTGAGGACTATATCAGATTGAGGACTATCTACAGTTTCAGACATTCATTGGGGGTCTTGGAACATATCTCTTGGGAATGGTATGGGATAACTGTACTTGAAGATGTAGTGCTAGACAATTTCTTCTGTTCCAGTGTTCTGTTTGTCTATCCTAGCTTCAGAAGTACTCTATTTTTTTTTTTTTTGAGACGGGGTGTTGCTGTATAGTTCAGACTAGCTATGTAGCCCAAGCTGGCCTAGAACTCACAGTGATCCTCCTGCCTCAGCCTCACAAGTGCTGGGATTACAGGCATGTGCCACCATGTGCACCAGACTTTCATTTTAATTTTTTTTGCAAAGTACTTTATTTTAATTTTTAACTTTATAATAAACCTTGATGTCTTGTTAAGATTTATTTTTTGTATTTTACTTCCTTTGTATACCCATAATGTACTCTGGCTTAGTCACTGTTAAAAATATAAAGGTGCCAGGTATTGTGGTACACACTTGTAACCCCAACAATCTGAGAGGCTGAGGCAGACAGATTATAAGTTTGATTCTAGCCTGGGCAACTTAGTGACTTAATGAGATATTCTCTCAAAATAAAATTTAGAAAGGGCTGGGGGTATAGCTCAGTGCAAAGGGCTTAGGTCTAATCCTTAATACTAAGAAAAAAAAAAAAGATATCAAGATGTCTGGAGACTAAAAGATTTGAAAGCTGCTGATTTCTCAAAAAGAAGCCCAGGGTCAAATATCAGTTCCAACCACTTATTAGCTGAATGAGGCTGGGGATTTAGCTCAGTGGCAAAGCGCCTGCCTGGCAAGCGCAAGGTCATGAGTTCGGTTCCTGGTACCGGAGAAAAACCAAAAAAAAAAAAAAAAAGAGATGTAGCTGAATGACCTTGGCAAATAATTTAAATTTCTATGGCTCCATTTCCTCATCTCTAAATTGGGACAATAATAGCCCCAATAATTTAAGAGGGCTGTACTTGTCAAATATTAAGTATTATAAAAATGTTTCTGTATTTATTAAATAAGGTAGGCATATATATTTTAAAATAATATTAAGTCAAAGAACACAAAATTTAAAGAATTGGACAGGAAACACTGAAGCTTTTGACAATCTCAGGATACCCAGAATCCAGTGTATCAGCTTCATTTAAACATAAAAACATACCAAGTAATAAATATAAAAAATCCATTGTATTTCTCTATACTAGCAATGAATTACTGAAAGTTGAAATTTAAAAAAAATCACATTTACAAGGCATCAATCAACATGAAATATCTAGAGATTAATTAAATAGAACATGTGTAAAACCTGCATAATGAAAACCACAAAATATTGCTGAGAGAAATTAAAGATGATTTAAATACACAGGTGGATACTCCAAGTTCATAGATTAAAAGACTCTGTAACTGTTAAGACATTAATTCTTCCCAATTGATCTAGAGATCCAATGAAAACCCAGTCAACACCCCCGAATCCCAGCAGATGATTTTGTACAGATTGACAAGTTGATTCGAAAATTAGTATGGAAAGCAAAGAACCCAGAAAAACCAAAACAATCTAAAAAAAAAAAAAAAAAAAAGAATGAAATCGGAGAAACCAAACTACCATATTTTTAGGACTTAGGATAAAGTTATGGTAATTAAGATTAGAAAAAGCATAAAGATACACATATGGATTAATGGAACTGGATCTAAAAGCCAGAAACAGACTCAGTTCCTCAAAAGTATGGACTTCAGCACTATGCTCTGTTTCTGTTTAAGCATCCATTGGGGGGTGGTCATAGAAAAATGTGTTAAATGAGAGTTGTAAGTCGCACATGCAAAGCTCATTAGTTTTCTACAAAGGTGGCGGTGTAATTCAATGGGACTCCTGCATGGTGGCACACGTCTGTAATCCCAGCACTCTGGAGGCTGAGGCAGGAGGATCTTTACAAGTTCAAGACCAGCCTGGGCTACAAAGTGAGCTCAAGGTCAGCCTGAATTGCATAGGGAGACCCTGTCTCAAAAAGACAAAAAAAAAGAAAAAAAAAATTCAGTGGGAGAAAGGAAAGTCTTTTGAATAAATGGTGCTAGAACAACAGGCTATCCAATAGGTGTGAAAATAAACCTCAACCCTTAACTTATATCCTAGACAAAAATTAATTTAACATGGGTCACTGAGCAAAATATGAGTGCTAAAAGTGTAATTACTTATAAGCTGTTATGATTTGGGTCTAGAATGTTCCCCTCAAACTTCATGTGTTCAAAGACGGGGCTTCTGGAAGGCGATTGGGTCCTGGCGGCTCTAGGTGATTTGCTGTCGGGAGGCAGGGCCAGGTTGGAAGAGGTGTGTCCCTGGGGGCATGACCCGGAGGGAATCTCTCCCTCCCAGGCTCCTCCCCTCTCCCTGCTTCTGGATCACCAGGACATGAGCAGTTTTCCTCTGCCCAGGCTCTTGCACCTTGCTGCCTACCATGCGAGGACTGCAACTTCTCAAACGGGAGCCAGAATAAACCTTTCCTCCATTGAATTGTGGGTGTAGGGTAATGTGTCTCAGCGACGAGGAAAGCGATTAAGACAGAAGGGAAACCGATTTTCTGACCTTGAGTTAGGCAAAGACTTCTCAGGAGAGAAAACAATGACCATCAAGCTAGGAATGTAGGTACAATGCTTGCCTAGTATGTTCAAGGTCCTACGTTCAATCCCCAATACTGCAAAAACAAAACAAAATGTTAGCCGGTAACAACATTAGTAAATTGGACTTCCTCAAAATTAGAAACTGTGCATCAAAAGACCCTCAAGAAAATGAAAATATAAGCCACAGACTGGGAAATAATAGTTGTAAAACACATTTAGAATCAAGTTCTTGTATCCAGAACATGTAAAGAACGCCTAAAGTTCCATGATAAAATAAATACCCCAAATAACAAATGGATAAGAAATCTGAACATATACCTTGCAAAAAAAGAATAAGAAACATGAAAAGATGCTCAACTTTACTATTCACTAGGCAAATACCAATTAAAACTACAGGAACGTATCACTATACACTTAGTAGATGGCTAAAATTAAAAAATATTGACAACGCTAAATAGAGGTAAGGATGAATGACAACTGAAAATCTGATATATTGCTAATAATAATATAAAATGGTAAGACCATTTGGAAAAAAATTAGGAATCTCATATATATACTCTTCCATATAATGCAGCAATCTTACTTTTAAGTATATATCTAAGAAAAATGAAAACATACCCACTTAGCACCTAAAAGTGAATTTTCACATTTAATTCATGATACCCCTAAGCTGGAAACAACTCACACGTCTTAGTTACTTTCTCATCACTAGGACAAAATACCTGATACCCACAAGTTAAAGGAGAAAAGGCTTATTTTAGCTCACAGTTCATAGATGTTTCAGTCCACCGTCAGCAGACTCTAATGCAGGAAAGCATGCAGAGGGACATGGGAGAAGAGAAACAGTTCATGGCATGGTAGGCAGCCAGCGGAGTGACTTCCTTCTCTCTCTTTTTATTCCATCTAAGCTACAAGCCTACTGACTGGTGCCATCCACGCCCAAGGCTGGGTCTTCCCTTTTTTGGTAAATCCATCACCCGTACCCAGAACTATGCTAAACCAATCAGTGAACTAACCCAGTAACACACACCCACTACCCAGTATCACACACCCATGATCCAGTCACTTCCCAAAAGCCCCACCTACATGTGCATGAGGCTGGAGGGGGGATCTAGATATAAGCCATAACATCAAACAAATTGTGGCACATGTGTACAATAGGATACTATTCAACAATGAAGGAACAAACTACTGAAACATGTAACAACATGAATGCTTCTCAAAAAACAATGTATTGAGTTAAAAAAGGAGGACACAAAAGAATTCATATCCTATAACTCCATTTATACGATGTACTGAAAAGGAAAAAAAAATATTGTGTCATAAAACAGATCAGAGGCTTCCAGGAACTGGAGGTGGAGAAAAAAGAATTGACCATAAAGGAATGGAAATTTTTTTCTTTTTGAGACAAGGTTTCACTACGAGTTCAGGCTGGCCTTGAACTCACTTTGTAGTCCAGGTTAGCCTTGAACTCACAGCAATCCTCCTGCCTCAGCCTCCCGAGTGCTGGGATTACAGGCATGCGCCCAGCAAGAAATGGAATTTTTAAGTGTGATAGAAATGTTCTATGTTATGATGTGACAGAAGTTACATAAATATATCAATTTGTCAAAACTAACATAGCTATGTATTTATAATGGGTACATTTTATAAATACCTCAATAGACCCGACTTGTAAAAACTAAATCCAAGATATTTCTCTTGAGGGCCCACACTCTATTTTCTTTGAGTGTATACTTTAAATTCTGCCTAATAAACCTCTTTATGCTTCTCAAACTAACTTCAAAAATCAGAGATAGCCATTACCTTACAAAGTTACTCTCTTTAAGTATGGCCTCATATAGAATGCAGAAGAATAAGATTTATACTAGTCCTTGCTTTATGTAGTTTCACTTTCAATGGTCAACTGTGGTTTGAAACTATTAAGTGGAAAATTCCAGAAATAAACAACTCATAAGTTGTAAGTTGCACATCATTCTGAGCAGTGTGATGAAATCTTGCACCATCTGCTCCATTTTTCTGGGGACATGAATCATCCCTTTGTCCAGAGTTACCCCTGTTTTATGTGCTACCCATGTCTTAATCACTTAATAGGCATCTTATTTATCAGATTAACTTGTCATATCATAGTGGCTTATGTTTTTGTTGCATAGTGCTTCTGTTTAAGTGATCCTTATGTTACTTAATAGCCTCAAAGCATAGCAGTAATACCAGCAATTTGGATATGACAAAGATATGCCATAAAGTGATTACCTTCAGCACAAAGATAGGAGTTCTTGACTTCAAAAGTAAAGGAGAAAATCATATGTTGATAATTGCTAAGCTCTATATAGTAAGTCTGACTCTTCTATCTGTAAAAATTGTGAAGACAGGAAAATAAATTCATTTTAGTTTTGCTATTACAAAAGTAATGACTATAATGCATGATAATTTCCCCATCAGGTCAACCTTGAACCTAAACATTGAATTTGATTAGGTTCTCATCCAACTCAGTTTGTGACCCAAATTGGGGAAAGAATCACGTTTGCGAACTGAGGTACCACTGTATTTAGTTAAGATGGAAAATGCATTAAATTATGAGATTCACCTGGGGAGGCAGCTCAGCGATAGGGCACTTGTCCAGCATGCGTGGGGCTCTTGGTTCAGTCCTCATTAGCGAGGGGAAAAAAAGTATAGGCTTCAGCACTACGCACTGTTTCTGTTTAAGCATCCACTGGGGGGTCATAGAAAAATGTGTTAAATGAGAGAAATTAGAAGCAACAAGAAAAAAAAGGAATACTGCCTATATATATATATATGATTTTTATCACTTAGATTTAGAGGGCTGGAGAGGTCTATGCTAAGGTTGCAGCCCAAGGCATGAACTTCTTTTTACCTCTGAATCCCTGCAAATGCCTTAGTGCTTAGCAAATGATAGGAATTCACTGAAGTTTGTTAGAAATGAATTTATGCTCTAAGTACCGAAAGACATGTGGCCTAATTATTGCAGTGGGTTTGGCAGAGGGGCTAACTCAACATGAATGGTTTGAACTGTGGGTCAATTGTACCCAAGATTCAGTAATTTATTAGAAGGATTCATAGGATTTGGAAAAAGCTGTTGTACTCAGTTATGGTTTATTATAACAAAAGGAATACAAATTAGAATCATCAAGGGGAAAAGATACACAGGGTAAAACCCAGGAGAAATCAGACACAAGCCTCTCCTTGTCCTCTGTTCATCTCGCAGATAGTACTTAATTTCTCAGCAATGATATGCAAAGTGCCCCTACCCAGGGAAGCTCACTTGAGCCTCAGTGTCCAGTATTTTTACTAGAGGTCAAACACATGGGCATGTACCTTCTCTATAAATTACCTTAGTTATTTTCAGCCACATAGAAGTCAAAAATAGGTCTTTGCTCTAAATCACAGTTTGCATAATCTATAAGGCCAAACTGAGAAAATGTAGCTCAAGGCCTCTGGTATACAAACACACTTACCAGATAAGATATGCCCAGCTATGAAGCTGACTCAAAGTCAGACAAGACAGAAACCAGTGCTTTGGAAGTTCCCCCAGAAAGCCGGAACATTGGACATATAGTCCACTCTTCTCTTTCCCTCCCAAAAGAACAGCCAAGCACTGGGCATCTTTTTCTGATCACACTAAGCTGGCCTAAGTCCTTAGGTGGAGAGGTATCACATACAAAACCCATAGCTTCTTGGTTTCAGTGCAGTAGTTCTTGTCTTTACACTTACTTGCCTGGTTACTGTGACTTTCTAACTGGTTTGGAGTTCCCTTAGATTTTTGAACTATATATTGTGGTTGAGTCGGTGTCTCCATATGGGAATAAACTCTATGGCTTCCTTTTCCACCAGCTTGTGGCCTCACTCTAGATTCTTAAAACTTTTTGAGTGGTGGGATGTTTGATAATCTCATGAAAGCTGTGAAACTTTTACCTGGAAAAAATGCATGCACGTAAAATATAAGATATAAATTTTGGGAGTGTTATACACCCTCATATACACAGATAAATATATACCTATTCATATATCCTGTCTTTAAAATCTGGATGTATTCTATTTAATTAAAAATTAATTCATCAAGTTTGGGTCACTCAAAACTTGCTCATCAACCGCTCTGACTTTGAGTGCAGAGAGATACCTCTTGGATCCCTCTGCAGACCTTGGATAACGGAGAACAAAGGAGAGTCTAGGTCTGTGATGGCAAACCTTCCAGAGACCGAGTGCCAAACAGCAACCCAAAACCCACTTATTTATTGCAAAGTGCCAACACTGTAATTAAACCTGAACGCTGAGGTTTTCACTTAGAAAAAATAGCTCATACATTAACATCTTTTGTCTTAAAAGAAAAACACAGTATCAGCTTTCAAATGATACAAACGGCAAGTATTGAAAGGTAAAAGTTTGCATTTGGTGTGCTTTTGCATAATTAATGTGATCTTTGCTGTTGTATGCATGCTGATAGTTTGTCAAACCTTAGCTTATACTTGGCATTCGCTTGAGAGAAATACACAGATCAAGTCATCTGTTAGTCTGTTTCTTGTATCAGAATTGATATAATTCACAGCAGAAAACAGCCGCTCACGAGCATAAGATGATCCAAACAAAGTAAGGAAAGCAGTACCAAGTGCTTTCATTGACTTAAAATTATTTGGCAGAGAATTCCAAACTTTAAGGATTTTCAGAACTACTAACTATGCTGTAAAAAAAAAAAAAAAAAAGAAAGAAAGAATAAAAGGAAATAACTGAAAAGGGGGCTGGGGATTTAGTTCAGTGGTACAGCACCTGCCTGGCAAGTGCAAGGTCATGAGTTTGATTCCTGGTACTGGAGAAAAACAAAACAAAACAAAACAAAACAAAAGAATAACTGTGCTGTCCTTTGTCATCCTTTCACACTCTATCATCTCTACTTTCACAAGCGTTGCCTGTAAGTGATAGAATTCATTTTTCCAGATAGAGCTTTCTTAAAATTCCAATAGCTCCCATTTCCAGATTTCCAAAACCTAACAAAGGTAAGCAGAAAAGATCAAGTTCTTAAAATTTGGCTGGAGAAATAACACAGGGTTGTTTCCACCTTACCAAACTGCAAAAATCTGTTACTAAATTCTCTTCTGCAGCTGCTACAATGCTAGAAAATTCCTTGTAGATTTCCTGATGGCTTGTCTGCAAATGTTGCATACTTTTCTACATGCATTTTTAGATTTGGGAAATATTTCAGCTGCCTGCTTTCAAGATCGGGGTGCCTTGGCTCACATGCCAACAGGGAGGGTTCTGCATGCCTGCTGTGGCACATGTATCACAGGTTTGCCATCACTAGCCCAGGTGGTGGTTTTGGGAAGACCAGAGAACCTGCAGTATTACAGACAAATGCCAGGGAGGATAGAAAATTAAGAGTACCTGAAAAAACTTTCTAACTGGAAAATTGCATGTATAAGCTCAGAGAAATGCACCCCAGAAAAGATTTGGGAGGCCCACACTATCTTTAATTTGGTTCATTGGTGAAGGTCTGTAAATACCAGAAGAAGTGTTTGTTTTTTCAAATGCCCATATCCCAGCAGAAAATGAGAAGGCTGATGAAGAACCAGGAAAATGTGGCTCAAAGGACTCAAAACTCCAGAAATGGATCCTAAAGAAACAGAGATCCATTTAGTCACCTGACAAAAAATTGAAAAGAATTATCTTAAAGGAGCTCAAACAAGCTATAAGAGGACAAAGACAACTAAAGGAAACTAGAATAACAGTGCGTGAATAAAATGGCAATATTAACATAGACATAGAAACTATAAAAAAGGATCAAACAGAAATTTTAGCATGGAAGACTATGATAACTAAAGTGAAAATTTTACTAGAGGAGTTTAATAGCAGATTTTATTAAGCAGAAGACTCAGTAAATTCAAAGACAAGTAATTTAAAATGATCAAGACAGAGGAACAAAAAAGAAAAATGAATGGATAAAAGTGAAGAAACCTTAAGAGAATTATAGAAAACTATCAAACAGATGAATACATGGGTTATGGAACTCCTGGAGGGAAAAGAGAAATAAATAATGGCCTAAACTTTCCAAATCTGAAAAGAAAAATGGACATTCAAATTGAAGAAGGCCCAAAGGACTTCAAGTAAATCTGTACCAGAGTTGTCATAATCAAGCAAAAGGGAAAGTGTGCACACCTGTAATCCCAGCATTCGGGAGGCTGAGGCAGGAGGATGGCTGAGTTGGAGGCCAGCCTAGGCTACATAGTGAGTTCAAGGACAACCTGGGCTATATAGCAAGAGTCTGCCTCAAAAAACAAAAGCAAAATCAAGACAAAAGTGAAAGTCAAGGAAAGAATGTTGAAAGCAACAAGAAAAAAGCAACTCATCACATACAAAGTTCTGTAAGAGTATCAGTGGCTTTCTCAATAGAAAAATTACAGACCAGCCGGGGATATAGCTCAGCAGCACAGCGCCTGCCTGGCAAGCGCAAGGTCGTGAGTTTGATTCCTGGTACAAAAAAAAAAAAAAAAGAAAGAAAGAAAAATTACAGACCAAAAAGGAATGCATGATGTGAGGACTTCATCAGAATTAAAACCTTTGGGGCTGGGAGTGTAGCTCAGTGATCAGTGCTTGCCTAGCATACCAAGCCCTGAGTTTGATCCTCAGCGCTACAAAAACAAAGAAGCAAATGAATAAAAATATTTATGCTTCAAAGTGAGGTAGGGGGCTGGGGATTTAGCTCAGCGGCAAAGCGCTTGCCTGGCAAGCGCAAGGTCGTGAGTTCGGTTCCTGGTACCGGAGAAAAACCAAAAAAAAAAAAAATAAAAAAATAAAAAAAAAATAAAAACAAAGTGAGGTAGGGCAGAAGAAGTAACAGGTATGTAGAAACGAGACAAGGAAAATCGTATCTTAAAATTGTACTTTTAGGAAGTCTGCAGCTTCTGAGACTCAGCCACAATTATCCAAAGTGATCCATATCAGCTTTCCTTCCTTAAATTATAGGCTCCAGACCCACTACACTCAAAATTCCTCAGGAATACTGAAAGTCTGTAAATTGGCTTAATTGAGAAAGTAAAGTGCAGGAATCTGATCCTAAGATAAAGTGACAGGTTGAGAGAATCCAAAAAATGTTGAAATTCCCTATTTAAAAAAAAACAAACAACAAACCAACTGTGACCATATCTGAAAAATGGGCTAGTACCCTTCTCAGGGGCTGGGCCACCTTTTCCCAGTGTTTCTACCCCTTCAAGAGAAGGATAAATGCTCCTTCTCCCAGGAAATAATGTGCCTCTCTCTTGGGGGCTTACACCATACTTCTTTAAGTATGTACTAAAATTTCTGCCTAAAAAACCATTCCTCTACTGATGTGTCCCAAAAATTGTTTTTCTATGACTGCAGTCAGCAAACCTGTGAGCCCATTCTATGTTTAGTGTGGGTTAGGTCTACTATCTCAGCTTCAAGTATCTCCTCGGACCCTGTCCAGTGACATTTTCTGGTGACAAAAGGATACCATCAAGAAAGTGAAGACAACCCACAGGATGGGAGGAAATATTTGAAAACCATGTATCTGATAAGACCCTTGTGTCCAGAATTTATAAAAAAACTCTTACAATGCAACAAGAAAAAGATAAACCACCCAGTTTAAAAGTGCTTTTCAGTTTGGTAGTTCCTAAAAAAGTTAAACAAAGAGTTACCATATGATCCAGCAAGTCTACTCCTAGTATAAATCCAAAAGAAATGAAGAAAAGATCTATCTACACAAAAATTTAGGCCAGGTGTGGTGGCGCACGCCTGTAATCCTAACACTCGGGTGGCTGAGGCAGGAGTCTTGAATTTGTTACAAGTTCAAGACCAGCCTGGGCTACAAAGTGAGCTCAAGGCCAGCCTGAACTGCATAGCGAGGCCCTGTTTCAAAAAAACAAAAAAAGAAAAAAAGAAAACACACAAAAACTTGTACATGAAGGTGCATAACAGGTTATCCTTAATAGCAAAATGGTAGAAGCAACCCAAACATCCGTTGATTGATAGGTATATAGAAAAACGGCAACATAAAACAATATTATTCAGCTATAAAAAGGAGTATATGTGACAGCATACATGAGTATTATACTAAGTGCAAGAAAACAGGCACAAAAGCCATATTTTTGTGAAGTCATATTTTATAGGAAGTATTCAGAACAGGAAGTCCATAGAGACAGAAAGTAAAGGAGTGGTTGATAGCACCTAAGAGAGGGAGAAATGAGAAATGACTGCTAGTAAGCATAGGTTTCTTTTAGGGGTAGTGAAAATTTTACAGAATTAAGTAGTGATGATGGTTGCTCAACTGTGTGAATATATTAAATAGTGACTAGCACACCTTAAAGTGTAAAAAAAATTTTTTTGAACTCACTATGGTATGCAGCCCAAGCTGGCCTTGAACTTTTCCTGCCTCAGCCTCCCCAGTGCTGGGATTATAGGCATGTGCCTCCATGCCCAGATAAAGTGGTAAATTTTATGCATACATCAATAAAATAAATATAAAAATATAAATATATATTCAGTATATACACTAGAATAAAAAGTTAACACATGAAAAGATAATGGTTTCAATGCAGGATGAATGAAAAAAATAATAAAATGGTTGACAGAAGTGGGAGTTGCAACGTTTCTTTTTAAGGATCAATCCTGTTTCCTTGGAAGATTGGCAAGAATGGCACCGAAGCCTTTAAATTCCTTTAAGGAAGGAATGGCTTCGGTGCTTGTCGCTGAGAATGGCTTCTCTTAGGTGCTATCAACCACTCCTTTACTTTCTGTCTCTATGGACTTCCTGTTCTGAATACTTCCTATAAAATATGGCTTCACAAAAATATGGCTTTTGTGCCTATTTTCTTGCACTTAGTATAATACTCATGTATGTTGTCACATATACTCCTTTTTATAGCTGAGTAATATTGTTTTATGTTGCCGTTTTTCTATATATCTATCAATCAGTGGACATTTGGGTTGCTTCTACCATTTTGCTGTTAATTTGAACATACCCCAGTCAATCACTTGGGTAGTATTTAGGATTCTTCCACTGACATAAGTATTCTTTTAACATGTATTTACTGAACATGGCTTATGTCTATATACCCTTCAACAAAAAGGGGTGTTGTCCACAAGTTAGTGATAAGTAGAGACACTTGATTCTCCCAGTGTCTTTTAAGGCAGTGAAATTTTCTGTGACTGAGGTTATCATAGTCCCTTGAACCTTTAAGAATGTGGCTTCCACAAAAATCTGCCTTCCTGAAAGGAGGAGAGCTTCCTTATGTGTAAGTTCCTGCAAACCTCTAAATGATGCCTTCTTGCAATTCTCTTTTTCCCTTCCATTGTTCAAAGCCAGGTAGCTGATTTTTCTACAAGGTCTTACACTGTCCAGCTATTTAACCTTTCTCGGGGCTGGGGATTTAGCTCAGCAGCAAAAGCGCCTGCCTGGCAAGCGCAAGGTCGTGAGTTCGGTTCCCGGTACCGGAGAAAAACCAAAAAAAAACCAAAAAACAAAAAAAACAAAAAACCTTTCTCTTGTGTGGTGGATTGACAACTAGTGGTCAGCTTGTAACACCCAGCTGAACTGAATCATTGCAGCGATGGATATGAGAGGCCCACCTGAGGATTGTTGCCAAAAGCATCAGAGGCAGAACTGGAGAAGAAGAGAGGCTGTGGGGAGCTGTTAGAAGCTATAAGGAGCTGTTGGTTCTCTTGGAGGAGCTCATCATGCTGGCTTTCCTGATGAACTTGGCTGTTCTCATCTTCCAAGGACCTCGGGGCCTTGTCGCTGAGAATGGCTTGGGTTCACTTTGGGGGAGCTCTGGTCCTCACTTTCAGCATTGCTTCCTGGCTCTGGAGGGGGAGATGGTGCACTTCTCAGTCTCCTGGAGAAGCTTGTCGCACTGGCTTTCCTGATGGGAACTCCGCTTTCCTCATCATCAGAGGAGCTGGAGACCTCACTGTTCCTGAGGATGGCTGTGGTACTTTTTGGGGGAGCTCTGGTTCTTATTTTGAGCATTGCTTCCTGGCTACAGTTCATATCCCTCAGCCTGCTAGCACAGATCCTTCATCCTGCTGGCACAGACTTTCTAGATTCCACCACTGACCTTTGGGCCTTCCCAGCACAGATCTGTGCAACAGGCCTGCATGAGATATTGTCATGGGCTCTAGGCCTCCAGTTGGACTCGTGGGAGGCATTGTTATGGGCTCTAGGTCCTCAGCTGGATTCACGCAGGACATTATTGTGGGATCCAGGCCTCTCAACTGCATTCTTTGGTTTTTAGTGTGTGGACAGATTTCCTCTACTCTCTTTGTATATGATTCTGTGGGTGACTATTATAAATAATCTTATAAAATATGTGTCCTGTATTATATTGTTCCCCTTGCAAAACCCCAAACTACAACACATTGTTATGAAGGAAATTTGTTTTTGTTTGGTTGTTTTATTAGAAGAGATGTTAGAAATCCTTGCTTCATATTTCTTGTATTGTGGTATTTGGTTTATGATAAGAATTCTGCCTTAAATTAGGGACCTCTCAGAGATCATTAATGTTTACACATTTAATTAATCATTTGGTTACTAAAAATTAAAGAAAGAAAAATGCTTCCATAGAGCTGAAGCTGCAGTATGGTCTCAGGAGTTCATTTTTGATAACTGTCATTTTTCAAGCACTAAGAAAATGTGCAAAGTAAAGCCCTCAATATATGGGCGGTTAGTAATATGGTGAATTTTGAGCATATTGTCTTAGATCTCTGTGCAGATGTTCCATGTAGCAATCATGGGAAATCAGTTTAAAATCTATTTCTTTTGAACTTTTTCTGTTAAGTGATAATTATTAAGAAATATAATATCATTTTACATGTCACCAGAACTACATATTCAGCAGAACATACAACCGAGTAGCCAAACAACATTTCTATGATGTTTGAGAATTCGGTATCTTCCTTGACACCATTTCTTAGTCTGGGCACTTATGCAAGCAGCAGCCTGTCACTTACAGCCTCTGTCATTTCCCGTTTCAGTTCATTAAACCTTAGACTTTCCCAGAAGCACACAACCCACATGGAGATCCTCTGCCGGACAGAAAAGACCAATCTAAAGGAGGTAGAAATTGATGTTCAACTCTAAGGGGGCATGAAGGCCACAATAAATTGCCACCTACACAGGGAATTTTATTTTGTAGGTTGACAGTGTGTGGGCAGAAGCAGCACTAGTTTATGTTCAGACCTCATAGTTGGGAGCTTACTTCATATTGACTGGATTCTGTTTGACTGCCAAAGGATAGATAAATTTCAGAAGCTGTATCAAGTTGGCAACATTTTATCTTGCTTTTTTTCCCTTAAATATAGCCTAAAGAAGTTATCAATATAGTCAGTTTACATACACAGGCCTCATTCAAAACCTCAGCTCTCTACATGGTTTTATTTCTTATTCTCTGATTTGCCACAAAAATCGTGAAAAGAATTAAACTTATGAACCAAGGTACAAGTACAATAGTTTGTACTGCAAATTCTAGGACTTCAGAATCACATTCATAAATACACTTACCCCAAGCCAGGGATAGTGGCACACATCTAAAATCCCAGCACTCAGGAGGCTGAGGCAGGAGGACTGTTGGGAGATTGAGGCCAGGCTGGGCTACAAAGTGAGTTCATGGTCAACCTGCACTACATAGTGAGACCCTGTCTCAAAAAAACAAACAAAAAACCCCAAACCAACTAACAAACAAAAACAAAACCAAAAACCAATAACTACAGCAATAGCAGAAAAATTGTTTGAATTTCATATCACACATTTGAGTTCATTAGGCTATTATCCCCAGGGCTGGATTTAACCAAAGAGTACAAGCTCAAAAGTTGACAAGAAGCAAGTCTTTGGCTTGGGATTTCTATGTTTGAGTTGTAAATCGGGTTCACAGAAAAGTAATCAGGAAATAGCCTGGCTGGAGACAAGAAAGCTCCTTGAGATGAGAGATGTGAGACCATGGGCTGCGCTTGTGACTTAGTCTCTTAACAAGCTTAGGGACCTTGAGCAAATTACTTAAACTCTCATTTGTAAAGGAACAGTCTTTGATGATTTCTAAAGCGCCCCCCCCCCAGCACTACTCATTTTTAGTTGTTGAACATTTTTCCTTAAGTCATTGATTAGTTCAATTAATTATCTATTTGAATACCTTCAGTGAACATAATAGAAGTAAAATTAACAGCTCTTTCCCTCAAGGAATTGATAACCCAGTGGGAAAGGTGAGAGGTTTATCCATATGGTAGTATAGAGACAAGGAGGGATGCTCATTTGTCCATCCGGGTTCTAAACAGAAGTCACAAGGGGCCTAGAGAGAAAGGAGCAGGGAAAATAGTACAAGAAACTCCTGAGAAGCAACTGGGAGAAAGAGAGGTAATTTATTGTTTCAGCCCACAAATGTTTACTGAGTGCCCAGTGTGTGCCAGGCACTGAGAGGAGTCCTGGGGATCTTGGGTTGGTAACTCAGCCAGGGTAGGCCTCTGGTGAAGCTTATTCACAGTCTGGTGGTGCAGAAAGAACAGGTGAACAAAGCAATGAAATCCAGATTGAGGAAATTTTGTGAAGGAAGAAAACAATAAAAAGTAAGAGAGAGTAAGTGCTTGTGAGTGGGATGGACTGCCCTTAGTAAAGGGCAGAAGGGGAAGGTCTTTGGATCCGGGGGCAGTTGACAGAGGTCAAACTAGTGGCAGATGACAACTAGGACAGCCAGGACAGAGGGGCTGGTGATCCAGATAGGGGAGCAGGTTAAAGCTGAGGCTGGAAAGAGCTGGTTCAAAAGACCATCTGTGTGGCTGGAACTTAAAAAGCAGTTACTTTTGGAAAGTATGTGATCAAAGCAGCACTCAACTGGAAGTGATTTTGCCCCTCAGGGGATATTTGGCAAAGTATGGAGACGGGTTTTTTGTTTATTTTTTGGACAGTTGACAGTACTGGAGAAAAAACCCAGAGCCTTACATGTGCTAGGCAAGCATCCTACTGTTGAGCTACACCCCCAATCCTCAGAGACAGTTTTGATTGTGCCGACTTGGGCGGGGGTGGGGTGGGTGTAAAATATTATTGCTGAGGCTGAGAAAACCCACACTAAAGGAGTTTTGCAGCCCAAATCGTGGTTTTAGGCATTATATTCTAAACTCGAGTTGTCACTACTTTGAATATATGTATTTTTTTCTTTCCCTGCAGGAACTAAAGAACAGGTGTCAAGCGGCCCATTCTTTCATCCACTCTCCTGGAATCCCATTGGAGAGGTTTGGGGAACTTCAGGAACCTTTAAAAAGCTTCACAAGGCACTAAATCTGTACTCAGACACGTGGGAAAGAATCAGAGGACATACACAAGGGGCTGCTCCCCGGGCTTGTCTCTGCGAAGGGACTGAAACAGGCGCAAGAGAAGAATATACTCATGTTTGCGGTGTAACGGGCCCACGAGTAGGGGAGAGGTGGGAGATGCCCTGGAGCCCTGCAAAGCTCTGTCCTCTGGACCGGAACTCGCCCTCTGGTGACGCCGGGGCCCTTCAGGTTCTAGCCTCCCCTCCCCCACAACGCCCTGCACTGGCCTCGGGTCTCCCTGGGACCACCTGGTCCGCCCTAGCTCCGCGGGTCTTCAGGGGCTCATCTCGGCCGGCAAGAGCCTTCTGAGGAAGCCCACGAGCGGGTTGTCCTCATCTATAAGCTGCCCAGACAGGGATGCCCCTGGCTTTGCTTCCCCTAGTTCCCAAGTGGGCCGCGAGCCCCGACGCAGGTCCCTCTGGCCCAGCGGCGCAGCTGGAACCCTCGCCAGGGTGGGAGAGGTGCGAGGGAGGCGGACTGGAAGCAGGGCACGCCTGGGGCCTCCCAACTGCTGCTCGCTCTTTGCATATTCATGAGTCCCAACAGCGAGGCCAGCCACCCCGGGCTATCCTTGGAGACATAATGAATTATTCATAAGAGGTATCTGGCCCCGCCCAGGAAGGGCTCCTTGATTATTCATGAGCCCCGTGGCAGTTGGAAAAGTCCGTTGGGTTCTGGTGAGAACAAGGCGTCGACCAGCCGAGGTGAGCGCTGTCCAGAGGTGAGATCTCTGGAGGAAAGGGCGTTTGGGTGTTGTTGGTTCTTTGGTCTTCAGGTTAGGAGTTATTTTTTTCTTTTCTTTTTACTTGATACTTTAGGATTAGTTTGAAAGTATTTTTGCCAGGGTCAAAAGTATATTGGGGAAAAGGGAAAAACCTGAGGCTGAGGAAGACCCAGGGGAGGCTCTAGATATCCCCACCCCACCCCGCCCAATTTTACACACACCAACCAACCAACAAAACAGAATAAAAGCTAGGTAGCTTTAAGATTTAGTTTTGTGGAAATGGAGGAGTCAAGCTTGATGAGATAGACGCAGCCATGTTTAGCTGCCAGCTGGTTTGTCAGGAGGATTGTCAGGCAGGCATCTGTGTACTGGAAAGAGTTGTATGTGGAGCCTTTGGGGTTTGTATTACCTGGGTCGGGTTTTCTGCAGCCATTGACGTATTCTGCCATAATCAATACCTGGTACAGACCAAGAGACAAGAGAAGTGGCGCTGAGTCCCCCTGGGATGACGTGGGCTCCCCTTCTACCTTACGAAGGATTTGCCATTTAATCTTTGTGGACTTTAGTTCCCTTAAGTATTACAAAGCAGGGAGTGTCTTGAAACTCAAGATTAGCCAGTCACCATAATGTGTTCAGCCACTGGGCGGGTTGTGCTATCCATCTTTTGCTCACTTGGTGAGAATGAAGTAAAAGCATGGTTCTTGCCCTTACATGGGTTTTAAATCTCATTAGGATGATAATCTAATTTCTTCTTCATTGGACCATAAATCTCTTGAGACGGGAACCATATTTTACATTTTATAATCCTGCACAATGCCTGGCACATTGTAGTTGCCTGGTAAATGTTGAATGAATGAATCACTGAATTAGCATGAAAAAGATATTTAAAAATCAAAACAGCATGAACAAATTCCCAATTAATGCACTGGAAACCACTTTCCCTGAGTGAGCAGAGAGTAGTGGAATTATCAGGGCCAAATGGAATTTGTTAAAGCAGTGAATAATAATTTATTGATGCAAGCTCTGTGAAAGGTTTAAGTAACAGGGGAACTCTGGTAAATGAAATTCCTTGCTGAGCTTCACTTTCCTTTTCTTTATAGTTTTATGTTTTACATTTAAATGTATGATCCATTATGAATTAATATTTATATGGCATGATATGTAGGGTTGAGATGCTTTTCTTTCTCTCTTTTCCTTCATTTCTCCCTTCTTTCCCTTCCCCCTTTCTGTTATTTGAGCACCACTTGTTAAAAAGATTATTCTTTTTCCCTTGAATTGGCTTCCCTTTTTTTTTTAATGAAGGGGTTGGATTAGTGGTAGAGGATATCTCTGCCCTCTTCCAGCTTTCTGAATCTTTTGAACCCACTTATGCTGACATGCACTGTCTTTGGGTAGTCACCTTTCCTATCATACATATGTAAGGAAGGTCATCTAGTTGCATTTCAGAATTCAGCTATTGGATATTATTCACTTGATAGAAATGAAATTTTCTTGTGAAAAATATGGTTTTGGAAGATTGGGAAAGATGGGTAGAGAACCATAGTGATTCAAAGACTATTAACTTTGAACGAACATAGACTTTGGCTTTTGCTTCACTTGGCATGCCCTGCCTCCCCCAAGGTAGAAAGGGTGGCTTAGGTCTTAAGAAAACAGCATCCAGTTAATCTTTATCTAAATTTTGGATTCATACCTAGAAAGGGTTGAAAAAAAAAAAAGGTAATTGTACCACCATTTAAAACAGAACATTTGAGATATAAGTCAAGAGGTAAGCCTGGAGTGAATTTTTTTTCAGAAACCACATGGAATTCTTGCCTCTTTTTAGAAAGATCATAATCCTTGTTACAGTGTCACAGAGAGGACATATCAAACATTAGAGTGAATGATATTGATGCGCTCTGAAGTTTCAGGTGTTTGTGGATTCAATATGCAAGTAAATGCATAAGCAAAAGACATTTGAAAGTGAGAGCTCTATTCTTAAAATCTATAGTTATAAAAGCTCCTCTAGCTTTTAGATTTTGAATCAGGACAAACCGATGGGGAAAAAAATAAAGCTATTCTCTGAGAGTGCATGATCTCTGAAGTCATATCTCCTGGGGCTGTCTCCTGGTGAGCTTTCAAAATTAAGCAGGGTTTGTACTTGAATAGGAGAGCTCCCCAAAACACTTGCTCAAACGGAAAAACAACAGTAGCAAAAGAATAGTTAGAGGTTGAAATGGGCCTTGTTATTTTGAAAAAACAATTTGGGTCTTTTTACCTTCCTAAAGCAAGCTTAGTCTAGAACACCAGAAAAAGATCTTATCATGGTTAAGAACAAGCAAACAAGTCAGCCCAACAAGTAGAGAGGCACTTGTAGCACATCATGTTAGAGGAATCGAAAGGACGTTTTATTTTGGAGAGTCAGTCTAGAAAAACTGTTGCACTGTGAGTTAAACTTCTTGCATTTTTAAGTCTCAATTCTGCTGCTAAGTGGCTGGCTGACCCTGGGTAAATCAATGCTTTCCTTGGACTTTTATTTCCTCATCTAGTAAATTAGATATTTGGACTAGATGACATTTAAAGTTCCTCTTTCCTCTAAAATTTTGTGATTCTTTTCTAGACCCTTAATTCTTCTTTGTTTCTATAGTGCTTCTCCATTTGGGTCAGCAAATTATTATTGAGCACCTACTTTATTCCAGTACTGTGATGATGTTGAGGGCTCAAGAATGAACTAAACAAGAGATAAAAAAAAAATCTCATATAATTCAATTTCTATAAGAACTGAAAATAAGCAAATCCATAGACATGAAAAGTATATTAGTGGTTGCCAAGGGCTGAGAGGAGAGAATGGGAGTGAATGCTAATGGCATAGGTTGTTTTGTGTTATTTTTTAGGGGTGATAAAAATGTTTGCAATTAGAGAGTGTTAATAGTTACGTAGCTTTGTATATACTAAAACCCCCTGAACTGCACCTAGCAGAAACCTTTGCTGGCCAGATACACCTTTGCCCTCAGGTTAGTTCATAGTGGGTAGTTGGACACATAAAGGCAACTCTGGCACAGTCTATATTGAAATGAGCACATAATCTGGACGTGGTAGCAGTGATAGTGGAAACTAGGAAATCATTCTTTGAGAAAATCATACGAAGCCATGTCCAAGAGATGAGTAAGAATAAGGAATAAAACGTGTTTCAGCCAGGGGGAATATCGTCCTTTGGGGTAATTAAACTAGATGAGAACAGCGAGTGCATAAAACTGCACAGAATATGATTAGAGGTGAGGCCAGGGAGGCATGAGCCAACCCTTGAAGCCATGGCAGGGAATGTGGATTTTATTCTGAGGGTAGTGGGGAACCATTGAAGTATTTCAGTCTGGAGAACAATACATAATTAAGCTTGTAATTTAGAAAGAAAGCTCTGGCTGCAGCACAAAGAACACATGGAGAAGGGTAAGACCGTGATAGGCAGGCTGGTGGTTGCAGTGGTCCAGGCAAAAAATGTGGCTGGTGTAATCTAAAGCAGAGAAAACAACAGTACAGATAAAGTAAGAGGTGGACACACATTCGAGAAATAGTAAGGTAATTGGACAGGGAAATAAAGAAGAGGTCAAGGTTAAGTCATATGTCCTAGGCTTGAGCAATTAGGTGTTTGATGATGTCATTCGTTTATTTAGTGAACATACATAGGTTTTTGGGGAAAAGAATTCACATTTGGCTGTACTGAGGACATCAAACTAGATCTATCTAGTGGACAGTTAGAGGTATGTATCAGCAGCTCCCAAGAGTAACCTGGGCTGGAGAGAGACATAGGTAGGTAGATACAGAGACAGACAGAAAGATAGATAGATATCTCTGGAATAGAAATAACAGTTGAAAGAGTGGGAGTGTAGTTTTAGTCCTGGAAGTGTGTCTAAACATTAAAAAAAAAGAGCTCCTAGGACAGAATCCCTAATAACACCAAAATGGCAGGGGCAAAAAATGACAGGAAAAGAAGTGTAAGGAAGCAACTGGGAGACTGGAGGAAAGTGAGGAGATTGAACATTAATATAAGATTTTTATTTCTATTTATTTGTTTATTTATGTGGTACTGGGCATTGAACTGAGGCTTTTGCATTGAACTACATCTTTAGCCTTTAAAATTTTTTTTAAATTTTGAGACAGTATCTCACTAAGTTGATAAATTGTCCAGACTGGGCTTGAAGCTGAAATCCTCCTGCCTCAGCCTCTCAGAGTGCTACAGTTGCATCACACTCAACTAATATTTTTAAAAATCAAACATGCTTTATTATATACAATGAAACATGTCTTAGAAAATGTTTCAAGTACTTTACAGATATGGCTTATTTAATCCTTGAAATAATCCTAGGAAGTAGGTACAGTTATCATCTCTAGTTTATAAATGGGGAAACTAAGGCACACAACTTGTACAAGGTCGTATGACAAGTGAACTGCTGACTGTTATGTGATCCTAGGTAGTTTGGCTTCAGAAGAGTCCAGTGCTTAACCACCATATTATACTACCTCTCCAGATAAACACATGCTTGGATAAACACTGAATGAGCCCTGAAATATGGTTCTAAGCTAGATCTGCTTTCATTCTGCCACAAGGAAATAAAGTTCCAGAGAAATTAAGTAATTTGACCAAAGTCACACAACTGCCAGGTAGTGGTGTCAGAATTTGAACTCAGTTACCTTAACTCCAAGGCCTCTTTCTACTAGATTATATTATGATCATTTTCCTCTGAATACATTTGTGTGCATAAAATTTAATTTCACTTATTTTACAAATGTTAATTCCTAGAGGATTTATCAAATGCTAGTAGAGCCTACCTTGAATCCTTTCTCAAAAGCAAATGCCTTGGGTGTCTCGAAAGTTTTCAGTGATATTATCAACTTAATCCAGGCCATCATACATTCTAAAAATATAGGTGCAGTTATGCATTGTGTTCTAATTAACTTATGCTATTTTCAGGGCTTGCTTCTCTAGACATACCATCAGGATGTCTTTTGATCATAGAGAAACAACAACCACAAAACCCCTCTAATATAGAGAGCTATTTAAAAATCATTATTTCCCTATTTATTGTCTCCAAAACTAATAACTACCCCAGTAGGAGGTCATGGTTTAATGGTCTAGAACTAGACCTTGACCTCTTATACCTTTTTCTCTCCCTTCTTCATTTTTACCTTTGAAATTTAAAGGAGGCAACAGAACTGTTAAGTCAGATTTGAAGGTTATATTCTCTGAAGTCAAAAAGGATACTTTGGAATCTTTAAGGACTAGAAGACTATTAGGTAGTTTTTCAGTCTCATATAAAATATTGTTAGAGTGTCCCCTAGTGCTGCTCTGAAGAAGTAATTTGAGAGAAATTAAGTATTGCTTGTTTATAATCTCTATCACCACCTTGTGGCAGTGTCCTCAAGAAATTTTACCCTCTTATTTGCAAAAACCTTCCAGAGACCTGCATTAATAGTTAATAGAACAGGTCACAGGCTATCCTGCAAATTCCATTAAGAACGGAATATCTTCAAATAGGTGCTTTTATAAGTATTTTGGTCAGAATTCCATAAAATCTTGAAAAGAAGCCCCAACTGAAATTAAGGCCTTTAAAAAGAAAAAGGAAGATTTTCTTCTTCTCCTATCTTTTTTCTTTTCCTTCTCTTCCTCTTCCTCCTTCTCCTCCTCCTTTTTTTTTTTTTTGTATTGAAACAGGGTCTCATTATGTAGTTCAGACTAGACTTGAACTCACTGTGTAGTCCAGGCTAGCTTTGAACCCGTGGTGATCTTCTTGCTTCAGCCTCCTGAGTGCTGAGATTACAGGGCCATCATGCCTTGTTTTGTTACTTTTTTAATTGTGGCAGACTGTATGTAACATAAAACTCATCGCTTCAGCTGTTCTCAAATATACAATTTAATTTAGTGGTTCCATGCACGTTCACAATGTTGTGTAACCATCACCATTATACATTTTTCAAACCTTTTTCATTTCAAACAGAAACTGCACACATTACATTTCCTCATTCCTTCTATCCCTTCATCCACCTTTATGCTGTTTCCTATCTCTATGAATTTACCTACTGTAAGTAACTTTATATGTGAAATCCTTTTATGTTTGGGTTTTTCACTTAGCACAGTGTTTTCAAGGTTAATTTCCTTTGTAACATCTATCAAAATTTTATCCTAAAAATTGGATAATATTCCCTTGTACATACCACATTTTATTTACTCATTCATCTACTTTTTTTTTTTGAGACCCAGGCTGCTCTTGAACTCCTAGACTCGATTATTTTGTCTCAACCTCCCCAGTAGCTGGCACTGTTGCCACAATACCCAGCTGTTTATCCATTCATCTGTTGATAGACATTTGGGATGCTTCCATCTTTTGGCTATTGTGAATAATGCTGCGATAAACATTAGTGTACAAGTATCTGTGTCCTTGTTTTCAATTTTTTTTGGCTGTATACCTAGAATTTGAATTGCTGGACCATGGTAATTCTGTTTAGCATTTTGAAGAAGTGTAATACTATTTTCCACAATGGCTGGATTATTTTATATTCCCTCCAGCAGTGGATAATGGTTTTAATTTCTCCATATCTCCTTTTGTTTGTTTGCCTGTTTTTTGTTTTGTTTTGTTTTGAGACAGGATCTCACTGTGCTTCAGGCTGGCCTTGAACTCACTATGTAGCCCAGGCTGGCCTCAAACTGCTGGTAATCCTCCTGTCTCAGCCTCCCGAGTGCTGGGATTAGAGGTGTGCAGCACCACATCCAGCTTCCATATCTTCTTTAACACTTATTCTTTTGCATTTTTTGGAATGGTCATTTTGATTCCTACGAACTGTACACATTAACTTTTGTTTTTGAATTTGCAAACAATTTACACCTGAATTGAATTCAAGAAATGTTTTTGAGCCCCTGCTATGTAGAAAGCATTGTTATACTCTAGGGGAATAACAAAGATGAGTAAGATATATTGTTGAGTCTTTAGGTGACTTATAATTTATTTTTCTCTCCCTAATATATTTATGAATGAGCAAATGATCTTACAGTTTTCATTGGGTGGTTGAGAAAATTAATCCAGAGACCTTATGCCACATATGTAGAAAATTGGTAATGGAGATTAAAATGCTTATTAAACTTCTTTACTGAAACATACAGTCAGCTTACATTGTTCTCTTTTGGAAAATTCACATCAAGGATTTTTCCAAATCAGATTCATTTTATAGTTTAGATAGGACCTGCTAGGACTATTTCAGTGTTCATTCTTCCTTTGTGTCTTCAAAATTGAGCTTGGTAAATTTCTCTCTAAATTGAAGAATCTGGGGAATAGTTCATACTTAATTGTCTTTGACTTTAGTTTCTTTTTTGTTTTTAGAAGTTTCTAGTTTTACCTTTGGGCAGAGCAAGATAGGAAGTACTCTAATTACGATCTCTAATTAATTTTTTTAACAGGTTATATTTGTTGAAAGACTCCTGATCCATTCCCATGATGTCTACTCAGCTCTGTCGCTCTATCAGAACACAAAAAGCATCTAAGGTATCTGTTAAGAATTAAATCAATGACCATTTAGTGAGTTACTTCAGAATCATGACTTTAATTTTTTTTAGTAGCAGTCTTATCAGTTAATTGGCACATAATATCCTTGGAGAGTATGTTTCTACGTTTTAATTGCCTAATGGAATGAGGATATTCAGAAAATTAAAATAAATTACAAAGTTACTTGTTTCATGTCAATGCACTTTGACCTTCTAGAGTAAAAGAAATTGGAAATGAAAAGGCAAAGAGAATGGTTCTCAATTATATCTTTCTTTTCTGAAGCAATTATAAAACTCATGTTCTACATGGTGATGTAATTACAGGAACTAAAGGGATGTTAGGGTTTGTGTTTAGATGTTCCCCCAAAGTCTCATGCAGTCATAGGTGAAGCTTTTTCAGGGGTGGTTGGGTCTAGGGTGTGTGATTGATTCATGGTGCAATGCTAGGATTAAGTGTGAGTGATTACTAATCAAGTCTACTGATTGGTTTGGCACCACTCTAATCCTTGTAGCCTGGATAGACTATAAAAGGGGCAGAAAAAAGCTACTAAGGTCCTTTGCTTGCTTGCTTTCTTGCTTTGCTATCTTCTGCCCGCCATGAACTGTTTCTCCTCTGCAATTCCTCTCTGCTGTGTCACCCTCCCTTGCAGCTAGCCGATTATGGACTGAAACCACTACAAACTGTAAGCTAAATAAACCTTTCCTCCCTTACCTTGTGGGTGTTGGGTATTTTGTCTCAGCAACAAGAACAGTTAACTAATATAAGGAGAAAGCTCTGAGAAACTTGGATGCTAGGGGCCCGAGGGAGTGTTAGTCAACATTCTGTAGCTGTGACAAAATTCTTTTTTTTTTTTTTGGACTGGCAATCAAACTGAGGACCTTGCGCTTGCCAGGCAGGTGCTTGTGCTGCTGAGCTACATCCCCGGCCCCAGAATTCCTGATATAATCAATTTAAAAGGAGGAAGAGTCTATTTTGGCTCATAGTTTCAGAGGTTCAGGCCATAGTTGGTTGGCTCCATTGTACTGAGGCCTAGTGCCGAACATAACATCAAAGCAGGGTGTCTTAGTGACTTTCCTCCTTATTGAGACAAAATGCCCAGCACCCCCAACTTAAAGGAGGAGAGGTTTATTTTGACTCACAGTTGGAAGGGCCTGCTGAAGAGGAAGGCTGCTCACTGCGTGGTGACTAGAAGCAGAGAATTTAGAGAGGAGTCAGGAAGGAAGATACACCCTCCTAGGTTGTGCTCGCAGTGACTCACCTCTTCCCACCAGACCCCACCTCCTAATATCAATCCAATTGCCTTTGAAAAGCCCCAGATATGAGCACATGAGGCCTGGGGGGGCCATCTAGATATTACCTATAACACAGGGAATGTGTAGTAGAGGAAAGATGATCACTTCATTTCAGCTGGGAGCAGGAAAAGAGAGAGAAGGGGACAGGGTCCCAATATCCACTTTAACCACACTGCCCCAGTAACCTTATTTCCTTCTAGTAAACCCCACCTCCTAAAAGTCTCAACATGTCCCAATACTCAACTGTGATGAGCAAGCCTTTAATATGTAGCCTTTGGAGGACATTTAAGATTCAAACCATAATAGGGAGCATGCCAGAGCCAGGCAGTCTTGTTGGATTCACCCAGGGAAGTTTAGTTTGTCCCAGGACATTTATGCATCATTTTGTTTATTCATTGTATATATTATATAATATGTATGTGTCTTAGTTACTTTTCTCATTGCTGAGACAAAATACCTGACACCCAAAGTTAAGGGAGGAAATGTTTATTTAGCTCAGTTTGTAGAGGTTTTAGTCCGTAATCGGTTGGCTCTAAGGCAGGGTGGCACATGGCAGAAGGGCAATCATTCAAGGCAGTGGAAGGCAACAAAAGAAACAAATGAAAGGAGGGACAAGCCTCTTTCTGTCCCTTATATTATATGCAGACACCCACCCTAGGGTGGATGTCACACTCACACCATTAATCCCACTATTGGACCACGAATCACTCACAAACTCTAGATTCAGCCACCTGTGAAAAGCCTGCCCCCTCAAGGACTGCATGAAGCTTTCGGGGGATATCTAGACAAAAACCATAACAGTATATAATACTGTGATATTTTCTGTGATAATATTTAAAAGACGTTCATCTTCTAGATGTTTATAATGTAGTTAGGAAAATAAGATTCATAGGAGCTAGCCATGTATGGTGATGTACACCTGTAATCCTAGCACTTGGGAGGCTGAGGTAGGAGGATCACCATGAATATGAAACGACCCTGGGCTACATGATGAGACCGTGTCTCAAAAAACCAAACCAAACCAAACCAAACCAAACCAAACCAAACCAAAATAAGATTTATAGGAGTTAAATGACTATACCTATATTTACATATACGTGAAAAGAGTATGACAAATCAAACTGTAGGAATTTAGAGGTTTAGTATATACTGAATGATTTATATATTTCTCATGAAGAAGGTGGACTCAAGCTGGATCTTGAATAATGAAAGAACAAAAAATGATGAAATTCTCTCTCCTTTGTCTAGAAGGCAAATTTTGGATTGAGGATAGAGAACTTCACAAGGGAAACCTAGCCTATGCCTTGGCTCAGATAAGAAACAAGCATGGCATATTTCAGAGAATAACAAAGAAGCCCTCTTTACTAGAGTGGAGAGCTCATCCTATTGAACAGAAAGAAATAAAGGTGGATAAGAACTTTGGGAACAGGTTACTGTGAATCTTAAGAGCTAAGCTAAGGAATTGATGCTTTATTCTATAGTTAACGCAAAGTTGGAGGGTTTGATCAGAACAGTAAGTAAAATAATTGTTATAAAAATATTAAATTACACCATATAGTGAAGATGGAAGTTGAAGGAGAAATAGGGCAGAGAGAAAGCAGTCATCTTTCTGGCTTGATTTCGGTATTCTGCACTCACAAAGCAGACTCTTGGTCTCATTTGGTTTCCTAGGTGTGCTTCCTTCCCAGGAGCAAATGATGAGCTAGGTATATGAATTCCAATCAACTTGGCAGTTATTTTCCTCACTATAAATTAACAAACTGACCTTTTGATGCAACCTAATCTTTGTTGTTTGGACTGTATCACCTACCTCTCCCAGTAAATTTTAAGCTACTGTGTGATTCTGTTATTTAGTACTAAAAACAATAGTAATTATGGAAGCCAACATTTATTCAGTACTTAACTATGTTCCAGGCATTGTGCCAATGGCTTTATGTTATTATTTCAATTAAACCTTGCCATAAGGAAGAGATCAAAGCTCAGAGAAGTGAAATAAATTGCTCAAGGTCATGTAACTTGACAGCTAAGCTGTTAAACATTATGAAGGCACTAGCAAAATATATTGTTGGAATAATTTTATAATACTGCTTTCTATTTCCAAGCTATAGTATTTTTATGTATTAGACATTTATAAAACATCAATAATAACTCTTAACATGTTAGACCAGCCGAGCTGAGGAAAAACACCCTAAAGTAACAAAACTGTAGAGACCTTTCCCAACTTACTGTAAATGACCATTTGGATATTATATTTAAAATAAATGTCTTTATACTTTCAAGCTATTTGGTTTTACAAATGGGTTATGCAAGCAAGTATTGCCTCTATGTCTTGAAATATTTTCCATAAGAAACTACATGCATACCATGCCAGCTGTTTCCCAATCGCCCCAAATAATCTTAATTCCTTAAGATTTGTAGCAATTTTTTCAAAAAGCAGTTTTTTTTGGAGACAGGGTCTTGCTATGTATTCCAAACTTGACTTTAACTCACTGGATAGCCTAGGTTGGCCCTGAGCAGCTCCCCCTTCCTCACCATCCTAAATGCTGAGATTACAGGCATGCATCACCATTCCTGGCTCAAAAAGCAATTTTCAAAAAAAAAAAAAATTTACATGTGTGCACCCCAATACATCATATGTGCAAGAGTCATACAATTATTATATATTTTAAGAACTGAATATAAGATGAGTGTGGTGGCACATGCCTGTAATCTCAGCACTCAGGAGCCTGAGGCAGGAGGATTACTGTGAATTTGAGGCCAACTTGAACTACATAGGAAGACCCTTTCTCAAAACAAACAAACAAACAAACAAAAAACAGACCTGAGTATAGGATTAAACAAAAGAATAAAGTGATCATTCATTGCCTCTATAGAGTGTACCAAAGAAGAAGCAGTCCTATATAGCATAACCATGCTCAGAATGTCTGACAAACATTCTAGAACTAGATCTGTAGATATAGAAGAGCTTTTTGGAAGGTTTTTTTCTTCATTTAAAGACATATTTCTTGTTAGTACTTGCCTCTAAATAGCAGAATTATTAAAACTTTAGTAGTTGAACTGTGTAGTATAGTAAAAGACTCATGTCACTTGCTGTCTCTGTGATCTACCAAATCACTTACCTTTCTCTTTGGTACCTGTGATATGAGTTTATTGTTTTAGATAAGTTCTAAAGCCCTTTGAATTTTAAAATACTGTACAAACCTAAAAAAGGAACTTAGATTTGATCTAAATCAAACCAGGTAATTGTCTCAACTTTTTTTTAAGTTGTCTCAACTTTAATCCGAAGAGAAAGGGTTCTCTGTTTTTAAGGCTCTGACTATGAATATTAAAATCATTCTACTCAGTTGGTATAGTCTCAAATCAACTGTAATAGCTAAAGCTTATTCTTTTGCTAAGGTTTGGAATCCCCAGAACCTAACAAAATTTGTTTCATCATTTGGAGGTTTACTAGGAATGAAAGTTTGTAAATATTACTTGATCTTGAGAAGATCTTCATCAGCTTTTGAAGACTAATACTTTGTTGCACGTACGAAACACTTCCTAGCGCTGGGGAGGTTTTTTTTCTTTTTCTGACTTTCTTTTCTTTTTCTATCTTTCTTTGTTTCTTTGTTTCTTTCTTTGTTTCTTTCTTTCTTTCTTTCTTTCTTTCTTTCTTTCTTTCTTTCTTTCTTTCTTTCTTTGACACAGGGCCTCATGTAGTTCAGGCCTGCCTCGAGCTCACTATGTGGTCCAGGCTGGCCTCAAACTCGCAGTGATCTTCCTGCCTCAGCCTCTGAGTGCCACCACACCCAGTGTTCTCTCTCTCTCTCTTCTCTTCCTCCCCTCATCTCCCTTCCCCTTTTCTCTCTTTCTCCCTCTGCCCTGCCCCAGGACTGAACCCAGGGAGTGCTGAGCTACTTTCCTAGCCCCTTTTATTTTTTAATTTTGAGACAAGTTCTCATTAATTTGCCCAGGCTAACCTAAAATTTGCAACTCTCCCATCTGAGCTTCTAGCCTCAGCCTCCTGACTAGCCGCATTATGGGCATGTGCTACTGTGCCTGTTGTGGAGATTTTTTAACTCAAGCATTTAATTATAGTAGAAAATCTTCATTATCCAAGTTTTAAGGTTTCCTATTGCTTTATAGATTACATATAGTTTCTTTAATATGGCATTCTAGATTTATTATATCTTGGCATCTAACCTACTTCTTAGCTTCTCTCCCACTGCACTCTGCTTGGACTTTCAGCCTCAGCCATACTGGTCTAATTCTTGTGCCCCAGATATGTCACAGCATTCTTGCCCTCTTGCCTGGACTAATGACATTCCTCCTTGCCGTTTGTCTGAATCCTACCTTTTCTTCAGAACCCAGCTAACCCAGCTACGCCTCACTTTCCCACAACGCCATCCTACTCAGCCCTGGGCTCAGGTAGCAAACCTTATCTTGTTCCTTCTTGTTCTGCTCATTTGGTACATAGTCTCTGTCCTGTGTGCTAACTCTTTTTTATATCCAAGTCTTTTCTTTCTAACTGGATTATAAACTCCATGAAGTAGTCTCTATTTCAATTTTGAGTTTCTTTATTTGATGTTTTACAAATTACCAAAGTAATATGTGCATGTAAAACAAGAGAAACCACATATAAAAAATAAACTACTGAACTAGGCATTGGTCTAAGCACTTTGCAAACATTAATTCATTTAATCATCACAACAGTTTAATAAAGTAGGTATCACTCTTACACATATTTTGCAACTGAAGGAATTTAGATGCAGAGAGGTTATATAATTTATACAAGGAGATTGTTATGTTATTGTAAATACTTTTATTGGAAGATATACATATATAGCTGTATATACATTCAGTTACAGAGTATCTTTTTTTTTTTTTTTTTGCTACAATGGCAGATTAACTGTGAAACCTAAAATATTTACTATCTGGCCCTTTAATGGAAAAGCTTGCTGACTCCTGCTCAAGATTATGACTTTGAACCTTTCCATTTGGTTGTAGAGTCCATAGTCTTAACCACTCCACCACACTGTCTCCATCATATCCTTCTACCCTCAGGCCACCATCTGAGGTGACTAGTTTTAAGAACTTCACATCTTCTCACCACATCTTTTTCCTTGCTCACAGAACGTGACTGTTGCGCGTGTGTTTATGGGTAGAAATTAACATGCAGTAGTCATGTTCTATAAAGTTGGCATGATACTGAATTATTAAATACTGAACTGCTTCTCTTAGAAGGAAATGCAAGGTTGGGTTCCTGTGAGCCTCTCATCAGAACAATTTTGTCAATCCATCATTGCATAATTTGTTTTGTGTCTGCTTTTGTTTACATACACCTTACTTAATACATACTTTTGTTTAATTAACATTAGACTAAAAGCCAACAACACTATAGCTCATGCCTAAATGAAAATTATCTAACAGGTATTTTCTTTCTAAAGTATATCACAGTCTTTTTGAACTTAGGAACACTAGCCAGCATTGCATCACTATACTTGGTGCCATTTTAAATAGCAAAATCACAAAAGAAAGCACACAAGTGTAAAAGAAATTAGGCAGTGAACAGACTAAGAAAAGGACACAAGTACACAGTAAAATAGTTGAAAATAATGACATTCTTTTTCCTTGTCACATGTCTTTCAGTTATCATGCTGCAAACATGGGACCATGTGTTTCAGGTGACTCCAGTGTATTACTGTTTTATAAATATCTGTGAATGAATGCAAAAACAGAAGAATTTTAATTTTGGAATTACAAATAAACTTTAGTGAGAAAGCAAATCCACAAATGTAGACTCTAGTAACAATGAAGATTAACTGTATTTACCTAAAAAATCAATTTATCAATGATTTGCTTTACAAAATAAATTCATTCTATTCACTTTTCTGAGAAAGTTGCTTTTTTTTTCCTCTGAACAAATCAAATATTCTGGGAAGAGTGTAGTGGAGGGAAGGGTGGAGAATGGGGAAGGGAAGGATGGAGAAAGGGTGGCTGATGGGTGAGGGTTGTTGTTGGGTAGGAGGAATAACTTCTAATTGTTCTATGGCACGTGGGATGATTGTAGTTGACAAAAAATATTTGATAATTTCAAAATAGCTAGTAGGGAGGATTTTTGAATGTCCCTACCACAAAAAAATGATAAATATCTGAGGTGATGGATATACCAGTTACCCTGATCTGATCATTACACGTTGTGTTCATGTAATGAAATGTCATACTTTGAGTTGGGTGTATGGCTCAGTAGTTGGGGCATGTGTGGAGCCTTAGGTTCAATCCCTAGCACTAGAATAAAAGAAGTTGCCCTTTGCTTTATTAACATGTATAACTACTATGCATCAATTAAAAATAAATATATTAGAAAAGAAAAAATTAGACTGGGTGTGGTGGTGCACATCTGAAATCCCAGAACTTTCGGAGACTGAGGCAGGAGGATTGTGAGTTTAAATCCAGCCCAGGGAACATAGCAACTTAAAAAAAAAAAAAGAAAGGGAGCTGGGAAGGTAATGCAGCACAAAGGCCCTGGGTTCAATCCTTAGTACTGCCAAAACAAGGGTAAGCCAAACAAACAAATCATGAATATTTACAAAGCCTAGTAGATATAAACTTTTCTGTTTTCTACACACACTTTAGTGGCATTCATTTCTTCTGTGGCTGATCTTTTGATTTCTTGGCATTCTCAGCATGCTAAAACACATTGGAAGCCAGTAAACACTTGTTTAGTTCAGCAAACATTTATTTATTGATGTTTGTATGCCAAATACTGAGTTATACAGTGAATTAACATCTATTTTAAAAAGAGATAGCACTTTGCCTTTAAAGATTATACTACCTGGTAGTAAGCGTCATTCTTGTAGTAGGTACTAACAGTGGAACAGCAGAGGGAGTAATTATTTCTGCCTTGAAGAGACGGGAAATGTTAAAGTAGAGGTGATACTTAAACGTAAGCGCTTTGGGGGAGAGAAGTTTTATATGTTATGATTTCTCTGGTATCTCTGAACCTAAAACAACACCTGGAATTTAATGAGATTAAATACATATTTGAATTAAGATTTCTATATTTGGGAAATGGAATGAGAGTATTCCTGACCAAAAGAACCAAACGACACAACATTTTCCAAACTTATTTGACTAATCCTTACATTTTTTTCCTAAGACTCTATGTGTATAAAATGCATATAAGTGTACAACTAAACAAATTTTTACAACCTGAATACATTCTTATAACCAGAAGCCAGATCAAGAAACAGAACTATTCTAACACCCCATCTCATATTCCCTTCTAGTCATTATCCCCTCCCCCCACCAAAAGAAGTCACCATCCTAACATGTATATTAGTTTCACCAGCTTTTGCATTTTATATGAGTGAAATATGTTAGTGTTCATTTATATCTGTCTTTTCTGTTGTTCAGCATCATGTGTGAAAGTCATTTATATTGTTAAGTATCACTGTAGATCACTTATTGTTACTGCCATATAGTATTCCACTGGGGAAATATACCTAGTTTGTTTATCTATTCTACTACTGATTAGCATTTGAGTTGCTTCTAATTAGGAAATACAGTGTCACAAATAATGCTGTTATGAATGTCCTAATGTATATCACTTAAGTAACATATATAAGCATAAATGTTAGATGTATACTTATGAGTGGAATATGTGATGTAGAATATATATATAATATATATATATATATATTTAACTTTATAAAACACTACCAAACAGTTTTCAAAAGAGGTTGACTTATTTAGAGTTCTACAATCAGTGTTTTCTTTATTTTCTATTTTGAAACAAGCCCTCACTAAATTGCTAAGATACCCCTTCTGGGCTCAAATTTACAATCCTCCTGCCTCACCCACTCAGAGTGCTGCTCTATGAGATTAAATACATGAAATCTTGGTTTTTCTTTGTTGGTAAGTTAAACTAACTATGTATTAAATACATAGTGCATGCTCTATGGGCATGTGCTATGAATGACATTCAGCTTCTCACTGTGGTTATGTATGTATGTATGTGTGTATGTATGTATGTATGTATGTATGTATTTTTGGTTTTGTATGTATTTATAAGATAAAGACTCACTGTGTGTTCCAAGGGCTGGCCTTGAAATCATGGTGATCTTCCTGTCTCAGCCTGCTGAGTGCTGGGATTATAGTCATGTGCCACCATGCAGGGCTTCTCACTGTGATTTTAATATACATTTCCCTGATGAAGTTCCAGCACTTTCTTATGTGTTTTTGGCCACTTGGATATACTTTTTCTGTGAGGTGTCACAGAACTATGAGAAAAAGACTGAAGGCAGAATCTTGAGGAAAAACCAACTTTTTTATTTTATGGAAAAAAGATCAAACAAAATTTCATCACAAAATAGTATAAGAATAACAATAGCTAATACATTATATATCGGTATCTTTTATAAGGTAGTTGCTCAGGGTACAAAATATGGGTATAAAATTTTCTCCAATCGATATTAGCACCAACCTTCCTTTGTAATGAACTAAGGGACACTAACAGTATAACTGATTTGCATTTTTTCCCTTTTTCCTACTGTCTTTTGCCCTTTCACCCATCCTAGGTCCTTTTTCCTTTTGAACAATTCCTTCCCATTTCACATTATCTATTGCACATTTTAGAATTTACTCTTTCAGTTTCTCATACCAGAGATACAATATGATGTTTACACATGTGAGTCTGATTAATTTCACTTATGAATATGGTCTCAAATTGCATCCATTTACCTATAAATGTTTCAAGTTTATCCATCTTTATGGCTGAGTAGTATTTCATTGAATAAAAAGACCACATCTTTTTTATCCATTCATCAGTTGATGGGCATTTGGGTTGTTTCCAACATTTAGCTATTACAAATTGTGCTGGTATAAACATGGGTGCACATATATATGTGATATGATATTTTTAAGTCTCTTGGTAAGATATCCAGAAGGGGAACAGCTGGATCAAATGGGACCTCTAATCCTAGTTTTTTGAGGAATCTTCACACTGACTTCCACAGTGGTTGCACCAGTCTATACTCCCACCAACAGTGGAGAAGGGTTCCTTTTCTACTACAGCCCTGCCAGCATTTGTTATTGGTTGATTTCTTGATGATAGCCATTCTTTCTAGAGTGAGATGGAATCTCAGTGCTGTTTTAATTTGCATCTCTCAAATGACCAATGGTGTTGAACATTTTTTCATGTATTTATTTACCATTTGTATTTCTTCATCTGAGAAGTGTGTATTCATCTTGATGCTCATTTTTGTATTGGGTCTTTGAATTTTGGGAGCCTGATTTTTTTCATTTCTTTTTTTGTTTTGTTTTGTCTTTTCTTCCGGTACCAGGAATCGAACTCACGACCTTGCGCTTGCCAGGCAGGCGCTTTTGCCGCTGAGCTAAATCCCCAGCCCCTTCATTTCTTTATATGTTCTAAATAGAAGTCTTTTGTGTGAGGGACAATTGACTAAATTTTTTCCCACTCGGTGGGTTGTCTTTTCACTGTTGGTGATTTCTTTTGCTGTGCAGAAGCTTTTTAATAAAATGAGATCCCAGTTGTTGATTCTTTGAAGTATTTTGCATGCAGTCTGAGTTTTGTTCATGAACTCTCTACCTACACCTATGTCTTCAAGATTTTTACCTACTTTCTCTTCCAGTAGATTTAGTGTTTCTGTTTTAATATTTAGATCTTTGATCCATTTTGACTTTAGTTTAGTGCATGGTGATAGACATGGGTCTAGTTTTAGTTTTTGACACATAAAAAGCCAGTTTTTCCAGCACTATTTATTAAAGAGGCTATCTTTGTTCCACTGAATATGTTTGGCCCCTTTGTCAAAGATAAGATGGCTGAGTGTGTTTGTAGTTGTTTCTGCATCTTCTAGTCTGTTCCATTGGTGCTCAGGTCTGTTTTCTTTGCCAGTACCATGCTGATTTTGTCACAGTAGCTTTGTAGCACAATTTCAGGTCAGATTGTTATGCCTTCTGCCTTGACTTTGTTGCCCAGGATTGCATTTGCTATTTTAGGTCTCTGGTTCCATATGAATTTTAAGAATGTTCTCTCTAGTTCTGTGAGGTATGTGAATGGTATTTTGATTTGGATTGCATTAAATCTGTATAACAATTTTGGGAGTATGGCCACTATCACTATGTTAGTTCTTAATTGAAAATATAGTGAAAAACTTACCAACAAAGAAAAACCAAGATCCTCATGGATTCATTACTGAATTCTACAAGAAATTTAAAGAAGATTTAATACTAACACTTCTTAAACTCTGTAATGAAATTGAAAAGGAAGCAATACTTCCTAACTCATTCCTGGAAGCAAGTATTATCCTGATTCCAAAGAGAGAGAAACACCCAGCCAAAAAAAAAAAAGAACTACAGACTAATCTCCCTCATGAACATAGATGCAAAAATGCTCAATAAGATACTAGCAAACAGAATGCGGCAAATCGTCAAAAACCATAACTAAGTGAGATTCATCCCAGGAATGCAGGGATGATTCAACATATGCAAATCAATAAATGTAATACACCATATCAACAAGACAAAACCAAAACATATCAAAACATATCATATCAAACCAAAACATACCAACAACCAAAGACAAAAATCACATGATCACCTCAATAGATGCAGAAAAAGCTTTTGACAAAGTCCAACACTCATTCATGATAAAAGCCCCACAGAAAATAGGAATAGATGGTCTTTACCTCAATGTGATAAAAGCCATCAATGACAAACCAATAGCCAGCAATATACTAACTGGACAAAAATTGAAAGTTTTCAGTCTAAAATCAAGAACAAGGCAAGGCTGTCCACGATCACCACTCTTACTCAATATAGTTCTGGAAACACTAGCCAGAGCAATTAGACAAGAGAGAGAAATGAAAGGAACAAGGATAGGAAAAGAAGAAGTGAAATTATCATTACTCACAAATGACATGATACTCTGCATAGAAGACCCCAAAAACTCCACCAAAAGACTTCTAGATTTAATAACCAAATTCAGTAGCATAGCTGGATACAAAATCAACACTCAAAAATCAATAGCATTCCTGTACACAAACAGTAAACACACTGAGAGAGAAATTAGGGAAACCACACCCTTTACAATGGCATGCAAAAATAAAATACTTAGGAATCAATCTAACAAAGGCAGTAAAAGATCTATATGTTGAAAATTACAGTGTTTTGAAAACAGAGATCAAAGTGGATACTAAGAAATGGAAATCCAACATTTAAAGGGCAGAACAACTGGAAAAAAAAAAAAGATATTGAGCTAGGCATGTAGGGTTAGTGGAAACCAAAATAGGGGACTAGGGTGTAGCTCAGTGGCCTAGTATGTTTCAGGTCTTGGATTTGATCCCCAACACCACCAAAACAACAATAGAACAGTTATGATTTATACCTAGATGTGCCCCCCAGAGCCTTATGTGGTCATAGGTTGAGCATTTAGACAGTGATTGGATTATAGGGGCACTACCGCTGGCTTGGTGTTGGGAAGTGGAGTGTGGTCTGAGGAGGTGGATCACTGGGGCATGACCCAGAATGGTATAGCTCTCTTCCAAGCTTGTACCTCACTTTCTGCATCTCAACCACCATGAAATGAGCAACTTTTCCTCCACAAAACCTCTTTTTTAAGTTTTGGGTACTGGCACTTGTCCCAGCAATGAGTAAAGTTACTAAGACAATAGTGTTATGACAGCTTGAGGGAGAAGAAAAACAGTTGTGTATGCAACAGTGTACAATGCTGAAAAGAAGTTACATGTTAATAAAGGAGAAGAGGCAATGATAGGGTGTACTTGGTAACTGAGGAGGACAATGTAAAATGGAGGTGTGTAAAAGCCATACTGTGTGAAGTCTGAGGAATGTATGAGAGGGAAGGAGATTATATCATCACAGTAGGCCTTCAGTTTTGCCTCAAATCCTTAGATCATTGTGAAATAAATTATTTTAGTCTTTAGTTACTTGGGTAACCATTTCTACCTTTTTGCTCTGCCTTGCCTGTGAAGATATACTTTAATGTAGCATTTAAAGCTCCATTTCTTTTTGATTACCTGTAAAGGTATCAAATTCAAAGTATTGAAAAATCTTTCCTTTCTATCTGTGGTAATAGCGTGATATGATGAATATGCTAAAAAATACTAATCTTTTTGCCTTTGTTTTTCCCCAGGGAACAGTTTTCCCATCCCAAATCACTAACGAACACGAATCACTGGTAATGGTGAAGAAACTTTTTGCTACTTCTATCTCGTGTATAACGTACCTAAGGGGCCTGTTTCCAGAGAGCTCCTATGGAGAACGTCATTTGGATGGTAAAGTTTAATGAAATGGTTGCTTTAGCGATTGTAGCCCTTTTCTTTATTTAACAGGCATAAATCTTTCATTTCTTAAGTGTGTTAATTCTAATTGATGGACCAGTTCTTCAAGACCAATGTGCTAATCCATTTTCCATTTTAATTTCAGTATCTTTAGTGATTTTACTTATATAAACCACTAACTTCTTGCTAGATACCAAATGAGAAAAGAAATCTGTAGGGACAAGACGAGTAATTCTAAGGTATCCCTACAAAAGTGATAACTAGGACAAAAACTTTTTAAAAGTTGAAGATTTACACTATTTTGTGCCACAACTGAATTTGCTCTTTGAAGTATATTTTGGCACTGAAGAAGCTCAAAGGAATCAGGTATAAAACTCTTCTATTAACTTACATAAATATGTTTAAGGAAAAAGGGAAACCCATTTGTTAATTAGTATGTATATTTAAACAACTATAGTATTATTCTAACCAGTTCTGTTCTTTTCTCAGTTACCAGGTATTCTATTTTTACTTCTTTTATTTCTTGTGCCCTTAAATATACCATCTTATGCCCTTATGTTAGAAGCTTATGTTAGGCTCCTTTTTTTTCCTTTATATTAAAAACATTTATCTGGGATTCTTCAATTTTTCAAAATTTTACTGTTTGTTTGAAATGCTACATTGTGGTTATTGTTGATGTGTCACTATAATGGCAAACTTCATTTGGAATGTATAAAGAGCCACAAGTTTCCTTGTACTATATTATTTTTCAAATCTAATTTCAATTTTTCACCTCTGCATTTCATGTTATTTCTTTTTTGTTTGGAACATAGAATTGTAAAAGATATGTTTTGGGTAATTAAGCACTTACTGTATGTCAATTAGAATCCTAAGCATGGGGGGTAAAACCACTCTTATAGCTTTATTTTTTTGTGACATAATGGAAGATATGTCTCTTTCTCAAAGTCTCTACTTTGAGCTGGGGGATATAGCTCAGTGGCACAGCAAGCACCTGCCTGGCAAGTTCAAGGTCCTGAGTTTGATTCCTGGTACTGGAAAAAAAGAGAAACTGTCTCAAAGTCTGTACTTTAAAATATATCATAAAAATGCTAAATACAGAGGTACGTCAGTTCATGAATTTAATTCTTGCCATGATTCTGATTGCAGAATTCGTTCTACAATTCTGGTTGCAACCAAATTGCAAGCATAGTATATCACTCTTCCTGATAGACTCTAAATGTTATGCTAACATGAAATAATTTTCATATTCCTTAATAGAGGAGAGATAACAGTTTTAGATCAGAAAGCAATATGAAGAAGCAAGCCATCCATGAATTAGTAATTAATTTTAGGCTGATCTAAACCAAAACATTTATTTTTAATTTGCTTTTATTTTCTCTCTCTCTTTTCTTTTTTGAGACATGGCCTCTCTACATAGTTCAAGTTTGCCTTGAATTTGCTATGAAGCCCCAGATGGCCTCAAATTCATAATTTTCTTGCCCAAGATTTCTGAGTGCTGGGACTAAAGGCCTGTGTTACCAGGCCTGGCTCCAAAACTCTTTTAATATGATTTTGCTTTTGTTCCTAAGTATAGACAAGTAGTTGGAATTCAGATGGAAATGAAATAAATATTTGAAAATAAACCACACACTTTTTTTTCTTTTCTGTTTCCCCCCTATTGAGAGGGAGGGAAAGAAATAACAGAGAAGTAAGTTTGAAATGTATGTTATTGATTGATTGATTGATTGATTGATTGATTGATTGAACTTAGGACCTTGCACTTGCCAGGCAGGCACTTCTGCCACTGAGCTATATTGCCAGCCTGAAGTGTATGTTTTAAATTGGCCAGTGGAAACAAAAGAAATCAGCAACAGAGTGAAAAGACAACCCACCGAGTGGGAAAAAATTTTAGCCAGTTGTCCCTCAGACATTTAAGAATTGAAAAAAATCAGGCTCCCAAAATTCAAAGACCCAATACAAAAATGAGCATCTGAGATGAATACACACTTCTCAGATGAAATACAAATGGCAATTAAATACATTAAAAAATGTTCAAAATGGTCATTTGAGAGATGCAAATTAAAACAACACTGAGATTCCATCTCACTCCAGATAGAATGTTTATCATCAAGAAATCAACCAATAGGGGGCTGGGGATTTAGCTCAGCGGCACAGCACCTGCCTGGCAAGCATGAGGTTGTGAGTTTGATTCCTGGTACAGAAAAATCAAAAAAAAAAAAAAGAAATCAACCAATAACAATTACTGGAGAGGCTGTGGGGAAAAAGGAACCCTTCACTGTTGGTGGGAGTGTAGACTGGTGCAACCACTGTGGAAGTCAGTGTGAAGATTCCTCAAAAAACTAGGATTAGAGGTCCCATTTGATCCAGCTGTTCCCCTTCTGGATATCTTACCAGAAGAATTAAAAATATCATACCACAGAGATATATGTGCACCCATGTTTATACCAGCACAATTTGTAATAGCTAAATGTTGGAAACAACCCAAATGCCCATCAATTGAGGAATGGATAAAAAAGATGTGGTCTTTTTATATAATAGAATACTACTCAGCCATAAAGATGGATAACCTTGAGACATTTATAGCTAAATGGATGCAACTTGAGACCATACTCACAAGTGAAATCAATCAGACCCACATGTATAAACATCATATTGTCTCACTACTGTAAGAACCTGAACGAGTAAATAAGATTCAAAATGAACAACATATATTGGGGATATGGAGGAAACTGTTCAAAAGAAAAGAAAAACAAATGATGAGAGAATGGGGAAAGAAAGAAAGGGAAAAGGAAAAAACATTATATATATACATATGCAAGATAGTTAAGATAATTATACAGCTAGTATTTCTTAGCTCATGGAAAAGGAAGGTTTGTGTTAATATTGTTTGGACAATATTTCATGCCTATATCTTGTACTCTGAACAGCTATTATGAATATAATAATACTCAGTGTATTAACTATTGTTACTCTCCTATTGGCCTGTTTTGAAACTCTCTTGTTGTTATTTTAACTTTTTCTCTTTAAAATTAAAAAAATTGGTCAGTGGAGCTTCAGTGCTACTTTATGATTACCTAGGAGTGAAAAGAAGCAAAGTAATACAAATTGATTTTGCATGGAACTCAGTTGTGCCGCACTATAAATAGAAAAGATTGATAAAATGTTTTTAAAATTGGAATTGTTGCTGGACAGGGTCCAAGGAGGCTCCTCAAAGGAAAGATGGGAACCTCAACTCACCCAGACATATTCTTGTTGCAAAACAATCACCTCAGGACATATGAGTAAGAGGCATAGGCAGATTCATTAAGCAAAATTGAGGTACACACTGAGACAAAATAGCATACAGGTGCTCAAAAGTAAGGTTCTTTATTTAGGGTTAGAGATATATATGTGGTCTTGGCAGTACCCTTTATTAAGATGAAAGACTGGGCTGGGGATATAGCTCAGTGGTATAAGTGCCTGCCTGGCAAGCACAAAGTCCTGAGTTTGATTCCTGGTACCAAAAACAAACAAACAAACAAAAAATAAGATGAAAGACCTAAAATGTTTTACCTAAAGCATTCTTTGAATCATTTATATCTGTTTCTTTATCATTAGGTCAAGTTATTGCCCTTTTCTTTATCAGCTAGGTTAATTTATGGACTTCCAGTATCTTTAAGGAATTTGGGTGTGATGTGCCTGGAAGAAATAAACCTAGAGGGTAAAGGTATAGATAACCTTGGGTAACTTTGACATGACTTCAAACTCATTTCCTTGTCTTATGTCTACCTATCTTTATTTCTTCTGTCCTGTCTCATGGCTAAGATGATTACGATCATAAGATTTATTTTTAAAGTAGGTAGAGATTACAAATGTTTTTATAAGCCATAAATAAAATAGCTAAAAGAAATGTCCTATTTAGCATAGATATCTTCAATATAGCAGTAATTTTGTAGATGCAAATAGACTGTGTTTCTCTTTTTGTAGATCTCAGTTTAAAAATTCTCCGAGAAGACAAAAAATGTCCTGGGTCACTGCATATTATCAAGTGGTAAGTAACTGAAATTCCTCAAAGGTTGGACATTTTTATCATGGCTGAAATTGAGTAAAACTTTATTTGGAAAGATCATGTCCTTAAGGCCACACTCGCTTTTTATAATTTCCTTGAAATTTGAAACAATTATTTAATATTATTCTAAAATACTGATTTAGTTTTGATTTCATAAGAAAATGGAGCGATAAAAAGAAAAAAGTTAAGCAGGCATGTTGTGGATGCCTGTAATTCTGGCTACTCAGAAAGCTAAGGCAGGAAGGTTACAAGTTTGAGGCCAGCCTGAGCAGTTTATCACTATCCTCTCTTAAAAATAAATAAAAAATAAGAAAGAGGAAAGAGCTGGGGTAGCTCAGTTGTAGAGCACTTGCCTAGCATGTGTAAGGCCCTAGGTTCAATACCCACTACTGTTTTAAAAAAATCAAAATTTCATTATTTGTTATATGTATGTCATTATAAGCATTGTAGGAGAAAAAAAAGAAAAAATAGTTCCTCCTCTGAAATTTGCTTATTATTTATAAAGTTCTATACATATACTATAAACATTAGGAGTTTATTAAAAATGGTAAATGGAAAGGTTAAAAGTTATTAGTATAATACACTTTAAAGCCAAAAGTACAAACTGATTGTGTACTGGAATTTTTTTGGCTTTGCATGTGGTCCAAATTGACATTAAGCATTTATTTTTTGACAGGATTCAAGGTTGTTTTCATGCTTTGGAAAAGAAATACGTAAGAATGTTTTCAAATTTATACCAGGATCAAAGATTCATCTTTTATTCCTTAAAAAAGTTTAGATTCTTTTTGTGTTTAATGGTGTACCAATGCCTGCCTTTACATTCAGTCGTTGTTGTTCCATTGATATCCTCTTTACATTAATTAGAAATGAAACTCTCACTTTTCTGTTTTACATACTCATATCTATGTGACCACAGAATTTCCCCTGAATTTACTGGAAGAGATCCAGTGGGTAGGGGAGACAAGAATACGGCATTCAGCATATTGAACATGTTTGAAATAGTAGCAATGCAGTTTGATGATATGAAAGGAAAAAAGACTTGAGTAATTTTTATTCTACCTTAGTTATTTTGGTAACTATGTTTGGTTTGTATGCATAACCTGTTCCTTCAAAATGACTAACATTATATTTTGAATTTTTTTTAAACTCAGTTTAAATTTTAAACTGCATCTGATCTTTCACACTTCCCAAGCAGCTACGAAGAGTTTAAAAAATGGAGGCTCTAGTCATAGTTGAAGAGACAAAATGTGTATAAATGAAATTCTTATCGCTACTTTTCCCCATTTTCCCTGTGTCTTTTTACTTTTCAATTCCTATTTCTTTAAGAAATCTTGAGGTGAGCATGCCTTACATTGTATTATTTAGTGGATTCATACATTTCCTCTCTTCACAGAACAGTAAAATGAACAGTTATGATTTATTCAATACTGACCTAGGAAACCAAGGGATATACAGATAAATCAGATGAGGGAAAAAACCTATAGAGCATGGTAGAAGATAAATACTCATAAGCAGGGCTGATGATCAGTGGTTACACACTCGCCTAACTACCTGTTGGTAAAATACTGGTATTTCTTCTGTACTAATAGCAGGTAGATCTTCTTGAGGCCCTGTGTGAAACCCCACCAGCATCCTCCCCTTTACTCCATCAGAGTCTCTTTTGAGCTATCCCTGGACGTCTCCAAAGCCCAGCAACTAAAGGTTAATACCTAGTTCAAGGGCTGTTACCAGGAACTTGGCTCCAGGGCTAAGTTGGATAATTTCAGAGCAGTCATTATCTGTGCCATATTGGGTTTTATTGATTTTTTTCATATCAGTTAATATTTTTATATAAAAGCATCAGATATATTTTTACTGTTACCCCCACCACAAATACAAGTAATCGTAACTTTCATTAGAAGTAATACATGTCAAAAGAAAACTACTGATCATATATCATAGGAAGTATGGAGAAGGAGAGGTTATAAGTAGGGACATGAAGGAAATCTTTGAGAGAAAATGAGTTTGAGCTTTGAAGGGCCTGAGTATTTAGACTGGTTGAGCAAGGGAGCAGGGCATCTCTGGCATACCAGACAATGCTCATTCACTCTCCCTCAGCCGTTCATTTAGCAGCATTTCCTGGGTGGTGGTCAGTGAGGGACAGTGCAATATAGTTAAGAGCTCAGCGTTAGGCACACAGACAGCGGGGGTGAATCCTACTTCTGTCACTTAATACGTGTGTGATTTGGGGCGAGTAATCTAGCTCTTAGTACCTTAATTTCTCTACATATAAAATGGGGGTTAATAGTAGACCCTACTTTTTAGGATTATTTGAGAATTAAATGTTAATAATTAAAAACTATGGTGGTTCTCAAACTTTAGCTTGTATGTGAATTACCTAGAAAGCTTGTCAAAATATAGTTCCCTGTTAGTCTTCTTGTTTCCTGAGATCAGTGTCCATGTCTATATATATATATATTTTAAATCTGTGAGCTATTAATTCTGTGAGTCTAAGCATAAATTAGGGTTTCATTGCCTGCATTTAAAATCAGTTATGTGCAGTAACCAACACAGCCACATGGTGTCACTAAAGTCTTAATCCTTTGTTGTGAAATTATGTACCTAAAATTTTTTGATTTGTATTCTAAGTTTTTGAAAAATTTATCATAGGTTTGATTATATTTCTATGTCTATATATTCTATTACTCTTTATAGTAGTGTATATGTAGAGGAGAGGGTTTTATAGACATATCGATTTAGATTTTTACTTTAGTAGATTAGCTTTAAAAGGAACACTTTAGATATACTTGTGGTATATTTTATTTTTAGCAATAATGAATTATTCTGTGTATCTTTTGCCTCCAAAATTAGAATACAACTTTTTGACAGTAGGGATATTATTCTGTGTATCTTTTGCTTGGTATACTTTTTCTGTCCAGCAGAGCCCTAAGTAATAGGCATTATTTGAATGAATGAATGAGGAATGAATGAGTGAATGAATGGATGAATAATTATTATCCCTCTTTCTGACCTCCTGAATAATATTTTTTCTACACAATTCTTTGGAACCTTTCTGTAATAATATTTTAATTAGCCTCTATTGGAAATAACAATAATATAAGTGGGACTGTATAGTAATAATAGATTTTTTTCTCTTGAAGCTACACATGGCAGTACTTATAGTAAGTATACACTGCAAGACTAAGCCTCTTTCTCTACTGCATTGACTTTTGGCAAGTGAAATATTTAAATAGTATTATCTCCCTTCTTTCCTTCATCTTATGATATTTGTAGTTTTTTTAAAAAAATATATGTAGAGCTAGGGATATAGCTCAGTGGTGGAGTGCTTTCCCCAATATAAAAAGTCTGTATTTTATTCATTTTGATTTTATTTTTTTTTGTGATATCATGCATGGAACCTAAAGCCTTTTTGTTGAGCTACATCCTCAGCCCATTTTTAAATTTTTTTTTAAATTTTGAGACTGGATCTCACTAAATTGCTGAATTATTCAGGCTGAACTTGATTTTTTAAAATTTATTTATTTAGAGCTTGAATCACTTTATTTGATTACTTTATTTCCCAAGCAGATTGTGAACTGCTGAGGACAAAAGTCTCTTGTTTTCTATGTCCACAGTTAGTATTATAGGCCTGTGCCACTAGGCTCAGCTTCATTTGCTTCTGTTGGGATCTCAGTATTTTATCTTTCTTTAGCTACTTTACAGACTCAAAGTTGTGGGGTTTTTTTTTTTAATTTTATAGGTTTTGGGGAAGTTTTGCATGGCCCTCTATATAATAGGATGTATATATAGTTAAGAATAGAAGAAAGTGAAAAGATACTAAGGATCTTAGATATACTAGTTATTTAAAAAAATTAAACCATAACAACTTATTTGCAATTTATTTATAACTCAGTCACCATAACTATACATACTTTATATTTCTTATAATTTGCTTATATTGTGTTAATGGAATGTTCTAAAAACTCCATGTTCACAAAATAAGAGCTTATCCTATCTCTGCTTGAAGTATATGTCAGCAAAATACTCAATTAATAAAGCACAAATTAAACTCTTTATATGGAAAATATACATCATAAGAAGTAATCTAGTGAATTTGAGAAATTGAATGCTATTTATTTTCCCCTTAAACAGATATATACAAATCCTAAGGAACCTGAGGTAAGAAGATACACATATAGGTGGTATATGTGTATTATGTTGAAGTGTCTTTGTCTGAGTTGATGCTATAGATTATGTTACCAGATTACCTCATGAACAGAGTAACTCATAGTGAGTTCTTCCATTTTATTTGGTTATAAATGTGACCAGTGCTTTCTCTTGAAATTTCCAAAAACTAGCTAAGGGGTATTAGAAGAAAAAGTACTGAGTAGAATGGAGCCTATTTACCTAATGTGTTAACATTAAGACTCTCTTAAGGTATAAATGTATTTTATGTATATTTTATTATTCATTGTAACTGATTCTGAATTTTTTCTGTTTATGACCTTTTGGGAAAATAAATGAGATAAGGTATAATTCTAAGCTTTTAAAAATAATTTCCCCTCTTGACCTTTTTTTCTTTTTTGGTAGTTCCAGAGATTGAACACAGGAGTACTAGAGGTTCACACATGCTAGGCAAGCATTCTACTATTGAGCTACTTCTCCCCAACTTTTTATTTTGAGACAGATTCTCACTAAGTTGTCCAGGCTGGCCTCAAACTTGAGACCTTCCTACTTCAACCTCCCAAGTATCTAGGATCACAGGAGAGGACAACTATGCTCACTATGACCTTCTCATAGATTTTTCAGAGTTTTATTTCTTCTCTCTCCTCTCTGTCTCTCTCTCTCTGTCTCTCTCTCTCTGTAGATTTTCCCCTTGTATAGTGAATCCTACTCTCCTCCAATGGCAACTTATATTCAAATCTTAAATCAACGTCTTTTTAGCTAGTCTGTCTACACTACACTTCTTCATATTTTAATTCCTGTTCCAGCAGACCCCCCACAACTTAACACTCTCAAGTGATTCACGTAGATTACTTTATTTCCCAAGCAGATTGTGAATTGCTGAGGACAAAGGTCTTCTCTTGTTTTCTATGTCCACAGTTAGAATTCTAGTCCTGGACACCTAATAGTTTACTTGTGCCATTTTGAATGGCTTCTGTGGCTGTGGTACAGAGCTCAAAAAAGTCCTCTGTTCTCACTGTTTTCCTCCTGGCTTTTTTTTTCCTTTTTTCTTTCAGTCTTCCTTCTCCAAGCCAATGGATTTATTTCAGGTGGTGGGGTTTAAGACTAAATTGTTAGCAAAAGACACTAAATTGCCTTTAGCACTTCGTATCCTGTTTGCAAGACTATAGCTAGCCGTGCAGGCAAGCAGGGAGGAAACTGCTGCGTACAGGCGCGCAGCAATCCCCCAGTGCCGAAACTAGTTTACCTCTCTATGTCTCTGTCTCATGTTTAGTTTCAAGATACCCTTTCTCTAAAGATTAGAGGGTAAATGTCTTAAACTAAAATTTCCTGGTAAGTTGACTGTTTTCTTGGTGCAGTGTTTATTATGTTTTCTTATGCATGAAAAACTCCTACTTTGAAAGTGGTTTTGGGGTAGTGAAATACTGAGCAATTTAGGCTTAATTACACAAAAATCTTACAGAGTGGGAAGAAAACTGTTAAATGAGCCTGATACTGGCATATATAATAATGAGCTTAGAAAATGAAAACGTGATATGGTAACTTCTGAGCTATCATTTATGACCTGAGAAAAATATTTTGAATATTTTAGATTGTTCCCTGCAGTAGTGAGCCCAAACTCGCTGATGTTTATGCCATGCTTTTGATTACCAAAAAATTTGGCAGCATTTTGAGGGCATTAACTCAAAAGAACAATAAATTCGACAGTATTTACAATGTAAATCTACTATGGTATATCAGTGTTTATACTGCCTGAAAGCATCCACAAGGTTACACTGTTTTGTGGTTGCTGTTTAGCATTAAGTCACTGATATATCTGTTTAGTCCCTGATCACATTCTCTTATGTACTCACAAAGCAACGTTCTCACATAAACATAGTCTTTGACATTTATCTGATATTTTGCCAAACACTTGAGTCATAGCCCTAGAAGTATATCCTTCCCTAAACAAAACTGCACAAACAATAACAATGTTTATATTTACCTGAAGTAAAAATATACTTTGCACTAGGATTAAAATTCGCAGCACTCTTCTTCTTTCAAATTTTAATTTTTATTAGTACACATTTGCAGCACATAATGATTATATTCATTGTGGGAAATTGGTACATGTACATAACCCATCTTGATTCCTTTTACCCCTACCATAGCAGCAGTCTTGCTTGGTATATTATGGAACAGCAGTTGAGAACATCTGCTTTCCTAGTTCAGAGGTCAAGAGAGTCTTGCGCATTGCACAAAATTGTGGTGCTTTTGCACTGGAAGTCTTGTTCTGGTTGCTCTCTCTTGAAAGAGATGAACTGACAAAAGCAGCTAAAGTAATGATGAGTGATAGTAAGTTATTATACAGACACACACTGCAAAGTGTGTGGTGGGTATTAGTAAGATGTGTTATCCAAATGTTAATATATTAAAGAAAAACTGTATTGTTGATAGAGTTTAAAGAATTAGGGGCTGGGGGATTTAGCTCAGTGGCACAGTGCCTGCCTGGCAAGCACAAGGTCATGAGTTTGATTCCCGGTACCGGAAAAAAACAACAAACAAACAAAAGAATTACTTTATCTGTGAATATCATGAGGATATAAATCTTACCATTTCATCATCTATTCTTTTGTGCTTATTTGGAGGTGGTGAACACCCCCTTTTTATAACCTTCTTCAAGAGCTGAACCATAGGAGTCCCTGTTTCTAGGCATAGCATGCTTTTAGAGACTTTTTAAAAAAAGTCTTGGCTGAATATTCTCTCAGGAAATACTAATCAGGTTCTTTTTATGTGCTTAGAACTATTCAAGGTATATAAGTACAGGAGTTAATTTTAGGGTTAGACAAGGTTCCTGGCCTCTAGAAGTTTAAATTCTTATGAGGGAGAATAAACAATAAGAAAGAAAAGAAAGAAAGAAAGAAAGAAAGAAAGAAAGAAAGAAAGAAAGAAAGAAAGAATAAAAGAAAAACAAATTCTAGAAAGTCATACAGCTATGAAGAAAACTTTTAAAAGGTAGTATGCTTGTCAGCGCTGAGGTAGAGAATGGAGGAGGGACTAGATGACTGTTAGACTGGCAGTCCATAGACAGCCTCCCTGCATTGCGACTGATTGAACTGAGATTGAATGACCAGCAAGAGTCAGTCTTTCAGACCTGGGAAAGGCATGACATGTGACAGGCAGAATAACACTATAGTTAACGTTATAAGACTTAAATCTTATTAATACCACTTACTAATTTCAACAACAATGAGAATAATAATAGTACTTTGGAGTGTTGGTTAAACAAAAAAAATGAATTGATATAATGCACTTAAGGGAGTACTTCAGTGTTATCATTGTTATCATCAACCTGAGATAATATGTTCCAGAGTATAGCTGTACAAGTGCCCTAAGACAGGAAGGAATTTTGAATGTTTATGGAAAGAAGAAGTATTATGAACTTGGCACTTAGTAAGTGGGAAGGAAAGTGTCAGGAGAGGTAGGCAAGGGATAGATGAGTAGGGCCTTGTGGACCAAAGGGACTCTTAGATTTTATTCTAAGGACAGCCGTGGAGGGTCTGTGAAGCAAAGGAGTGATATAGTCTGATTTGTATTTTCCCAAACTCTTGACTATACAATAATGAATACCCAATGGACTTGCAATTTGTTCTGGAGATATATCTGAAAAGTTTTGTCAGTGCTTTGGAATATGGAAGGAAAAGGAAAGGCGGCACATGCTTCTGCTGCCTTGGTCTATGTGAATAAACTCAGCATGGTTGATAGGAACCATTAATGTACAGCTTAAAGGCTCATCTTTGTTAGGTAACACAGCCTGAAAAGTGAGAGAACATCATATGAGCTATAAAGAGCACACTGGTGTCTCCTATAAATATGCCTTCTTTGATAACATCAGTCAGTTTAAAGTTACTAAGAATTAAGATCCATAAAACAGTTGTAAACATAACTTTTTTACTAGTTATATCAGGGATCAAATGATGAAGTAAAATTACCAACTGCTAAAAGGTATCTTTTTTAAAAAAAAAATGTACGCTCATAGCATCAAGAAACAGAATTCACTGAGAAAAAAGGACAGGCACGAAGAATAGACATTGTTTGATTGACAAAACAATTATACTCAGCACTGACTAAGAGAGGGTACTATGTATCTAGCTTGTCTGGAGTGCACCTGTTGTTAGGCAGCTGTAGGTACCTCTGATCTTACCCGTCTCTCATACTGTATTTGCAAAGCAACTATGAGCAGCAAATCTGAACTTCATTTGATTTCTCAAATAGACTGACAAGTTAGAAAAATATTTTTCTCTTTTAAAATTAACTCCATTGCAAATCAGTCTCCTGAGTTTAAGCAGCGTGAGCCAGTTCTTCCAGGACCGCATCACCTATGATTAAATTGTACGTTGAGGTACAAGATCAGTAGGGCTGGGAGATCAAATCTTTTTTCTTTTTTTGGTACTGGAACTCAAACTCAGGACCTTGCACTTGCCAGGCAGATACCGTGTCGCTAAGCTATATCCCCAGCCCCTGGGATCAAATCTTAAAGTAACAGAAACATTGAGACTTTTTATGATAAATATAACATCCTCATTCCTGTCATGGATCAAATACTGAACCAGAGGAACGAGGTGGGTGTGTGCGCGTGTGTGCGAGTTCTGACTAAAACTCATACCCTTTACCTGCCTACAGTACCATCTCCAGCTCTGTGAACAGGTTGTATAATATATCTGGGTCTGTTTGCTTCATCTAGTATAAACGTTTTATTTTAAATGGATATGTCTCTCATGAGGAAATTTGTCCCTCTTTATTTCCAGCTTTCTTAACAGCGAGGAGAGCAAGTAGCAGTAGTATCTAGTTTTTAGTGCAATATGGTAAAAAGCAAGACTTAGATCCTTGTTCTTTTTCTAATTTAAAAAAAAATTTCTATTGCCTTTATCATCTTTCTGGATTACTGAAGTAGCCTCCTAACTTCTTTTATTGTTTCCATGTTTTCTATCAGTACTGCAAGGTAGTCAGGGTGAGCTTGAAAAATGCAGCTGATTCTCATTTAAAACCCTTCAACAGACTTCTAGTTTACTTGGTCTAAAATCCAAACCCCTTACCTTGGCCCTATGACCCCCTATAAAGTCATCTCTGATATTTTCCCTCTTGCTTGCTGTATCTGGTCACTTAGCCTCCTCTTGGATCTCAAAAGAGGCATCCCTTACTACTTCATAGCCTCTGTTTCCTCTGCCTGGGGCGCTACACACGCAGGTCTGCACATGACTGGTCCCTCCTGAGGCTCAGCTCAAGCATCACTTCTTCAGGGAGGCCTTCCTTGGCCCTTGCAAACCAAATCAGCATTTTTTCCCTTCATGTACTTTATCATAGCATCTATTTCATATTGTTCACAGCACTCATACTATTTGAATTTTTCTTATTTTTTTACTTACTTATTGACTATCCCTGACCAGACTATAAATTCTAGAAAAACAAGGATATTTCCTGTTTTGTTCACCCCTACTTGTGCCTGCCACAAAATAGAGATTCAATAAAATATTTATTACATAAATAGATGTTTTCTCAACTGGTTATATTGTTAATTACCTAGTTGGGTACTTGACTGTGCCTTAGTTTCTCCAGCCTTAATGATAATTGTATTATTTGCCATCTAACTCATTTTTAGCACAAAGAATATTAAGTTATCTTTATATCTGGAAATATTAATTCTGAATTATGTAATGCTGTGAGACAAACAAGTATGTAGAAGCGTAGTAGTTATACAATGTTCCTTATTATCAGGTAAATTCTGGATTTCTTTTTTAGAATTAATTTCTTTATTCTCTTTGGTTTTTCTAGAATGTTACTGAGATATACCAGTTCAAATTCAAATACACAAAAGAAGGCGCCACTATGGATTTTGACAGGTAGAATCTACTTGTTTAATGAACATAAGAAATATATAGAAGTAAGATAAACAAAAGCTTCTGTAGGCCAAAGAAAAGTCTTACTGGTTTTTATTATTTATCCATAAACCCTACAAAACTCCACTAGTATAAAAAGGGACTACGATAATTGTTTGAATTTCTGAAATCTATGGATTAAGCTGCTGGGAACAGAGGCAAAGATGAGTATTACAGTAATAGAAATTGTATTAGAAATTCTGTGTACACATTTTGATTGAAGACCATAAAACTCTGTCTAGCCATTAACTTAAAGTTTCTCAGTTGCTATGCTGAGCTACTTATCTTTCTTCCTTCAGTACAGCCAGACCAGCTCTGGGGTAGATAAAGCCCTTGGACTATTTGCCTACATACACAAATATTCTCATCTACTTGCCCCACAATGTCATATAAATAGTATTTTCTATGTATGTCCCTGTATGGAAAAGACTAGAAAGCACTATATTTTCCTATCAAGTCAAAACTCCAAGTTTTAGATACACTAATGGGTTAATTAGAAATGACAAAGACCTGTGCTTCAGAAGGGCCCTGCTGCAGATCAGGACATTTGTTGAGGAACAACATTTATGTATTCTTCTCTCAGTAGCTTTTGGCTTCAGATCAGCTAGGAGATATAAAGAGCTAAGCATTTCTGATGGGATGGAAAAGAAATGGAAGATGCAGTGGTGATAGAAAACCTTGGTTAGAAGAAGGCTCTGAGGAATGGAGATGAATGTGCCCCAAAAGAATAGCTCTAAAGAAAAGTATGGCAAAATTCTCCCTTTTCCTATTAGCTGTGGGGAACCTGAGGATTTCTCTCTAAGTCTCACTTTCTTATTTTTTGTCTTATTTCAAATGTGAAGAAAAAGTCAGTACCAGAAATGAGAATTATAATATTAGCTATTGGGTCTGGGGATTTAGCTCAGCAGCAAAGCGCCTGCCTGTCAAGCGCAAGGTCGTGAGTTCGGTTCCCGGTACCAGAAAGAAAACAAAAACAACAACAACAAAAAAATAATATTAGCTATTGTTAACTAATATTTGTATAGCACTTTACAGATTATATAGAACATTTCATACATGTTTTCAGTAAAATGGAAACGGTCACATCTTTCAGACACTAAAGAGAGAAGGTGCATATTTCAATTTCTTAGAAGCCAAAGTTAAGCATTTATTTAAATGGAAGTCCTGAATATAATTTTACTGATGAATCCTGGAGGATTCTGTGAGCTACATGGCTTTAGAGCCCTTCACTTTGGTTAAGTATGTTCAAACTGGTTAAATCCTGGTGGACAAAACTTTAAGTTGTTTGAAATTGATAGAGGAACTAATGTGTTCACTTATTAAGTACTTGGTTTATGAATTCGCACTGCCTCCAAAGATTAGTTAGCAAAAAACCCAACAGTTCAACTACTTAGGATTATTTTTCAATACTGCTTACTATGTGCAATGCACTGTGCAAACACATCGCAGTCAAGCTCCTCCTGAAAACTACTCAAATGTGAGATTAATTGGAAAAGGAAACTTTGGAGAGAAATAAGAATGGCTTAGAATTAGAAGGTAACTTAGTCCAACTTTTTGTTTACACATTAATTCAACAAAGATTTACCGAGTACCTGAATACCAAACTCAGTATTGTGAATAAAAGAGCCACTCACAGTCTGGAGGGAAATCTGGTCCAGGGATGATAGCAAAGCTTCCATAAAGAAGAAGCATATGAGTTAGGTACTGGAGGATGAAGTGGGAAAGTCTAGAAGAGAAGTGGAAAAGCACAACACAAATGAAGTGAGCACCATATAGAAATGTACACGGTTGAGAGGAAACTAGGTGGCAGCTGCAGGTGAAGGAGGTAAGGGATTGGCTGGACATGAAAAACATTGTACATATATTTGTATTTGAAAGATGATGTATTTGTATTTGAAAGATGATGAATATAGTAGGAGAATTTTAAACTGAAAGGTGATATGAACAGGTTTTCCCAGGAATATTATTTTGGTAGTGGTGTGGAGAATGTTTTGCCACGTGGACAAGAAGAAAAGCAGGGATCCACAGAAGAGTGAGGAGAGGAAGTTTTTGAGAGATAACTAGATGGTGGATAGGCACAGAGCTAGCAGGTCATTTTATGCTTGGAGTGCTATAGAAATGCCTGTAAGTTTATCTCACAAATGGGCTGACCAATTTAGAGTGTGTCTAAATGATTTAACTGAGGTCATTCAGGTAGTTAACTGCAGAGCTGATAATAGATGCTGGGTCACATAATTGCAAATCCATTGTTCTCGTTATTATGGCATGTGGTTATTTGTAAACCAAAATTTTTTTAAAAGGTCATTTTTAAAAGCAAGGGGAACAGAAATCCTTTGTGTATGAATTGGAAAAGTACAATCACTCTCTTAATTTAGTTCTAAAAATTGTCTCAAAAATCCTGGTATTTAATTTATATTTATTTTATCATATAGCTAAATGGTTTTTATTCTTTTTAAAATAGATTGTCAATATTGTGTATGATTATAAAGTATGCAATTTTTCTATGTGATTATAGTAGTAATACAAGCTTTGAAAGTGGGACGAGCAGTGAAGATATTAAGAAAGCCAGTGTTCTACTGATTCGTAAATTGTACATATTGATGCAAAACCTTGGACCCCTTCCTAATGATGTTATACTTACTATGAAACTCCATTACTATAAGGAAGGTAAGTGGTGCCTTTTAGCCAAATTCCTTCTTTAGCCAGGCATGGTGGCACACACCTGTAATCCCAGCTCTCAGGAGGCTGAGTTAGAAACCAGCCTAGGCTACACATTGAGTTGAAAGCCAGTCTGAACTACACAGAGAGACCCTGTCCTCCCAAAGAAAAGATATCTGTTGCTACTATGAAATATTAATTGGATCAGTTCTATTGGAAACAATTTTCATGGCTTTTTGCCATTTTCATTTTGCAGTGACCCCACATGACTACCAACCCCCTGGTTTTAAAGAAGGAGTGGACTCACACTTCCTGCTGTTTGCGGGAGACCCCATCAACCTGCAAGTGGGATTGGTCTCCACGGGCTTTCATAGCATGAAAGTGAAAGTCACAACGGAGGCCTCCAGAGTGGCTGATTTAGAGAATAATCTCTTTCTGGAGAACAGCACTACTGAGATTGCTCATCAGGGCCTAGACTGTGATGAGGAGGAAGAGGAAAGCAACAATCAAGTAAGGCCAAGTTTTAGTGATCCTCCATTGCTTTAGTTAAATACAGTTGACATTCTTTCAGTTCATACACAGGTCATGTCACAGTAACAAAGTCCAATGGAGCATGCCAGGTATAAACACTGAAACAGAACTAGTCCCTGATGTCAAGGAATTTTTAGTTTAAAAATATAGTCTTCAAGAAATAAATATATGTTGTTAGATGAAATTGTTCATGACTAGAGGGAAAAAAGATTCCCTGATGTATTTATTTTATTAAAGTCACCCATAAATTACAAAATTTAGAGGTTTCTTCTTTTCCTTTACAAATAACAGGTTCTTAGGACTGTGTAATATTTAGGTGTCTGTTCATACTCCATAGAAGTGTACAGCTCAGCTCTTGATTGCTGGAGTAATTGGGTAGAAAGGGGTTGGGAAAGAAAAAGTTTATAGATTAACCCAAGTCAGTGTGGAAACAAAGTGATCATCAATTCTCACGATGTCAAGAGATACAAGCTTTGAGATCAGATTACTGGGGAAAGCCAGTGGGCGGGTGAGGTTGCAACTATTGGGGCTGAACAGGCAGTACTCTGAGCTCTTTATTTTACTGTTGGTACAGAGACTTAAGAGTTAGTTGGCTACTTACTAGGGCCCCCTTGTGCCTGGGGAAATCTCATCATTAATTGGCCTTTCCTACATAGTAATATTTACTGTAATATTAGTAATATGCTAGCGGTATATATTAAAAGGGTCTGGGACCAAATAAATAAATAAATAAATTCAAACTGCTAAGTGGGAAAGGATGCTATAAAATTTTTTCAGGAGATATATTAAGATTAGGTTGGTAACTTATTTGCCTGAGATAGTCTGGGTCCTACTTGAAATGGCTGTACTTGACAATTTCTGGAGGTGCCTTCTGGATCTTTAATTCTGTGTTATGTTTAATACATTGAAGAGAGGGCCTAATTTTAATTCAATTAGTATAAATGGTAAAGCCAATCAAATAAGAGGTTTTTTCATTAGTATTTCACAATGTCAGACTTAAAAATGGCTTTAGATTTTGCTACAATTTTCTTCTTTTGGTTCTATTTAAGGAAGGTGGCTAAGATAGGCTAAAAAATAGAAGTTAAGGAAAGAATAAACATGTTTAAACTGGATTATTATCCTTAAAAGATTAAGAATTTCATTCTCTTCTGCCAAATGAAATGTGAGCAAGGCAGCCTGAGAAGGGAGAGTGCAATTGATAGATTAAATAAGGCATGCAATAATACTTCCTAAGCATATATTTAGTAGAAACTGCCTCTATAAAGATCTACAGTTTATGGTAAACTTGTAGGTGAGTCAAGTTCCTCTCTTGCCAGCCAATCATATTGGAGAATTTAGTAAATCTAGTGAAGTGTTAGTAACATTTTCCCACTAAGAATTCCTATTGTTATTCCTTCATGGAACATAATATATATTCATTCACCTGTATACACATATAGGATCTTTACCTGATTGCCTTAAAAATCTTTTATTTTTAAATATACCATGTATCATACAGTATGTAAAAGTAATATGTACAACACAAATAACAATAAAAAATATTTATATACTCTTCAGTTTGGCTAAGAAGTAAAACATTGTCTCTACCTAGAAGCTACCTTTTTCTTCATTGTACCACCACTTTAATCTAAAGGTAGCCATCTACTGATTTTGATGATAATTCTTCCTTTGTTCTTCTTTTTGTCATTGAGTCTCTTGCTGGATCATTAAAATTGAGATTCATCCACTGTGTGTGGTTGTTGTTTTTTATTCCACTGCTGTATTCTTTTTGCCCTCCAGTACTGGAGATAGAATCCAGGGGCACTCTACCACTGAGCTATACTCCCATCCTTTTTTTATTTTAAGATGGGGTCTCACTAAGATGTTCAGGTTGGCCTTGAATTTGTGAACCTCCTCCCTCAGCCTCCTGAGTACTGAAATTTCAGGCATATGCCACCAATCCAACTAATATTCTCCTCTTTATAGAGGTCTTTATTTTTGTGAGAAACATTTATAACAATTAATGGTATACATGTGAAAGAGTGTCTGGGATGAATATATCAGAGAGTTCTAGGTGTACACATTTTCAATTTTATTAGGCAACACAAAACTTTTCCAAAGTAATTGTATCTATTTATAGTGCACCAGCAGTATAGGAGAGTATCCTACATTCTTACCAACACTTACTATTGTATAAGTTTGTTTTCTGCAAGTCTGCTATATAAGAAATGGTAATATGACATAACTTTAATTTGATTATTGGGAAGTTTAAGAATATTTTCATTGGCCATTCTGGTTTTCTTGTATACAAAATAGTTGTTCAAGTTTTTAATGCATTCTTCTGTTGGTTTACTCATTTTTTTCCTCATACTTTTTTTTTTTTTTTTATTCGGAATCAAACTCAGGACCCTGCACTTGCCAGGCAGGCACGGTACCACTGAGCTATATCCCCAGATCCCTCAGATTTTTAAAAAATGTCCTAAATAATCATTCTTTTTCACTTATTTATGTTGCAATATTTTTTACAGGTTTGTGGCTTTTCACTTCCTTTAAGAGGTCTTTTGATAAAGATAAGTTCTTATTTTAATGGAGTCTAGTCTTTTTCTTTAATATGTTCTTGTATATATTTAAGAAACCCTTTTCTACCTAAGGTCAGAGTCTTGCTATGCAGTTCAGGCTGGCCTTGGGCTCACTTTGTAGCCCAGGCTGATCTCAAACTTGCAGTGATCCTCCTGCCTCCGCCTCCCAAATGCTAGGATTATGGGTGTATGCCACCATACCCAGCTTATATTTTATTTTAAAAGTTTTAAATCTTTTCTTTTTACATTTAGATTTTTAAGAGTTTGTTTTCATTTGTAAAATGAGGTAGACCAGACTCCTTTAACATTTTAAAATTAAAGTATAATATACACACAGAAAATATATGTATCATTGATGTAGCTCAATAAATATTCACAAACTGAACACTAGGGTTGTAAGGAGGGGGAGGCAAACAAGAAGTCTCTTTTTAAAAAAATTTTTTTTATTTTAAAGAGTAAAAGAAGGATAACATAATAATAGGGCAGGCTTACCAAATTACAGAAAAGTGGTAGGAAATTATCAATGGTTATTTTTTACATATTGTTATCTATAAGATAGTTTCTCAGGAAAACACATAGACAAATAATAGTGAGTTACAGACAAAAGAGGTAGGAGATTATCAATAGTTGTTGTACTATACTTTGGTATCTTCAAAGTGGCTTCTAAAGAAAATAAATAGAGCTATACATGAGTGACCTATTGAATAATCATTAACTTTTCTCAATGGTTGTTGTAGGAAACACATAATAATAGACATTTACAAAATTGGATAGGAACAATACAAACATTGCAGAGTTATGGATAGATTAGTAGGAAAATATCAATGGCTGCTGTAATACATGGTGGTATCTTTGAAGTGATTTCTCAGGAAGACAAGAGATATGCAAGAAGGATCTAACAAGTAGTTACAGCCTGCGGGTTGTCAAAAATAGCATATTACCTCCTCACCAGTGACTCCTGTCACTGAGGTGTGATGGCTGGAAGGAAGGCCAGGATTGAAAAGAAGGACCGAGAGACTTGCATCAGTGTCTAGCAGCAAGAAGAAGCCTCTTTTTGAGGAGGCTTTCAGGTCCCAAGATGAGAGCACTCTTAAATTGTGTTCCCTGGGTATCTTGCCACACCCTGTTCCCACCCTACTGGATAAACATGTGGTATTAGCAATCAGATCCAAACAAAGAATACTACCAGCTTCCCCAGAGATCTAATTTTACTTTGCAGTAACTATTCTGTTCAGCGAGACTGTCACCAATCCAACTGCTAGCATTGTTTATTTTCCCATGTTCATCTTATGGATGTGGAATAGTAGAATATAGGCTATCTTTTCAATAAGCATTACAGGATATTTTTCCATATTGTTGTAGACCATTCTCACAATGTATCCATTCTATTGTTGATGTATATTTGAGTAATTTCCAGTTTTCAGCTATTATGGACAGTACAACTCTGAACATTCTGTAACGTGGGTTTAATGAAATATGTGAATATTTCTGGTGGGAATGGAATCACTAAGAATAGAATTTCTTGACAAAAGGGTTGCATGTAGATTTAGCTTTAATATATACCACAAAAGAGTTTCTAAAGAGTTGTGCCAATTTACATTCCTATCAACAATATATGAGAGTTGTGATTGCTTCATGTTCTCACCTGACCAGTTCTTGGCATTTTTCATCTTTTAAAATTTTAGCCATTCCTGTGGGTGTGCAGTATGTCATTTTAGTTTTAATTTGTGTTTCTCTAATGACTAATGAGTACCTTTTCATATGATTACAGTTCATGTTGAATATTTCCTTTTGTGAAGTTATCTACTCAAATTATCGGCCATTTTTTCTATTGAACTATCTGATTTTTTAGGAGTTTGTTTTTGCTTTTGGTTTTTTGTTTCTTGGTACTGGAACTGAACTCAGGACCTTACCTTTGCCAGGCAGGCACTGTGCCACTGAGCTATATCTCCAGCTCCCATTTGTAGGAGTTTTGCGCTTATGCTCTGCTTATTCGTCCTTTGTCAGATACATGGATAGCACATAGCTTCAACCTTATCACTTGCCTTTTACTCTATTAATGAGATGCTTTATGAACAATAGTTCTTAATTCTAATATAGTTTAATTTACTGATCTTTTCAGCTATATTCAGCAGTTTGGGTTACTACTTAAGAAATTTTGGTTTACTCCAAAATTTACAGAGATGTACTTTCTATGTTTTCCTCTAAAAGGGGGAAATTAACTACCAAAACGGATGAATATTGTTTGCTTTTAATTATAAGAAAAACTTCTAGGCTAGGGGTGTAGTCAGTGGTAGAATGCATGCTTAGCATAGTGAGGCCCTGGGTTCAATCCTCAACGCTGGGAAATAAAACAAGACACAAAAAAACTCCCATGAATAACTTCATACCAAAAAATATAAATACCTGCCCTTTCTCTCCTTCACTTTTAGCTATTCGTATATTTCAGTATGATGTTATTCATAAGACCTCATAATTTAAAAAAAATCTCTGTACCTGTAATAATTTTCCTCTTTCATATCTGGTGCTAATTATTTGTGTACTATTTGGTTTTTAAAGTTATATTTGCCAAAATACAATATTTGTATTAGTCTTCAAAAAGTCATCTTTTGATTATTCTGATTACTTCTAATTGTTTTTGTTTTCTATTTCATTCATGTGTTCTTTAATTTTTTGCCTTCTTCTATTTCTCTGGAATGGTTTTGTCTCACTGACTTCATATTGCAGCAATATATAAATATGTATATTCTGTTGCTACCTTAAACTTATCCTCAAATAGAATTTCATATAATAATCAAATATGCTGTTTTCCTTTTACATTCTTTATCTTGATAGAATATCATCACTTTCCCAAATAACCTGACCAGGTATGTGTTCAACTCCTATTTTCTCCTTATTTCCCACATCTTTTTGGCTACCATTTCTATCTGTTCTGCTTTTGAAATATTGTTCAATTCTGGCCATATTGATACTGTGCTGATTTGGGCTGTTATCACTGCTTTCTTGTTAGTTAAGAACTGAGTCTAGCTGGCTTCCTCTGATGTCATCATTGCCTCTATGGTCCATCTTCCGGAGAGCCAGAGAAGGAGGGCACTAAAACTTTCAAATATATCAAGTTGATTTATTTCATATAATTCTAAGAGACAGAAAGAGAACCAGTAGGTAAAAATTACAATTGTAGGAAGAGGTTGATTTTGGTTCAATAGAAAGAACTTTTTTTTTGTTTTTTTGGTGCTGGGGATTAAACTTAGGGCCTCATACTGTTAAGCACATGCTCTGCCACTGAGCTGCACTCCAACCCCTAGAAAAATGAACTTTTAAAGTGCAATATTGTAATACCATTAAGATAATTTAAAATGTAATGCAAATTTTTCAACTGTCCTATCATTTTGTCAATAGTATTTTCATTTTATATGTCCCATCCTCTCCAGTATTTTTTGGTAGATATACTTATTTGTATGTTCTTAATCATGATATGTAAAATTTTATTTTTATTGTTAAACTTAACATTAATTTTGTGAAATGTCCCATCTTTTCACATTTTTAATTTTAGTGATTTTTTTATTTACATACTTTCTCTGTGTTTAAGTATCCATATTGCTATAGTTGAATCTTGAATATTTCTAAAGAAGCATGTGTTAAAAACTTAGTTCCCTATAGTGAATAAATATTTAAGGATGTTGCACAAGAAAATTTAGTAAGACGGTTGAATTACACTGACCTCTGAGACCCCTTTCATGTTAATATTCATTGGCTATTTTAAAAATTCCTATTAAGAGAATAATGTCCTGCTAAGCACTGTGAGGAAAACAAAGATACATATAATATAGTTTCTGCCACTGAGAACTGTAGATAAAGAGATAGTACCTATATATTATGGGAAATAGTACCGGAGAGTGTATGATTGATAGAAGTAACCCTAAATAACAATATTAAGCACTGTTCTCAGGGCTTTATGTGTGTATTACTTTTAATGATTCTAGCTCTTTTACTGGGGTAGATATCATTATCTCGATTTTATAAATGAGGAATCTGAAACTGGAGAAAGTAGCCCGAGGCTTCATGCACAGTGAGTATGTAAAAGGATCAGAATTCTATCTTCAGCCTTTGGACCCCAAAGTTCATGCTCTTAGGCTATAGGAAAAGGATCCACTGGCACTGTATGGGAAGGTTTAATTGAGTGGGTGATTTTATGAATGAATCATATTTTGATTGGAAGAGATTAAGGCAACATTACAGACAAACTGGAAAAGATAGCATGGTAGCATCTGAACTTCTGTCTCTGAGACTTAAAATTTTTGTGCTGAACTTTCTACACCTTTCCTGTATTTTACGTGACTTTGCTGAAATCTTTTTACTCTTGGTAACCTCTAACTCAGAGATTTAAAAAAACACCTTTTAAAGTTATAAGATTTTTAAATTAAAATAGAAAGTTTACAAAATATCAATCCAATAATTTATATTGCCTTTTTACCAATGATTCATAGTAAAGAGATACTGTTATAAAATTGAAACCAAAAAGGTTTTTTTTTTGTTTTTTCTGAGACAACATCACTATGTAGTTCAGACTGACCTTGAACTCACTATGTAACATAGGCTGGCTTCCAACTCATGGTGATCCTCCTACCACAGGGCCCCCCCAAGTGCTGAGATTACAGTCGTCCCTTGCTATATCATGGTTCACTTATTGTGGCTTCACTGTATTGCAGGTTTTTTTTTTTTTAAATCTAATTCTGTAACGTGGAGTTTTCACTATATCACGAGATTTTGCAGTATATAGGTATTTATATAATATTTATGATTTTAATTATTTTTCCTAAAAATTTAAAACTCTAAAAATATTAATTCAAACATACTAAAAGATATTAAATCAAAATGAAATATGGTATATATTTCATCAGCAGATGAATACCAAACTGTACACAATGGAAATGCCGTAGCCATTACCCCTTGTGCAAGTTTGCCAGCGTGAGATTATACACGGCACACTATTGGCTGATAGAATCGAAGGTGACCAACCACAGCACTATGTTCTGTATCCTGGGCACTGATTGGCTCAGTGACCACAGCATCGGTCTGTTTGCTCTCCCACACTGTGCCCATATGTTCAACATCTGTCCTTGGCCACTTCACATCGGGTACCCATGTAGCATTTACATGTTGTTAAAATTACATAGGTTTAAGAGTGTAGAAAGTGTTGAAGAGCATATGAAGTGTTTATAAGAGTGTGGGAAAGGTTAATAAGAGAGTGGGAGAGGTTTATAGAAGTGTGGGAAGGGTTTATAAAGCCTTAAAATACATATAAATAATAAAATAAATATAACGCTGCTATTTTGGGGGTTTTCACCTGTCTTGGGGGTCTCTGGAACGTAATTCCTGTGATAGGTGAGGGATCACTGTATAGGCATATGCCACCACGCCTGGCTGAAAAAAAGGGTTTTTTAAAAGTAATTTTATTCTTACATTTTTGATATACATAATGATCACATTCATCACAGGGAATTTGTACCTGTATATAACATATCTTGATTTATTTTTTTCCTCCATTCCCTTCTCTCCCTTCAACCCTTCTTCCCCTCCTTATTTATAAATGGAAACATTTTTTTCTGTTTTTTCTTTCTATTTTCTTTTTTCCCTGTCTTCTCTTCCTCCCTCCCCTCCCTCATTTCCCTTACCATTTGGACACTTTGCATCTAACTCCCAATATCTATCACCCATTTTGGTGCTTATTTACCCCTTGGGTTTCTCACACAAGAGAAACAATGTGACATTTAAACGTGTGTGTCCAGTTTTTTTCATTTAAATGTATGCTCTCAAGGTGCATCATTTTACCTAAAAATGTCTCCAGTTTATCTTTCTTTATGATAGGGTTGTACTTAATTGTATATAAAACAATATTTTCTTTATCTATTCATCCATTGATGGGCATTCTGGGCTGTTTCCAAAATTTAGCTGTTACACATTGTGCTGCTGTAAACATGAGTGTGCATATATCGCTGTGGTATAATGCTTTTAACTCTTGAGAAAATACCACAAAGGGAATAGCTGGGTTAAATGAACCTCTAATTTTAGTTTTTTGAGGAATCTCCATACTGATTTCCATATTGCTTGTACCAATTTACACTCCCACCAACAGTGGAGAAATGTTCCTTTTCCCCCACAGCATCATCTACATTTATTATTGGTTGATTTCTTGACAGTAGCCATTCTTTCTGGGGTGAGATGGAATCTCAGTGTTATTTTATTGTGCATTTCTCAAATGACTGATGATGCTGAACATTTTTTCGTATATTTACTTACTATTTGTACTTCTTAATCTGAGAAGTATCTATTCATTTCAGGTCCCATTTTTGGATTGGGCCCTTAAATTAGGAGGTCTGATTTTTTATTTTAGTTCTTTACATATTGTACATGTTTGTCTTTTGTCTGAGGAACAGCTAGCAAATTTTTTTTTCCATTCTGTGGGTTTTCTCTTCACTCTATTGGTGGTTTCTTTTGTTGTGCTAAAGTTTTCTAATATGATGAGGTCCCAGTTGTTGATTCTTTGTAATATTTCCCTTACAGTAGAGATTTTGTTCATGAAATCTTTGCTTATGTCTATGTCTTCAAGAGTTTTGTCTATTTTATCTTCCAGCAAATTGTTTCTGTATTATTTAGATCTTCAATCCATTTTAATTGTAGTTTAGTGCATAGTGAGAGATATGGGTCTAGGTGTAACCTTAGGAATATGGAAAGCAAGTTTTCTCAGCACCATTTATTAAAATGGCTATTTTTCTCCCAGTGAAAATGTTTGGCCCCTTTGTCAAAGATAAAGCGGCTGAGTGTGTTTGGAGTTGTTTTTGCATTTTCTGTTCTATTGATCTTTGGGTGTGTTTCTTTTTTGGGTTTGTTTTTTTTTTTTTTTTTTTTTTTTTTTTTTTTTTTTTTTTTGTCTTGTTTTATTTTTCTAGTACTATTCTGTTTTTTATCACAGTACCTTTGTAGTGAATTTTGAGTCAGGGATTGTGATGCCCCTGCATTGCCTTTGTTGCCCAAAATTGCTTTTGCTATTTTAGGTTTCTTCAGGTTCCAAATGAAGTTTAGGATTGTTTTCTCTAGTTCTGTGAGGTATGCTACTGGTATTTTGATTAGAATTACATTAAGTATGTATAAGAATTTTGGAAGTGTGGCCATTTTCATATTGGTTCTGCCTATCCAAAAAGAAGAGATAGCTTTCCATTTTCTGATATCCTCTTCAATCTCCTTTTTCAGAGTACTATAGTTTTCAATGTAAAGGCCTTTTACTTCCTTCATTAGATTGATTCCTACATATTTCATTTTTCTTGATGCTATTGTGAAAGATGTTATTTCCCTAATTTCTTTCTCAGTAAGTTTGTTATTTGTCTAAGGAATGCTGTTTGGTTTTTGTGGGTTTTTTTGGTACTGGGAATTGAACTCAGGACCTCACACTTACCAGGCAGGCACCATGCTACTGAACTACATCTCTGGCCCCTGCTATTGATTTTTGAATTTTGACTTTGTATCTTGCTATGTTCTGAATTTGGTTATTAAATCTAGTAATCTTTTCATGAAGTTTTGGGGGTCTTCTATGCAGAATATTGTACCATTCACAAATAATGATAATTTCACTTCTTCCGTTCCTATCATTAGTCCTTTTGCTTCTTTCTCTTGTCTAATTGCTCTGGCTAATGTTTCCAGAACTGTATTGAACAGGAGTGGTGATAGTGGGTATCCTTGTCTTGTTCCTGATTTTAGAATGACCACTTTCAGTTTTTTCCATTTATTATGATGTTGGCTGTTAGTTTCTCATAGATGACTTTTATAATATAGATTTTTTGTTGTGTTTTTTTTTTTTTTTTGGTACCAGAAATCGAACTCAGGACCTTATGCTTGCCAGGCATGTGCTTGTGTCGCTGAGCTATACCCCTGGCCTGTTTTTATCATATTGAGATAAAAACCTTCTATTTCAATTTTCTATAGAGTTGTTACCACGAGTGAGTGTTGAACTGTGTCAAATGCTCTTTGTGCCTAGTGAGATGATCACGTTGTTTTCATCCTTCTTTCTGTTAATGTCATATATTACGTTTATTGATTTGTGTATGTTGAATCATCCCTGCATTCCTGGGATAAATCCTTCTTGGTCACAGTGTATAATCTTCTTGATGATCCTTTGCATTCTTTTTACCAGTATCTTGTTGAGGATGTTTGCATCTATATTCACTAAGGAGGTTGGCCTGTAGTTCAGTATTTTGGTTCGACCCTGCTCTGGTTTTGTATCAGAGTAAGGCTTGCTTCCAGGAATGTGTTTGGGAGTATTGTTTCCCTTTCAATTGCATTAAAGATTTTGAGGACTAGTGGCATTAAATTTTCTCTAAATTTCTTGTAGAATTCAGTGGTAAATCCATCAAGACCTGGGCTTTTCTTTGTTGGTAGTTTTAAAATTACTTCTTTAATTTCTTTTATTTAGAATTTTGATATCTTCTGGATTTAGCTTTGGCAATTCATATGTATCTAGGAATTTATTTCTCCTGCATTTTCCATCTTACTAGAGTACAAGTTCTTCAAGTAGCTATCATCTTCTAGATTTTTTACAAGATCTGTTGTGATTTCACGTTTTTCATCCCTAATTGCCTAGATTCAAGTCCTCTTTCCTTTCTTTTTTTTTTTTTTTTTTTGATAAGGTTGGCTAAGGGTTCTTGATTTTATTTAATCTTTCAAAGAACCAACTCTTTGATTCATTGATTCTTTGTATTGTTTTCTTAGTCTCTGTTGCATTAAATTCTGCTCTGATCTTTATAATTTCCTCCCCTGTACAAGTTTTGGGCTTGACTTGCTCTTGTTGTTTTTTTTTTTTTTTAGAAGCTTAAGGTTCAAGCCTGAGGTTATTTATTTGAACTCATTGTTTTTCTGATGTAGGAGTTCACTGCTACAAATTTCTTTTGTATAATTGCTTTCATTGCATCCCATAAGTTCTGGTAAATTGTATTGGCATTATTGTTTAACTGTAGAAAAAGTCCAATTTCTTCTTTAATTTCATCTGTGATCCATTGGTTGTTCAGGAGGGTGTTATTTAATTTCCATGTGTTAATGCAGTTCTTGTGAGTGTTTTTTGCCATTGATTTCCCATTTCACTGCATTATGATCTGATAATATGCATGGGATAATTTCAGCTCCTTTCCATTTACTTAAGAGGGTCTATGAGCTAGAATATGGTTTATTTTGGAGAAAGTCCTGTGCATAACTGAGAAGAATGTGTATTCTGCTGTGGTGTGGACACTAGTCCATTTGTTCAGAGGTTTTGTTCAGCTCTGATATTTCTTTGTTGATTTTTTCGTCTAGTTGATCCGTCTATTTGTGACAGTGGGGTATTGAGGTCCCACATTACAATTGTATTAGTGCTTATCTGATTTTTCATATCCATTAATGTTTGCTTTATATAGTTGATTGCAGTGGTATTTGTTGCATATGTATTGATGATTGTTATCTCTTCTTCTGGGATTGTTACCTTAACAAGTATGTAGTGGCCTTCTTTGTCTCTTCTTATCAATCTTGGCTTGAAATCCACTTTGTCTGCAAATAGAATATCTACCCCTGCTTTTTTCTGGGTTCCTATCACATGGAGTGTTGCTTTCAGCTTATGAGTTTCTTTTTGAGTTACATGTGCTTCTTATATGCAGTATGTTTTCGGATCTTGTTTCTTGATCCATTCTGTCAATTTGTTTCCTATGATTGGTGAATTGAGACATTTACATTGATGGTTATAACTGATATATATTGACTTATCCTTGTCATATTATTGTTCATTCTTTCTTTCATCTCTGTTTAATTGCTTGCTTTGCCCTGTGGATTCATTTTATTGGGGTTTATGAGATTGTTGTCTTCACTGTCTTTTTCTAGAATATACATTAGAACTTTTTGGGGTGGTGGTTTGGTAGCCATGAATTTCTTCTGGTGTTTCTTATCATGGAAGTATCTTATTTCTCCATCAAATTTAGCAGATAATTTTGTAGGGTACATAAATATGGGTTGGAAGTTGATTTGTTTTAAGACTTGAAATACTTCATTCCAAGTTCTTCCCTTACGGTTTGTGTTGAGAAGTCTCCTGTGATTCTGATGGGCTTTCCTGCCATGACCTGCATGGTTCTTGATGTTCCCAAGGGAAAACAGCAATGGGGTGAGGAAAATATAGACAAGGTCAAGTGGAGCTCTCTCTCTCTTAATGGAAGGAGAAGAACTGCGCTACCACCATAGGACATTTATTTATATATTTGACAAAGTATCACTGGAATTGTCTCAGGCAAGATGTTTTTCTCAGGACTGAGATAGCTTGACTGCTTTGGGCACTCTGGCCTGGTCTTGCCCACACATTTGTGACCAATATCCAGCTTCAGCTGCTCCCTACACTTCGCTTTATAAGTGATTAGTTTCTTTTCTCTAACAGCTTTTAACATTCTGTTCTTGTGTTGAATTTCTGTAATCTTAACTATTATATGCCATGGTGGTGCTTGCTTCAGTAACATATATACTATATGCCTTGGTGTCATTTTTTTCTGATCATGGCTAATTGAAGTTCTGTCCCAAGGCTTTTGAGTCTGTCCCAAGAACCTGCCCCTTCAGCCCCTCACTTTTCTATATGTCAAATTCTTGGCTTCTGTCCCATGGCTTTTGAGTCTGTCCCAAGAACCTGCCTCTTCAGCCCCTCACTTTTCTATATGTCAAATTCTTTTTCCATGCTTAGAAAGTTTTCTGCCATTACTTCTGTGAACAGGTTTTTTTTTAAAATGACCTTTATGCTATCTTTGGAATTATCATTGATTCTGATTAATCTTTTGTTATTCTTCTTTGTATCACCTAGCAGGTGTTGGGCTGATTTTTTTTAAGGTCCCTTACTATTTCTAAGACGTCTTTCATTCTATAGTCACTAACCACTAGTCTATTTTCTGTATCTGATATTCAGTCCTCACATTGGTTGATTCTATTGTGTATACTTTCTATAGAATTTTTTTATTTCCTGGACATATGTTTGAATCTGTTTCATGGAATACAGTTCTCTCCTATGCTGAGTATTCATGCTTTCCATCACTTTCTAAGCTCCTCTATTTTTATCTGCATCTACTCTAGATTCACTAACCATGTCCTTCATTATGGTCATCTCTTTAGTTATCTGTGAAATTATTTTTGATTTTTTTTCCTAGAGACTCATTTGTCTGCTTTGCTGCTTCCACTGGTACCATTTCAGAAAGTTTAGGTGGGTGGCTTTTGATTTCCTCCACCTTGAAGGCCCCTGGGATTTGGCTTGGGCAAGCTGTAGGTCTGGGGTTATATCTTGCTTTTGTGTCTTCTCATATTCTATTTTTTATAATTTATTTTCTTTGTTGTTTGTACATTACTTATGGTACATACCTTAATTACCAGAACTGAAACCTCCTTAGAAAATGACTACTATATGAAATGTTCTAGGTATAACTGGCTTTTGGCTTTTGAGTCTGTCCCAAGAACCTGCCTCTTCAGCCCATTAGGGGCAAGAAGTTGCTGCCTATTTGGCCTATCACCCAGTTCTTTGGTACTGGACTATGGTATTATTTAGGATACCCAGGAAATTTTGGTATTGGCATACAAGGAAGAACAACTGATCACAGCAACTGTGTCACCTTGGTTAAATTAATACAACCAGTGACAACAATAGCATCAAATACAGCCTAGAAAATGACAAACTGTGGTAACTTAATTTGCCCTCTTTAACAACAGGTACAAGATTTATAGTTATATAACAAAATTTAAAACAAATCAGAAAATCATATGCTGTAAGTTTCTACCCAATAGAGCAATTTTACCCTCAGGGGAGAAAGTTTAAAGGGATAAGAGAAAAAAGTAGACAAAAGAAGAGAAAGAGATTAGAAGCAAAGCTGAAGGATAATGGAATTGTCCTTAATTACCCAAGCTTTCAGAAACTGGTGAAGAAGACAGGAGAGAAAGAGAAAAGAAAAAACAAAGATAAGAACCAAACCAAACCAAACCAAAAAAACAATGTTCACACTCATAAAAAAGGAAAAAAAATAAAAGCAAAGAAAAACTAGAGATTTCTCTGTGATTTCAAGCCAGTGGTTATCTTCTGGAGTCCTCAGTTTTGTGGTGGTGTCCATCCAGAGTGTGTCCCCACTGTCACTGGTAGACAGAGGAGGCAGTCAGAGCCCAAAGCTGTGCTGGATAATCCCAGCAAGCCTTCGGTAAGAATAGGGTGGGGTGCGAATTCTGGTGTTCTCCAGCTCCACAGAAGTTCAGACCGATTCTTGCCTCTGGTTGTGGGCTTTGGGGTATGAGTTGTTCAGCCTATAACATTCTGGGTGTCTGGCATGACCTTGGCTCCCTGACTATGAATGTTTCCCACCATTTTGCCTCACCCAGTCACTGGGAGCCTGAGATAAAGCCAACCCACCGCTGCTCCAAGTCGTGAGTTCAGGTGGACCCCTCCATAATATGGCTTCTGGCAATGTGCCCTCTCCAGGGGACGCTTGGACTGGAGTCACTCAGCAGGTGTTGTAGCTCACAGCATCCACTGCTCTATTCCACTGGTGGTTTCTTACTGAAGGCCTCTGCAGTCACCCACCCTTGCTGTGTTTCTGTAGATTCAAGCCTCCTCTTGTACCACAAGCTGGGAGTCAAGGAGAAAGTGTAGTCTGCCACCTCCATTTTTCTATGTTGAGGTCTCTCTCTTCATTTTCCTTATGAGCTCCAATTCTCCCTTCAGATCTTTCTTGGGGCCCAGGGATCCACTTCCTTCCTCTTTTTCTTTCCCAAGTTGTTATATTCCAGTGTCTGAATTACAGGTCTTAGTGGAGATGATTTGCTGCTGTTTATTGCTCCGGCATCTTCCCACTAAAAAAATTTTTATAAAAAATATTTTTCAGATTATTTCTTATCTTAATCACATAAAGACAAATATAACAGAATTTCTACCAATAGTTGAAATCCTTAAATATTTGTACTATTCACTTCCTTGTGTGGTCAATAAGATCTAATGAAAAATGTGAAGATTAGATTGTAATATGGCAATAGATTCAGAAATGATACAAGAACACAGTTGAAGTTTTAAAATTCTTAAATTGTAAGAACTCTGAAATCTTAATTCCATTGGGAACATGGGACAGGGTACCCATGTAACAGCTCAAGGAACTCGAGGACAACACATAGTATTTTGTAAAATTGTCTGTAAAATCTTATCATAAATGTATACTTATCATTTTGTCCGTCCCCCATAACACTTTCAAGACAGGTCTTCACTTCTTGTGGAGGTGGTTGAGGCCTAAAACCTAGCTAGAAAGACCACAGAAACATCATGGCACCTCACAGAACTCGGAGAAGTTGAATCTATTTTCTCTGTTGTACTCAACTGAATTGCAAGTAGACCTATACCCTGAAGGCAACTTCCCTTAGAGAAAGGCCTCTACACAGACTTCAAAGAAATCAGCCAACATGTGTTCTGGAACTAGATGTTGAATCTTACTTAAATACATGTTAAGTTTAAATGAGAAGGGAGAAATATTTTTCTCTAATGGGATAACCACATCTTCTTAAAAGACTCAAGTAAATTGCTGACACGGAAAAATATTTGTAAAATAATACAGGACTAATCTTGCCCATTAGTCAACTATAAGATGTACTACTAAAAAAAAAAAAAAAAAAAGATGTACTACTACTTTGGATGCCAATGATCCTAATTTATTAAGCCATTGTGGCTTTTTGGTTACTAGTATTTTTATAATATTTGTATTTAACAGTCTATATGCTGCAATTTTCTAATTTTCTGAAATCTTATGAATTTTTATATTTCCATTTTAGAAAGAGTTGCTAGATACTCTGTCCAGATCTTTTTCTAGGCCTCTCCTTTATAATTAGGAATCTGGATCTGGAAAGATTTTTTTTTTTTTTTTTGGTCTTTTTGAGACATGGTCTCACTACACACTTCAGGCTGGCCTTGAACTTACTATGCAGCCCAGGCTGACCTCAAACTTGCAGCGATCCTCCTGCCTCAGCATCCCGAGTGCTGGGATTGCAGGCGTGCACCACCACGCCAAGCCAAGAATGACGTATGGTTTAAACTGTAACACATTCATTTCACTGAAGCATAAATAATTCATAAAATTATAGTTTTTGAGAATGAACTAAAGGCAGAAAATATTGTTAATGTGTAAGAGCCACAAGTGTTTCTAACGTTTCTAAAGTTTAACTATAATCAGCTGATTTAGTCATAATGAATGGTTTGCTTTGCAAGCATATTCCAAGCGTACACAACTATATTACATTATTTTCTCAGTGTAATAAAAATGTTTTGTATTTTCCATAGATTTCTGCACTTTATTTCAGTTTAAAAATAAAATTTTGAGGTAGCACCTTCTCTTTCATGAGCTCCATAAAATAATCCATAAATCATAAAAATATACAATTTACCATGGTATATATTTTTTCTCCATAAATCTCATTTCTCATCCTTTTGTGATAAAAATTTACTTAAAGTACAAGTGACTTGTTTTTAAGAAATTACAACGCTAATTACTTTCGCGCCAAAGTAAATGGCATGGTTGAAATGTGGATTAGAAAGATATTTTCAGAATTCCTTAGAATTGCTTTGTATTTCAGTCAGATTAAAACAAGAGCCTTTTCATTCAGAATTTATTTTCTCCCACTAAGTGCAGAACTGAAGTTTTACTTTTTTTGAGGAGTAGCCTGATGATTTTCATAGCATACAGCTCATGAAGCATATACCCCTTGTCTGAGACAATGTTGTGTTGACAAAAATATCTCAGATTCTTGGAAATGCAGTTGATTACTGAAAACATTGGAGGAGGCACATTAGCTACATAAAATATTCTTAAAATGTGTTAAAAGCCACATATTATTTTCTCTTCATCATGAGCCTGCAGTCCTTTTCATGAAATTTCTTTTTTGTTAAATTGAAAATTTATTTATGTTTTGCATTGCAGAATGTAATTGTTATCCTCTGTTGACCATGCAAAGAGGAATGAAAGTTAGTTGACTCTTTCCCATCCGTCTAATAAGTCATTTCTTTTTTTATGAATCATTCTCTAACATCACTGAATTGTTTCTTTCCTGCTGTGAATTAGTAAGTCACACTGAAGAACTTTGCACATTTCACTTACATAAAAAGTGCATTACTAACGTACAGTATGTTAGAGAAGAAGGTAAGTTGAGCATAACGAATAATCTAAAGGAGGAACACTTTGGTTGCTACTCTTATTAAATCCTGGCATTAAAGGAAGTGTTTTTAGAAAAAGACAGGCTGAGAATAATGTTCTCTTTGTTTAAAAAAAATGATGTCTGTAATAATATAATGTTATCACTGTAGTAAAACCAGTGAAATGTTAGGCTTAGTGTAAATTTAGATTTTCTTTCAAGGAAACTTTGAGATTTAGGCAATTTTATACATTTAAAAAATTATAATTTTATTTATCTAAAATTAGATTCAGTTGGTTGAGTTTTCTAATACTATCATATATACTGCTAGCTTTCCATCTGAAGCTAAATTGTGTATTGGTACATAATGAGATTATGCTTATAAGAAATCTAGGCATCTAGGAAAGTAATTATTTTAGCATTTAGATTTAGTATCTGAAAATTGAGAGGTAAAGCTTCAGGAGACTAATACTTCGGGCGATAAAGAAAAGTTAGAAACAAGAATATATATACTTGATGGAGCCCCCACCTCAAGTGTGTTTCTTCCTGCATGATTAAGGGCTTTTTCTTTTTCTTTTTTTTTTTTTCTGGACTTTTCCTATTTTGATAAACAAATTCAGAACAAACAGAAAGATAAGTTGAGAGCACTATTTTACATTTAAACAAGGCTACATGGAGCTCATTATGAAGAAAATTTAAAAGAGTCTTCTAAGTTAGGCTTGGTGGTGCAAGTCTGTTATTCTGGCACTGAGGAAAGAGAATTGAAAGTTTGACCCCAGCCTTTACTAATTCACTTAGTAAAACCCGGTCTCAAAATAAAAAACAAAAAGGGCTTACCACGTAGCTTAGTACAAAGGCCCTGGATTCAATACCCAGTACCACACACACACACACACACACACACACACACACACACAAACCTAATAACCTTAAATTATCAGCATTTATTCAATCAGCACATTTATATTGACACCTTTCATGTTGAGTCATGGTACAACATAGTGCACACAAATACACAGAGACAAAATCCTTGTGGTAACTACATTTAATCATTTGAAGAGCTCCAAAATTGTCTTCCAAAGTGGCCACATCATTTTACATTCCTAACATCAGTATGTGAAAGTTCCAATTTCGTCACATCTTATCATCATGCGGTATTGTCTTACCTTTTGATTCTGGGTGTGAAGTAAGTGGTATCTAATTGTGGTTTTGACTTTTAATCCACTCAGAACTAACAAAGTTAAGGCATCTTTCCATGTGCCTGTTGTCCATTTATATATACTTCTTGGGGAATTATTTTTTCAGATCCTTTCACCATTTTTAAACTGGTTATTTGTCCTTTCATTTTTGTGGTGTAAGTATTCTTTCTGTATTCTGAGGATGTTTCCTTTTCAGATACCTGATTTATAAGTATTTTCTCCCTTTCCATTTCTGTTTGCATGAATTTTCTTTAATTTCTTTCAGCAACGTAATTTTTAGAGTATAAGTTTTATACTTTGTTAAATTTATCGCTATTATTTTGATACTATTTTGAATGGAATTTTTAAAATTTAATTTTTAGGTTATTGCAAACATATAAAATGCAGTTGAATTTTATGTCTTGATTTTATAACCTTTGACTTTGTTTTTAAAAATTATTAGTGCATATTATGTAGAATAGTGGATTTCATCATATTTGTATGTGCATATAACATACTTTGATCATTTTTACCATGCCACTCCCTTTCTCTTCCTTCCCTATCTCCTGATCTCCTTCCTGTTCTGATAGTCTCCTGTCATAGTTTGTGGTTTTGCAAGGGGAACAATATAATATAGGACACATATTTTATAAGATTATTTATAATAGTCACCCAAAGAATCATATACAAGAGAGTGCAGGAAATCTGTCCACATACTAAAGACCAAAGAATCTAGCTGAAGGCCTGGATCCCACAATAATGTCCTGCATGAGTTCAACTGAAGACCTAGAGCCCATAATAATGTCTCATGCAGGCCTGTTTCACAGATCTGCACTGGGAAGGCCCAAGGGTCAGAAGTGGAAGCTAGAAAGTCTGTGCCAGCAGGATGAAGGATCTGTGCTATAAGGCTGAGGGATCTACACTGGAGCCAGGAAGCAATGCTCAAAATAAGAACCAGAGCTCCCCTGAAAAATACCACAGCCAACCTCAGGAAGAGTGAGGTCCTGAGCTCCTCCAGTGAGCAGGACAGCTAAGTTCCCATCAGGAAAGCCAACACAACAAGCTTCTCCAGAAGACTGAGCAGTGCACCATCTTCCCCTCTGGAGCAAGGAAGCAATGCTGAAAGTGAGGACCAGAGCTCCCCCAAAGTGAACCGAAGCCATTGTCAGTGACAACAGGTCCCAAGCTCCTTGGAAGATGAGAACAGCCAAGTTCAAAAGGAAAGCCAGCATGACGAGCTCCTCCAAGAGAACCAACAACTCCTTACAGCTTCTCAACAGCTTCCAACAGGCCCCCAACAGCTTCTATCAGCTCCCAACAGTCTTCCTTCCTCTTCTCCCTTCTGCTTCTTATGCTGCCGGCCACAATCTTCAGGTGGGCCTCCCACACCCAGCACAACGCTGGTTAAGTTCAGCTGGGTGTTACAAGTTGACCACCGGTTGCAATCCACCACATCTCCCTTCTATTTTCACATCTCTCTCTCTCTCTCTCTCTCTCTCTCTCTCTCTCTCTCTCTCTCTCTCTCTCTCTTTCTCCCTCCCTCCTTCTTCTGACAGAAAGTATGATATTTCATTTTTTGAGTCTGTCTTATTTCACTTAACGTTCTTCAATTCCATCAATTTTCATGTGAATGATGTGATTTTGTTCTTTTTGGCTGAATAAGAGGCCAACATATATATAACACATTTTCTTTATCCATTGACCTTTTGATGGGCATCAGAGCTATTTCCATACCTTAGCTATTATGAATCATGCCACAATATAGCTATGCAAGTATCTATGCTGTGGTGACTTTAATTCTTTCAATCCTTCAACCTTCTTGAGATGATTAACTTTATATGTTGACCTGGAGGGTGTTATTAACATTCAAATCAGTGAACTTTATGTAAAGTAGATTGCCTTGAGTAAAGTAAAACCAACACCCTATAATGTAGGTGGTCAGTTGAAGAGCTCAAAAAGACCAAAAATGGCTGGCCTGCCAGAACAAGAAAGAATTCTCCAGCATATTCTCTTCAGACTTTATTGGCATCATTAGCTTTCCTGAATCGCTAGCCTGTTGGCCTACAAGAAACTGTGCTATTGGATGTTCTGGGTCTAGAGGCTACAAACCTATAATGCAGATTTTAAACTTGCTACCCTGAATAATTACATGAACCAACTCCTTATAATAAATGTCTTTGCAACTATGCATAAAAATCCAGCAACAACCCCCTCACCACAGTCACCAAGTAGGATTTATCACAGAAACACAAGCTTAGTTTGCTATCTAAAAATCAGTAAATATAATACATTATATCAAAATAATAAAAAACAAAAACTACATGATCATCTCAAGAAAACCACAAAAAGTATTTGACAAATCCAGTGCTCTTTAATGACTAAAAAATAAAAACCTCAGCAAACTAGGAAAAGAAACTCCTTCAACATGATAAAGGACATCTACAAAAATAACAGTAAGAACTATAACCCACACCCATCCTGCTGCCACTGGCCGCCTTGCACACCCCACACAGGAGAGGAGGAGAGCAGTGCAACTACCGGATCCTAGCTAGTTCTGTACCTTGGTTCTCCTTAGCATAGGGTTGCAGAGGTGACAACCAAAAGACTGACCTGATTGAGAACAGGACCAACAACCTGGAGAAGAGTTTCACTCCAAGACTGAAGTGCTACCCTACTGCAGACACTGGGTGAGAGACAACCTTGAAGAAGGTGAGAGCTAGACAGATCTCCTGAGGTCCTCTGAGAAGCTCAAGCTCAGGCCTGGAAATCATGGGGCCTGTATTCTCTGGTAGGAGGCCAGGTTTGGTGGGTGTGACTTTCAGAGGGGATCAAGCTGGAGGAGATGGCATTTAGTCAAATGGTCTGCTTGAGCTTTTTTTTTTTTTTTTTTTTTTTCTTTGGTTTTTGGTTTTTCTCCGGTACCGGGAACCAAACTCACGACCTTGCGCTTGCCAGGCAGGCGCTTTTGCCGCTGAGCTAAATCCCCAGCCCCTGCTTGAGCTTTTATACTACTGCCTACATCCAGGGGAAACTAGTGGTCTGATTTACTATAGGTCAATATTTGGGTTGCCTAAGTGGCTATACTAGAATTATTTGCTTTACTTAGGTTAAGGGCAGTTCATGAGAGGTTCTTAGGGTTTGTCAGTGTTCAGTTTCTATTTAATGCTATTATTGTCATTAATTTTACTACTATAGCCAAGGTGACATAGTTGCTGTTAATTGATTTTCTCTGTGTGCCACTATCTGGATTTCCTGGAGTCATAAACAATACTGCAGCCCATTCCCAAAGAACTGGGCACAGAGCCAAACAAGCTATAAATGCCAGCATAGAAAATAAGCAATAAAATGCCTCTAAAAACTCCAATTCAGGGAGTATCAAAGTACAGAAAGTAAAAAAAAAAAAAAAAAAAAGTGGAGAAAGTCAGAAGTCCCACAGCAAAATGTCTCCAAGGATACATGTGGAGGTAACAAAACAGCTTAGTAAGGTGCTTGCCAAATTCAAAGAAGATATAACTAAATAGTTAATGACCCGATTGAAACAGATAATCAGTGAGTCTAAAGAAGACACTAATAAAAATCTAGTGGAGTTAAAGAAAGAGGTGCGAATCCCAAATGCCAAGCATAGAAAAGAATGGGAATCCACAAAAAAGTTCCACACAGGAATACAGTAATTTAAAAACACAATTGAAAGTATGGGCAGCAGAAGCAACCAATGTGAGGAGAGTGTCACATCTAGGAGACAAGGCTATGGTTAGTGATCAGTTATTGAGAGATATCCTAAAAACAACAAGAGAACATAAAAAATGGGTCACACAGCTGTTAGATGACTCAAAGAAGACTAATAGGAGAATAACTGGAATTAATGAAAATTTGGATGACAACACAAAGGGCATAAAAAAACCTCTTTACAAAACTAATAACAGAAAACTTGCTAGATGTGGAAAAAAACTTCAGCAGGGCTTCGTGGCACACACCTGTAATCCCAGCACTTGGGAGGCTGAGGCAGGAGGATTGCTGCAAGCTTGATGCCAGTCTGGGCTACATAGTGAATACAAGGCCACCCTGAACTACACAGTGACTGCCCGCCCCCGCAAAAAGAATTTAACATACGGATAAATGATGCATGTAGAACCCCAAATAGCTAAGATCAGAAAAAAGCCACTCCACACCATATCATAATTAAAACGCCAGAAATTCAACACAAGAACAGAATAGTTTCTTAAATTTTATTTTAAAGAGAAACAAAATTTCAAAATAATAGGAGGGTATAAATGATTAATACATTGTCTATTGTTATCTTTAAATTAGTTACTCAGAGTACAAGATATAGACATTCAATTGTCCAAACAACATTAGCACAAATTTTTCTTTTCAATGAACTAAGAGAAATTAGTAGTGTGACTATCTTAACTACCATATATATATATATATATATATATACACACACACACATACACTTTTCTTTTGCTTTTCCCTTCCTTCTTTTCTCCTTTCCCCCATCCCAGTTTCTCTTTCCTTTTGAACAGTTTCTACCCATTACACAATATCTATTGTTCATTTTGGATCTTATTTACTCTTTCAGCTTCTCACACTAGGGAGACAGCACGATTTATTTCACTTATGAGTATGGTCTTGAATTGCACCCATTCACCTATCAGCATCTCCAGTTTATCCTTCTGTATGGCTGAGTAGTACTCCACTGTATAAAAAGACCACATCTTTTTAATCCATTCCTTGGTTAATGGGCATCTGGGTTGTTTCCAAGATCTAGCTATTACAAATTGTGCCGGTATAAACATGGGTGCACATATATCACTATGTTATGATGTTTTTAATTCTTCTGGGAAGATACCCAGAAGGGGAATAGCTGGATCAAATGGGACCTCTAATCCTAGTTTTTTTTGAGGAATCTCCACAGTGATTTCCACAGTGGTTGCACCAGTCTACACTCCTATCAACAGTGGAGAAGGGTTCTTTTTTCCCCACAATCCTGCCAGCATTTGTTATTGGTTGATTTTTTGATGATAGCCATTCTTTCTAGGGTGAGATAGAATCTCAGTGTTGTTTTAATTTGCGTCTCTTGAATGACCAGTGATGTTGAACATTTTTTCATGTATTTATTTGCTGTTTGTATTTCTTCATCTGAGAAGTGTATATTCATCTCAGATATCCATTTTTGGATTGGATCTTTAAATTTGGGAGGTCTGATTGTTTTGAGTTCTCTATATGTTCTCGATAATAATCCTTTGTGTGAGGAACAGCTGGCAAACAATTTTTCCACCTTGTGGGTTGTCTCTTCACTCTGTTGGTGTTTCTTGCTGTACAAAAGCTTATTAATAAGAAGAGATCCCAGTTGTTGATTCTTTGTGATACTTTCTGTGCAATCAGGCTTTAATTTATAAAGTCTTTGTCTATACCAAAGTCTTCAAGAGTTTTATCTATTTTATCTTCCAGCCAACTTGATGTTTCTGTTTCAATATTTAGATCTTTGATACATTTCAAATTTACTTTAGTGCATGGTGAAAGATATGGATCCAATTTTAATCTTTGTCATGTCCAAAACCAGTTTTTCCATACCATTTATTATAGAGGCTATCTTTTTTCCAATGAATGTGTTTGGCACCTTTGTCAAAGACAAGGTGGCTGAATATGTCTGGTGTTGCCTCTGCATCTTCTAATTTGTTCCATTGATCTTTGGGGTATGTGGTTTTTTTTTGCCAGTACAATGCTGTTTTTATCACAGTAGCTTCATATTATAGTTTTAAGTCAGGGATTGTGATGCCCCCTGCCTTGCCTCTGTTGCCTAGAATTGCATTTGCTATCCTAGATCTCGTCTGGCTCCAAGTGAATCTTAGGATTGTTTTCTCTAATTCTGTGAGATATGCTGTTGGAATTTTGATCAGAGTTGCATTAAATCTGTATAACAGTTTTGGAAGTATAGCCATTTTCACTATATTGGTTATTCCTACCCAAGAGCAAGGGCTATCTTTCCATTTTTTATATCTTCTTCAATATCCTTTTTCAGAGTACTGTAGTTTTCAATGTAGAGGTCTTTTACATCATTAGATTGATTCCTAGGTATTTCATTTTTTGGATGCTATTGTGAAAGGTGTTACAAGAACAGAGTCTTAAGAGCTGTTAGAGAAAAATAACAAATCACCCTTAAAGGAAAACCCTTCAAAATTATGACAGACTCCCCAACACAAACCTTAAAGCAAAGGAGAGTTTGGAAAGAAGTGTTTCAAGCCATAAAAGAATACAATTTCCAACTCAGACTGATATATTCTGTAAAATTATCTTTCAAAATTGATGAAGAAATAAGATAGTTCCATGATAAATAACACCTAAAGAAATTCATTCACCACTGAACCAACACTCCAAAAAATTTGCAAGGATATCCTAGAAATTGACAATGAAGCTAATAATTCCAAAAGGCCCAATAGAATGAATGGATCAGATAGTCCCAGCAATTAAGTAGACGTGAAAGAGAACAAAACAACAGCAACAGATAGGTAATGCAATGGAATAAATCAATAGTTATCCATTATAGCTATCAATGTGAATTGTCTTAGTTTATCAATAAAAAGACACAAATTAGCAGAATGGAACAAGAAGCAAAATCCAATAGTATGTTCTATACAAGAACACATGTAACATAAAAAGAAATTCATAGGCTAAAAATCAAAGGATGGAAAATAATAGTCCATGCAGTGGGGCCCAAGCAGGATAGCTATCCTACTTTCACACAAATAAATCAGAGCTGATTAAAAAAGGAAAAGAAGAGTGAAGCATGGTGGTGCACACTTGCAGCCCCAGCACTTGAGAGGCTCAGGCAAGAGGATTGCCATGAGTTGAAGGCCAGTTTGGGCTATATAATGAGTGTAAGGCTAGCCAGAACTGTGTAGCAAGACTGCCTCAAAAAACCAAAAGAGGCAAAGAAGGACAGTACATAATGGTTAATGGTTGAACTATTCAACAGGAAGTGATAACAATTATAAACATATATGCACCAAACCACAGTGCCCCCAACTTCATAAAATAAACACTAATGAACATAAAAGATCAGATAAACATCAATACAATTATAATGTGGAACCTCAGTACCTCACTATCACAAATAGACAGATCAACTCAACAAAAAATCAACAAAGAAATACCATAACTGAATCAAATCTTTGAACAAATGAACTTAATAGTTATTTACAGGGTGTTTCACCTCACAATAGCAGAATACAGTCATCCCTTGCTAGATCATGGTTCACTTATTGCAGCTTCACTGTATCATGGGTTTTTAAAATATATATATCTAATTCTTTAGCATCGAGTTTTGCTACATCACTGGATTTTGTGGTATATAGGTATTTATATAATATTTATGATTTTAATTATTTTTGCCTGAAAATGTAAAACAATATAAAAATATAAAAGATGTTAATTCAAACATATTAAAAGAATATTAAATTGAAATAAAATACAGTATATATTTTAGAAATGCAGTACGCCACTACCCCTTGTGCAATTTTGCTAACATGAGATTGTACACGGCACGCTGTTGGTTGATGGAATGGAAGGTGACCAACCACAGCACTGTGTTCTGTATCCTGGGCACAGATTGGCTCAGTGACCACAGCATCATTCGGTTTGCTCTCCCACTCTGTGCCCATATGTTCAGCATCTCTCCTTGGCCACTTCACATTGAGTACCCATATAGAATTTTACATGTTGTTAAAATTACATAGGTGTAAGAGTAGTAGAAAGTGCTTAAGAGCATATAAAGTGTTTTATAAAAGTGTAGGAAAAGTTAATAAGAGTGGGAGAGGTTTATAAGAGTGTGGGAAGGGTTTATAAAGCCTTAAAATATATACAAATAATAAAATAAATATAATGCTGCTACTTTGCAGATTTTCACCTATTGCGGGGATCTCTGGAATGTAACTCCCATAATAAATGAGGGATCATTGTATACAGTCTTTTCAGCAACATATGGCACTTTCTCCAAAACAGACCATATACTAGCTAATAAAGCATACTTAAGTAATGGAAAAGAATCAAAATTTTACCATGTATATTATCAGGTCAGAAACTAGAAATCAATAACAACAGAAACTATGCAAACTTATGGAAATTAAAAAACATACTCTTGAATAATCAATGGGTTACAGGAGAAATTAAGGAAGAAATAAGAAATTTCCTAGAACTAAATGCTAATGCCAGCACAATATACCAGAACTTATGGTACACAATGAAACATTCCTACAAGGGAAGTTTATAGCTGTGAACGTCCACATCAGAAAATAAGATAAGCTCACAGAAATACCTAATGATATACCTTAAGGTCCTAGAAAAATAAGAACAATCCAAATCCAAAGCTTGTATAGGGAAGGAAATTATAAAGACCAGAGCAGAAATGAATGAAGTGGAGACTAAAAAACAATATAATTAAAGAGCTGGGTTTTTAAAAAAAAGATTACACAAAATAAACAGACGCACAGAAAAAGAATAAACAAAATAGACAAACCCTTAAACAACCTTACCCCTCAAAAAGGAAAGAGAAGACACAAATCAATGCAACTAGAATTGAAAAGGTTAAGTTACAACAGACACTGCCACACCCTAGAAAATTATTAGGAACTATTTCACAAACCCATAAAATTGGAGAACTCAGAAATGGAGAGATTGCTAGATACATATGAATTGCCCAACTGAACCAATAATAGACAATTAAATTGAAGCAGTAATAAAAATTCACTACCCACTAAGAAAAGCCCAAGACATGATGGATTCACAGATGACTTCCATAACAACTTCAGGGAAGATCTACCATGAATACTCCTCAGACTCTTTAATGAAATTGAAAAATCCCAAAATCCTTCTTGGAAGCTAACATTACCCTGATTCCAAAACCAGGCAAGGACCCAACAAAAAAATGAGGACTACAGACCAATCTCTTTAATGAACATAGATGCAAAAGTCCTCAACAAGATACCGGCAAACAGAATGCAACAAATCATCAAAAAGATCATACACCATGACGAATGAAGCAAGAATGGTTCAATATATGCAAATCAACCAATATAATTCATAGCATAAACACAAGCACGGACAAAACTCATCAGCATTTCTGTAGACACAGAAAAAGCACTTGACAAAGTCCAACACCCATTCATGATTTAAAAAAAACCCCAAAGAAAGTAGGAATAGAGGAACTTCTTATAATTTGATAAAAACCATTTATGACAAGTTTACTGCCAACATTGTATTAAAATGGGAAAAACTGAAAACTTTCCCTCTAAAATAAGAAACAATGATGTCCATTCTCATCACTCCTGTTCAATGTAGTCCTAGAAACCTTAGCCAGAGCAGTAAGACAAGAGAAAGAAATACAAGGGAAAAGGATAGGAAAGATTGAAGTCAAAGTATCATTATTTGTGGATGACATGATCCTCTAGATACAAGACCAAAAAAATTCTACCAAAAGACTCCTAGAATTAATAACCAAATTCAGCAATATAGCAGGATACAAAAAAACCTAAAAAAAAATCTATAGTGTTTCTGTACACTAATAACGAACTCTCTGAGAAAGAAATTAGGAAAGCAATACTGTTCCAGTATTTGTTCTAGATGTCCCCCAAAGCCCCATGCCCTCATAGGTGGAGCTTCTCAAAACTGGCTGGATCTGGAGTGTGTGATACTGAGATAAAGGTTGTGTTGTACTGTATTGACCTGCTGATTGGTTTAGCATAGTTCTGGGATGTGGACAATGAGAAGGCTCTCCCTGGATGTGATGGCACCACCCAAAAGTTTTGTATCCTGAAACAGATCAAAAAGGAAGGGAGGCTTACTTCCCTGCGGCCGCATGCTGCATCACTGCCTCCTGCCTGATTTTCCATGGACTGTTTCTCCTCTGTGATGCCCTTCTGCCATGTCGCTCTGCCTTGGAACCCACTAACTATGGACTGGAACCTTTACAAACTGTGGGTTAAATAAACCTTTTCAACTTCACCTTTTGTGTTGGCTGTTTTGTCCCAGCAACAAGAAAGTAACCAAGATAAATACCATTCACAATAGCATCAATAAAAAATGAAATACTTAGAAATTATCCTAAGGCAGTGAAAGACATGAAAATTACATCACTCTGAAAAAGGAAATTGAGGAGGACACCAGAAAATGGAAAAATATCCCCTGTTCCTGGATAGACCGTAATACAATTCATTTTAAATTCATTTAGAGTGAAGTATGCATTTGAATTGCATTTTACAGTTGTATTACAAGAGCAGCCTTAGTGGTACTCTTTGGTAATTTGAATTATTCATCGGGTCCTGGGCTTTTCCTAGCTGGTAGAGGCTTAATTACTGCTTCAATCTCCTTGCTTATTATTAATCTGTTTAGATTGTATGTATCTTCTTGGCTCACTTTAACTAGGTCATATGTGTCTAGCAGATTATCAATTTCTTTCAGATTCTCCAATTTGTTGGCATATAAATTTTTTAAAATTTGATTATTATATGTTTGTGATATATTAATAATTACATTCCTCTTGGGGAATTGGTACACATCTGGGGGAATTGGTATCACATTGTAATCATTTTTATTTTCCCTTCCCTCCCCACTCTTCCGTCTCCCCGTTTCCCCAGATCTCCTTCCCATCTCTGCAAATTCTACTTCCCTGTTTCCTATAATCTTTTATTTTGCTCTTTAAATAATTTATATTTTGGGTTTCTTGTATAAGAGAAACCATGCAATATTTAACCTTCTGCCTCTGATTTATTTGACTTAGCATTATGCTCTTAAGTTGGATCCATTTTTCTACAAATGATTCAAATCTATCCTTCTTTATGGTGGTGTATTTCACCACTGTGTATACCAACCAGATCTTTCTGCAGGCCAGGGATATAGCTCAGCGGCACGAGCACCTGCCTGGCAAACGCAAGGTCCTGAGTTTGATTCCAAGACTGCTTTTAGCTGGGTGTGGTGGCACACACCTGTAATCCCAGCACTCGGGAGGCTGAGGCAGAAGGATCATTGCTAGTTCAAGGCCAGCCTGGGCTACAAAGTGAGCTGAAGGCCACCCTGAACTGCATAGCGAGACCCTGTCTCAAAAAGACAAAAAAAAAAAAAAAAAATCGAAAACAGATTTTCTTTCTGCATTTTTCTGTTGACGGGCCTGTAGACCACATCCAAGATTGAGCTTTTATAAGTTGTACTGCTATACACATGGTGATGGATGTATCATTGTAATATTAACTCTTTTGGGAAGATATGCAAAGAGATATTGCTGGGTAAAGTGGAATGTCTATTTTTAGTTTTTTGATGAATTTCCATACTGATTTTCATGGTAGTTGTACTAGTTTACATGCCCACCAACAATTTTCCCTCATCGCCTCACCAGCATTTGTTATTGTTTGGTTTCTTGATGTAAAAAGGTTCTTTTAGGTCCACAACCTCACCAACATTTGTTCTTTTTTTGAGTTCTTTATGGTAGCCATTCTTTTGGGAGCAAGATGTAATTTCATTGTTGCTTTGATTTATATTTCTCTGGTGACCAAAGATGTTGAACATTGTTTTTCAGGTACTTACTGGCCATTTGTAGTTCTTCTTTTGAGAAATGTCTATTCATTTCAACTGTTTTTTTGATTTTGTCTTTTATTTTGGGGGATCTAACTTTTTGAGTTCTTTGTATGCTCTAGATATTAGTTCCATATTTGAGGAGTAGCTGGCCAACTTTTTTTCCCCTGTCTGTAGATTGTCTTTTAACTTTGTTGGTTGTTTCCTTTGCTACCCAGAGGCTTTTCAATTGGAAATAATCCCACTTGTTGAATGTTGATCTTATTTCTTCTGCTACTGGGGTTCTGTTTAGAAAGACTTTGCCTATGCCTATGTCATACCTATTTTATCTTCCAGCAGATTTGTTTTTTTCTGTTTTAATGTCTAGGTCTTTGATTCATTTTGATTTGCTTTTAGTATAGTGAGAGATATGGGTCTAGAGTCATTCTTCTGCATATGGATAACCAGTTTTCCCAGCACCATTTGTTAAAGAGGCCACCTTTTCTCCAGCATGCTTGTGACCCCTGTCTCAAAGATAAGAAGGGTGAATGATCCCGTTTCTATGTTATCAGTTCTTTTCCTTTAATCCACATGCCTGCTTTTGTACCATTACCATGCTGTCTTTATCACTGTAACTTTGTAATGTAATTTGAAATCTGAGGTTGTGAGGCCTCTTGTCTTGCTGTTGTTGCTCAGAATTGCTTTGGATATTCTAGGTCTCTTCTTGTTCCATATAAACTTTAGGGGTGTTTTCCTAGTTCTGTAACAAATACTGTTGATATTTTCATTGGAATTGCATTATGTCTGTGTATCATTTTTGGTAATGTACCATTTGACAGTATTGGTTCTGTTCAGGAATGGGGGGGTTGTCTTTCCATTTCCTAATGTCCTCTTTAAACTCTTTTCAGAGTTCTATAGGTTTCATTATAGTTTTACTTTGACTTTACTTCATTTTACTTCAATTTTTCATTTTACTTTCTTGGTTAGGTTAATTTAAGGTATTTAATTTTTTTAAAAAGTTTTTACAGTTTATTAATCCTCTCGTGAAAAACTCACACAATTACCTCAGACAGGTACTGCAGAATCTTTACTCCTTTGGCTTTTGCCAGCACCAACACTGGCCTGTGCAGTGCCCCTCACTTTCTTCATTCTGTTCTTGCGTTCTTTCACTGCTGCCTTGAGGTCGTTTGCCTCTCATACAGGCCATGTCATACAAGTCTATGTTTGAATTCATTTTTCTTCACATAATCCAAGGAATCATAAATGATGCCAAAGCCTTGGCACCCCAAAAATGGGTCCTGAATCCAAACACAAAAATGACATCTGGTGTTGTCTTGTACATTTTGGCGAGTTCTCCCCAAATTTCTGCCATGGTACTGTTGCTTTCCCAGGGTGAAGGACGTTGTCAGTGGCCATTTGTTTCCTTTGAAGTAGTGGGGTGGTCATGAACTTTATTGTCCTGATAGTTGCCGTGTTGCTGAAACAAACCCTCAGGCAGCGGGAGAAACGCTCTTCTCCGGACCCTCGGCAGCGCAGGCTTGGGGGTGTGTCCATAGCTGTGAGCCCAACAATGCCAATGCCAGATTGAAAGTGTAGGTATTTAATTTTTTTGGAAGCTATTGTGAAAGGGATTGTTTTCCTAATTTCTTTTCTGGTGGAATCATTATTGGTGCACAGGAAAACTTGATTTTTGTGTATTGATTTTGTGTCTTGCTACTTTGCTTAATTTATTAGTTCTAGGAGTCCTCTGGTTTAGTTTTTTGGGTCTTCTATGTAAAGAGTCATGTTATCAGTAAATAAGGACAATTTAACTCCTTTCTGCTACTCATGCTTTCCATTGAATTTTTCATATCCTGAATTTTGTTTGATTTCTTTTCATAATTTCTAATTCTCTGCCAAAATGATCATTCATATCTTATATTGTTTTGTTTAAATCAACAAATTGCTTTTTGTCTTCTTTATGCTTGCTGAACATTTTATTAATTAAATTCTTTACCTGTTTATTTACACTTGATCTTAGCCAAAAGGCCGAGAGGCGATACCTTGTTATTTAAATTCTCTTTAAATTCACTAAAAATCTGATTTTCTTATACTGTGTGTTTCTTCTTGGATTCCTTCAAATATTTTGACCATTTGTTTTTTAGTTATTTGCCTATAACTTCCCCTTCTTCAGTACCTGTGAGATCAGTTTCTGAGGGGTTAAGAGGTTTTAGAGGCATTGGTTGCCTTGCTTTCTCATGTTTCTTTTTGGATCAGTTAAGTTAGAACTATGGAGATCTTTTCAGTTAGATTATGTCCCCCTGTGATGTCTCTGGGTTTGGCTATGTTCTGGTGTTTATACCCTTCTTTAATCTACTCAGTGTGATACTTCAGGGTCTTCTTAGTGTACAACCTTCTTCTGGGGGCTTGATCCCCAGCACCTCTCAAAGAGGAGAAACAATCATGTCAATGACACAAAGGCAAAGCAGAGCAGACATACAGTAAAAACCAATTAAAAGCAAAAACTATGCCACCATTAATGGTAAAAAAGAAATCAGCAGTAAGAATAGAGTCAAACTGGATATTGAGATACCAAAAGTACCAATTAAAAATTACAACTGTACCACCCTTAACAGTAGAAAAGAGATCTGCAATAATAATGTAGACACAAAGACAAACCGATGTGACAAACAGTAAAAATCTACTAAAAGCAACAATTAAGTCACCTTTACAATAGAAATCAATAGTAATAGCCTACAGTAGATTAAGTAGTTAAAAAGTAATAAAAATGAATAGTAAAAATAATAATAGAGGGGTGGGAAAGGAAAAATGGAAGAAGTAAAATTTGAAAAAAAAAAAAAGAGGAAGAAGGAGGAGAGAAAAGTGAGATAAAAATCTAGTTAAAGAAAAAAGGATGTGGCTCAGTGGTAGAGCTCTTGCCTCGCATGCAAAAAGCCCTGGGTTCGAGCCCCATCACCAAGAAAGAAAGAGAAAAAAGAGTAAAAGAAAGTAAATAGAAATAGGTGAGCATAAAAAACAAGTCACAGAACAACCAAGAAAAAGAAAAGAAAGGGGCTGGGGATATACCTCAGCGGCACAAGTTCCTGCCTGGCAAGTGCAAGTTCCTGAGTTCGATTCCCAGCACCAAAAAAACAAAAACAAGAGCAAAAACAAAAATGAAAAAGAAAAGTTAAAAAAAAGCAAAGAACAAAAAAGGAAAAAAATTCAAAAAGAAAATGAGAGAAGAAATGAGTCTCAAACATCCCTCTGCATTGAGATGTTTCGATAGTTTCCTTCCAGGGTCTGTGGCATTGGAATGCGTCAGATAGGGGAGGGACAGTGAGTGAAAAATTAGGGCTTCTTATTTCTGCACCCACTTCTAGCTGTATGAATGCGAGTCCTGCCTGTCTTTCTCACAGGCAGGGCCAGTCTGCCTCAGGGCTTTATTCACTCCAGCAGCTTGCAGTGTTTGTGTCCTTTTGTGCACCCTGAGTACTGTTGTCTCCAACTAGCCTTGCAGCCTATGGGTTTGCGAAGTGTCCATTTGCTCCAGAAACTCCTCTAAGAAATAATGCTAGAAGTACATTGCCTGGCATTTTTTCCAAGGTATTTGAGTTGATGGATTTTATCACTCAAGATCACAGATTTTGAACCTCAGTGGACTGTCTGTACCCTTATTCCAAAGAGGACAAGCATTCCTCTCATAACTGCTTATGCAGCTGGAAAATAATGGTACCAGAGGATAAAACTATCTTCATAACATTTACAAGTTTAGGCATAGAAAATCAAGTTGGATGTGATCGTGACTACATAGCCTTATTACCAAGCAATGGAGTCCGTATTAGTACGGTCTGCGGAGATGGACCTCTCTCACCACTGCTGACAGAGACCACTGAGGCCACACTTACACTTTTTTCTGGTATGGAAAGCAATGGCAGGAACTTTGAGCTCACCTTTCCCACTGTCCAGAAGTCAGAAGCGGGGTCCAGTTGCGGCAGTGTGGCTGCGCTGTGGCTGTGACAGTTCTCAGCTGGTCATCCTCGCTTATATCCCAGTAATGTGTGACGTCACTGGTTCATCCATGCTGTGGAGAAACACATCATAAAGTTGACATTTGAGGATTTTGAATCTACAACAAAAACTGTATTACTGATGCTGCTGTGATTTACAATGATCTCAAAGAATATGATTTAGATACCTTAAAGAAAATTGGACTGACATTACTTCCCAAAACCAATCCTCTATCTACTACAAAAGTTATCCCACATACATCTGTGTCTGCCCTCCCTTTAGACCCCAGTGACTCTACAGAACCTTGGGAGGGCAGGAAGCCTGTCCCCACTGCTGGCCATGCCAGGCAGGGGTGAAGTTTCTTGGTGATCACCAGTGGGGAGGAGCCATCATCCACCCGGTAAGGATTCCTGATGGCGGCCCACTGCGTAAAATCAACAACCCATTCTTCTGGGCTCTCATTGCTGGGGACCATGACAGAACATTGAAGGGATCAACTGAGCAGGTTAGAAGGGCCAGACATATCACAGTGCGTGAACACTTTGATACAGTGACCTATGACTCTGAGCTCTCCTCTGGAGCACAACCCGGCAGTGAAGCCAGTGTGTCTCCCAAACAGCATGGAGCCGCTGTTTTCCTTTGAGATCTGTACTGTGACGAGCTGAGGAAGTGCTACTGAAGATGGTGGCCCCGCCAGCCACTTACAGCACAGCCAAGTGCCCGTGACAGAAAGAGCAGTCTGTGGCCGCACCTACCATTCTGCTCATCGGGGAGGGATCACCGACAAGATGCTCTGAGCTGGCTTTACAGCATCCGGGGGAAAGAGCGCTGTCAGACAGCCTGGGGCGGGCCGTTAGTCTGTAAGCGTGACAGTGGTCCACTGGTCCTCTACGGCATCATGAGCTGGGGAGCTGGCTTTGTCCCGCTATGGAAGCCAGACATGTTTGCCAGGGTGAAGGTCTTGAACTGGATCCAATCCAAAATCGAAGGTTGTACTTCACTTCAGATAAAGAATAAAAGCAAATGTTTGGTGAAACAACAGCTGCTACCACCTACACCTTCAACAGACAGTACATCTGGGCCAGGAACCAGAGGAGAGGATATGACTCAAGATCTTTTCTGTCTCAGAGGCAGCTGGTGCAGGTCCAGAGATGCCCTGGAACTTGGAATGTTGAAGAGGAAGAGGTATCCTACTGTATTTGGCAAATTCTCCTTTGCTTGACCTCAGTCACAAGTTCTGTGAATCCACTCATTTGTCCCAGCAAGATACATGCACAGCTTTTAGTGACGCCTTTAGGAACAGCTCTTCACTTGCATCTCAAAGAGAGAAAGAAATGGAAACTTGCTGGGAACACAAGAGGCAATCTACTGTGTATTTTCTGGAAAATTAAAAAATTAAATTAAAATTGTCATTTACTTAATTAAGTTATTAATTTATTCAATTTATTTAATTAATTTTAATTTTAAATTCTATTACTATACTCCCATTTCAAGAAAATAGAATAAATTAAATGGAGTGATCTTTTTTTCCACACAAGATCTTGTAACTGATGGGAATAAAGTTTTATTTGAAAAAATAAATTTGCTTGTTAAAAACAAACATACACTTGGGAGGCTAAGGCAGGAGGATTGCCACAAGTTCAAGGCCACCTGGGGTATACAGTTAGTTCAGGGGCAGCCTGGCCTATACAGCAAGACCCTGTCTCAAAAAACCAACCAACCAAACAGACAAATACACAAACACACACGCAATAATCCAGGCCTACAAGAATGAGAATCATCAATATCACTGTCTTCCACCTCCACATCTTGTCCTGCTGTCTGGAGCCTTTTCCAAGAGAAAAAGTGTCTACCCCTGGATCCCTGCCTGAGGTGCTTCTTGAGGACATGTCACCCTTGGCAGAAATATGTTCATGGTTGTTTGCTTTTCTTCATCATAGATTTGCTTTTGCAGCTGGGCATGATGGGCACACCTATAATCCCAGCACTCTAGGAGGCTGAGGCAGGCAGATTGCAAATTTAAACCCAGCCTTGGCAATTTAGCAACTTAGCAAGATTCTGTTTCAAAATAAAAAAAGGGGGGGGGGCTGAGGCTAAACTTTCCTCTACTCCCTGCATTTATTATTTATTTGTTTAGTAACTGGATAGGTTATTTTGATGAAATTTACTTCCCCCTTTGCAATATTAAGCCTCTGATGTTGCTACTTAGGGGTTCAGCCATGGGTATACCCAGTCACCCTGGGGTGATGGTGGCTTTATCACAGCTCTCTTTGTCTATCTCTTGGCCTGAACATATTCTGGTATTAAACCCAACTAATTGCTAGCAGTTGCTATATTGTTTCCAACCATGCTACAGGCATAAATTATTCTATGGACTAGTTTAATCAAACTTGGGGTCTTTTGCAGGGGTATTTCTAAGATTCCGGTGTTTGAAATTTGTTCAGGCCCTAGAAGGACTTCAAGCTACCTATTTTCTGGTTCTTTCATACAAAGTAGCTAGCCTACAATGTAGCTTATATCTCCAATGAAGCTACAAATCTCAGTTGTCTTTCAACACAACCTCCATTGTATTTGAGTATGCCCTTAGTTTTGAATTTCTCTGTGCTTGGTAGCAAATAGAGTCACTATCTCCAGCAGGAGGTTAGAGCTGTTTATTCTTAGTCTCCCCCGAGAAAATCTGAGTCACAGCTCTGGAGCTAGGTGTGGGAACAATAGCATGCTTCTCTCTGAGTGACGCTGTTGCTTTAGGAACTGAGTGCTAGGTGGAAGGGGGCCAGTAGACACTTGTCTCAGCTTGCCTCTCCCAGCACGGAACTTCTATCTTAAAACCCTGGGCAAGAGTAATTGGGGCTCTAGATTTCTCTGTTTTACTACACCAAAAGCAGGGTCTCCATCTCACCAGTAGGGGGAGCGTGAAAGGTGGGAGCCCTCACCCATGGCCAATCTTACATGGAATTTAACTTCAGCAACAGGTTGAAAATGCTGTTGTCCTTTGGCTCCTGTGAAAGATAGCCTTGAGAGTGAAAGCTTGCGGGAGAAGAAGCTTTACATTGTTGCTGCACTAGTTTGCAGTGGAATGGGTCTCACTGGGTTGGTGGTTCGAATACCATCAACTTCTATTGTTCTTAGCAAATTTGGGGAGATATTTCTGAACAGAGGCTTCTTAGTTTGATAAGTGCCTTAAGACTATTCAAGAGACTTGAATATTTTTTGAAATAGTTTTTTTTGTTTGGTTTTGGTTTGGTTTTGGGTTTTGTTTTTTTTTTCCGGTACCGGGAATTGAACTCACGACCTCGTGCTTGCCAGGCAGGCGCTGTGCCGCTGAGCTAAATCCCCAACCCCTTTTGAAATAGTTTCAATTAGTTTTGTTAAAAGTCACATCAGTGGAACTCCTTACATGGTGATGTGGAGAGTTGATCTCTTCGTGTGTGGGAGGGGTGTGAGACAGGTTCTCACTATATAGTGAGAACTATATCCCATACTGGCCACCAACTCACAATCCAGTCTCAGTCTCCTGTCTTCACAATACTCAGGTTATAGGCATTTGCTACTACACTTAGCTGAAGTTGATCTCTATACAGTATTCTTGCATAGACCAAACTATAGAGACAGAAAATAGATCAGCAGTCACCAAGCTAGGTATGAGGGTTAATTACAAAGTGTCACCAGGGAGTTTTGGAGTAGACCTGTATTTTTATTGCATATATATATATCTGTGAAAACTTGTAGAATTTTACACTAAAAAGGACATACAGTAAGCCCCCAACTGACAAACATTCAAGTTGCAAACTTTAACAGATATGAATGGACATCACTTTTGGGTTTTTTTATGTTTTATATTGTATATTTGTGTCAATGGTATATAAGACTTACTTTACTGAACTTCTGGAAAAATCTGACTTATAAACATTTTTCCAGAACAGAACTCTTTTGTAAGTCAGAGACTTATGGCTTAACAACTTAATAACTGTATTTTTATTTTGTATAGATTATATCTCAAAAAATAAATGAGGGGCTGGGGATGTAGCTCAGGGGCATAAGCACTTGCCTGGCAAGCCTGAAGTCATGAGTTCAATTCCCAGTACCAAAAAAAAAAAAAAAAAAGAAAAAGAAAGAAAGAAAGAAAAAGTGCCTGGACCATTCAGTGGGGAGAAGAATAGTCTTTTCAGTAGCAGGTTCTGGACAACAGGATATCTGATGTAAAATAAGGAAACTGGATACTCCTTATCACACCATGTATAAAAACTAACAGAATGGATCAAATCTAACTGTATAAGCTGAAATCTAAATGTAGAAGCTGAAAACTACCATACTGTCAGAAAACAAACTAGATGTAAATATTCCTGACCTTAGACTGGGCAATAGCTTCTTAGCTATGACACCTAAAGCACAACCAAACAAAGAAACCAGAGACAAACTGGACTTCAAAGTTCAAAACTTGTCATTCAAAAACAAATAAATAAATGAAAAGGAACTATGATAAATATGCTCAGAAATTTAAAGGAAAACCTGAATATAATGAAGCAGAAAATGGAAGGTGTTAAAAGGGAGCAAGGCAAATAAATTCTAGCTTTGAAAAAATACTATATCTAAAATTTAAAGTATTACTAGTTATGTTTAGCAGCAGATTAGAGGTTACATTAGTTTAGTGGATTTGAAGACAGAATGATAGAAAGTATTCAAATTGAAGCATAATGAGAAAGCAAAACAACTGAAAAGAGCAGTGCCTCCGTGACTTCGTGACTTCGAGGGTAACATCAAGCAGCCTAACCTGCGCGTTACTCGAGTTTCAGAAACTGGGTGGGGTTTTAAAATATAGCGGCTGAAAATTTTACAAACTTGTGAACTCTATCAAATAATTAGGGAATAAGTAATACTGTTTAATCTTACAGTAGATATTCTTGAATGCAGAAAAAGTATTCAACAAAATTCAAATTCCATTTTTTTATTAAAAGCTTCTAGGAAACAAAGAATAGAAGGAACTTATTCAGCTTATAAAAGAACCTGAAGAACCTAAAAGTAGCATAATATTCAATGGTGGAAGAGCAAACACTTTGCATCTAAGATAGGGAATAACACAGACTGTTGAGTCATACCACTTCCATTCAACATTACACTAGAGATCCTAACCTATATGTTAAGGCAAGCATAAAAAAAAAATGCATACAGAATGGAAAGAAAAAAGTAAAATTAAATTTGTTGAAAATAACATGATTGTGTAATAGAAAAATCCTAAGAAATATCCAAGGAAGACACTATTAGGACTAATTATGAATTTAGCAAAGTCACAGGATACAAGATCATAAATTCTACTATATTTCTATACTTTGAATAAATGACTGGACAGAACATTTTAAAGTATCATTTACAATGTTACAAAAAAAAAATCTTAGACTAAAGTAATAAGACATATAACAAGATATACACAATGGCCAGGTGTGGTGGTGCATGCCTGTAATCACTACACTCAGGAGGCTAAGGCAGGAGGGTTGCCACAAGTTCGAGGCCAACCTGGACTACACACTGAGTTCAAGGCCACCCTGAACTGCACAATGAGGCCCTGTCTCAACTCCCTGCAAAAGATGTATATAATGGAAACTCAAAATACTGCTGAGAGAAATTAAAGAAGACCTAAATATAGATGTTAACCATGTTCATGAACTGTAAGATTCAATTAAGATGTCAGTTCTTAGGCTGAAAATGTAGCTCAGTGGTAGAGTGCTTACCTATTACACATGAGACTCTGTGTTCAGTCCTCAGCACTGCACAGGAAACGGGGGGATCAGTTCTTCCCAAAGTAATCTATGCGTACAATGCAATCCCAGTCAAAATTCCACACCTGTCTTTTGATAGAAATTGGTAAGTTGATTCTAGAATTTAAATAGCAGTACCAAAGGCCTAGAAACGTCATAAAGTTTTTGAAAAAGAACAGAGTTAGAGATCAACTCTATCATTTCAAAACTATAAATGTGTATACAGCAAACAAGATAGTGTGACACTGTGGTAAATTACACATACAGATCCATGAAATAGAAGAAGTTCAGAAATAGACCCATACATATATTGGCAATTTTTTATAATGTATCAAGATAATAACCTTTTCAATGAGAAGTACTGAAATAACTAAATATCTAGATGGGAAAAATTAATCTCAATCATTACCATACACTATAGATAAGATTAAGTCAAAATAATCTAAAAATCTAAATATAAGCTTTCTCAAAAAATTCTTAGGCTGTTCTCTAGAAGTATTAACCATAAAAAAAAATTGATAAATTGGACTTTATAAAGATTAAGATTTCTATACTGGGCGTGGTGGCACACACCTGTAATCCCAGCACTCAGGAGGCTGAGGCAGGAGGATCATTGCGAGTTCAAGGCCAGCCTGACTACAAAGCGAGCTCAAGGCCAGCCTGAACTGCAGAGCAAGACCCTGTCTCAAAAAGACCAAAAACAATTAAGATTTCTTTCCCAAAGATATTGTTAAGAAAATGGGGCTGGGGATGTAGCTCAGTGGTACAGCACTTGCCTAACAATCCCTGAGTTCCATCTCCAGGATGGGGATGGGAGGAGCAGGGAAAGAAAAATGAAAATGCAAGCAAAGTGAAAGACAGAGAAAATGTTCTTAACACATATATCTGACAAAACAACTTATAGACAAACTATGTAAAGAACATTGGTAACTCAGCAAGAAGACAAACAACCCGAGTTTTAAAAATGGCCAAGAATTTAACAGCCACAAAAATATTTCAAAGGCCAAATAAGCTCATAGAAAAGATGCTAGATTTCATTAATCATCAGAGAAATGTAAATATAAAATAAACTAAAATGATATCTATAATAAAATACATAATAAAAATGAGGTACTGTGGCTGGGGATTTGGCTCAGCGGCACAGCGCCTGCCTGGCAAGTGTGATGTCGTGAGTTCAATTCCCGGTCCAGGAAAAAAAAAAAAGAGATATAAAGGCATATCCACTTGAACAACCTAAAGTATTGACATCATCAAATGTCAAGGGTATTAGCTTTTTGAATTCTCGTATTGCTAGTAGGTATGTAGAGTGGCACAACCACTTGGGAAATACCAGTTTCCTATAAAGTAAAACATACACCTACCACATGATGAACCAATTTTCACTCCTAGGTATTTATGCAGAGGAATGAAAAATACAATCACAAGGTGCTGGGGATTTAGCTCAGCGGCAAAGCGTCTGCCTGGCAAGCGCAAGGTCGTGAGTTCGGTTCCCTGTACCGGAGAAAAACCAAAACCAAAAAAAACCCCCAAAAAAACAAAAACTGAAAAATACAATCCCAAAAAGACCTCTGTGTGAATATTTATAACAACTTTACTCATAATAGCTCCAAAGTAGAAACAATATGACAAATCAAGTTGGGGGTATCTTCAGAAAGTTAATTACTGTGAGCAATAAGGAAAGAACGACTTACTGAGTAAACTTTTAGAAGTCAGAAAAAAGTCAAAAACAAAATTCTGTGTAATTTCATTTATGTAAAAATTCTAGAAGAAACAAAGATCTATAATGAAAGGAAAGAAATTGGTGTTTGGATGTGGGGTGTATTTAGTGCAAAGGGACATAAGGGAACTTTTTAGGATAATGAATATTTCATAGCTTCATTGTAGTGATGGTTACAAGGATTTATACATTTATTAAGCACAAAAGGTATACACTTAAAGTAGATACATTTGATTGTACATTTCAAATTTTGCCTCTTTACGGTTGAATTTTATTTCTTTTTATTTTACTTTATTTGTTGTTTTGAGACAAATAAAATATTCACTATGCAGTTCAGGCTGGCCTTGAACTCACTTTGTAGCCCAGGCTGGCCTCGAACTCGCGGAGATCCTCCCGCCTCAGCCTCCCAAGTACTGGGATTACAGGCATGCACTCCTATGCCTAGCCTACAGTTGAATTTAAAAAGCAGTGGTCTATCATGTTAATTATTAAAGTCTGATTGAGTTATTCCAAATTGAAAATAAATGTTCCTCAGTGAAGGATTTGTTCAATAAATTTTGATAGAACAGTAAGAGGAAGAAAAAAATTATTGTCCTGGAGAAAATACACTTTTTAAAGAAAAGCTGCCTAACAACTTTTCAGTGTCTAATATAATTTACAATATGTCAATCATATTATAACGAATTTTGAGGGGGGCACAGAGACTTGTTCTGTAGTCCAGGCTGGCCTTGAACTCACTGTGCAGCCCAGGCTGGCCTCACACTAGTGGCAATCCTCCTGCCTCAGCCGCCACCACGTGGGACTTTACAACTACGTAATTCATTTAAGGAGGGTATGCTGGGGATTGAACTCAGGGCCTCGCACATGCAAGGTATATACCGTACCACTCAGCTACACTCCCAGTCTTTACTATATAATTCTATGCAGAGCTGAGTTATGTAGTAAGCCATGCTTTTTCTTTCTTGTACAAGTATTTTTTCTCTCTACAGTTAATAATTGTCTTTCATTTGTTTAGCCTTCTGTTTACTTACTTCTAATTCAACTCCAAACCTTCTATTTACTATCTAAATCTGCAGTGTTCTTTCGGGTTTCAGCTCTGAGGAGGCCAAAGTACAACTTTGTTTGATTGTCTTGAATCCAGCTGACACCAGCTGTTCCTACCATGCCGCCCAAATTCAACCCAACAAGATCAAAATGTTTGTCCAAGGTGTGCCAGGGGCAAGATGGCACCATATCTGCCCTGGCCCCCAAAACGTGTCTCCAAAAGTGTAGGTGATGACATTTTCAGGGCAACTAGTGACTGGAAGGGTCGGAGGATTACAGTGAAACTGACAGGCCTAGATCGCGGTAGGAACTTCTGCCTCTGTCCCGGTCATCAGAGCCATCAAAGCCCTGATCATCCAGTCACCAGTTGCTTTGATATCATTACCCACCGAGAGACAGAAAGAATCAACAAAATATTAAGCACAGTAGAAATCTCATTTTTGACGAGATTGTCAACACTGTCCAACAAATGTAGCACCAATCTTTAGCCAGAGACCTTTCTGGAACCATTAAACTGATCCTAGAGACTGCCTAGTCCGAAGGTTGCCGTATTGATGGTCACCATCATGGTATCATAGATGACATCAACAATGGTGCAGTGCAGTGCCGAGCTAGCTAAGGAGCACAAGAGAAAATACTTCAATAGAAACATGTTCTGCTGAAAAAAAAAATATGCACTGCCTCAAATAGTAGCAACTGATCACATAATAAAATTTACGACCAGGTGCGGTGGCACACACCTATAATCCCAGCACTCAGGAGGCTGAAGCAGGAGGATTGCTGCAAGTTCAAGGTCTGCTGGGCTACAAAGTGAGTTCAAGGCCAGCCAGAACTATATAGTAAGACCCTGTCTCAAAAAAAAAAATTAATTTTAATTAAATAAAATAGTAAGTTCAGCCATTTTTCTAAGTACTCTGGCTAGTGGTTACTGTACTGGACAGTGCAAATATAAAACATTTCCACAATCACAAGAAATTCTAATAGACAGTGCTGGTCTAAATCTCCCTCAGATATTCAGAAGCAATTTCAGCTTTACTGAGAGATTTCTCCTGGAGCTTTTCACCTTTGAATTTGCATGTTTATTCTACCTGGATCACTATCTCTGGGATGGCTGGTAATGCTGGTGCTGCTCTCTTACCCTGGCATCTCTCTTTATCAACTTCTGGGGAATTCTTTGTCCTATCCTGTGTTAGATACCTTGTCTCCCATTCTTGGTTTGGTCCCTTATTTTGGTGGAGCACATGTTCTCTGGTAACTTCCTTAGAGAGGACTGAATGCAAAATAAGTTTCTGAGATCTTACATGTCCTAAAAATGTCATTATTCTTATATTTGATTGCGAGTTTAGTTGGAAATAAAAATCTGAGAGGACAATTATTTTCCATGATAATTTTTCAGGCATACTTCCTCTGCTTTCTAGCTTCCAGTGTTGTTGTTTTCAAGAATTTCTAAGCCATTCTGAGTCCGCATGTCATTTCATTTTTCCTGTCTGGAAACTTTTTCCTTAAGGTTCTAAAATTTCATAACAATGTTCCTTGATGCAGATCTACCTTCATCCATTATTTGTGCTAGGTGCTCAGTGGCCCATTACAATCTGGTAACTCAGGCTTCCTCCAGTTCTGGGAAATTTTCTTGAATTATTTCCTTGATGAAAATTATATCCCATCAATTTCTCTTTCATTTCTTTCTGTAATCCCTAAAATTTAGGTATCCGAGTTCCCGTGGAAGTACTCTCATTTTTTTGTTCCAATTTTCCACATTTGTGTCTTTGTTCTATTCTTGGCAAAAACTCGTTGACATAGTCCTAGACTTTTCTAATGATTTTTCATTTACACTATTTTCATTCCTGAGAGCCTTTTGTTCTCTGAACATTCATTTTTATGGCATTCCTTTACTATGTTATAACATAAACACTAGTTACTGACATATTCTAAATTATATTAGATACTAAGCAGTTTAGATTTTTTCCTCCTTGTTAACTTGCAGTATATTTTCTAGGTTGGAAAATGGAAAATGAATACATTATAATAATAATAAGCTTATGTTACATATAGTTCTAAAAGTTTCAAAGAGTCTTGATACAAAATCAGTTTATATTCTGGAGAAGTTTATAATAAAGTGTTCTATTAATAATAAAAAGGAAGAGCTGTTAGGTGACTTTTCTTTTATGGCAACCACTCTTGATGGTGTTTATAGAATTATCTCCAAGTAGATTTTTTTTCTCTGTGTTTGTGTTTGTTCCCTCCGTTGTTTCTCTTAGAAATCCTCTAATGGTTGGTAATCCTCAATTGTCTGCTACCATTTATCAGTAAGGAAAGTATTAAGCTCTGAGCTTGTGGATGAACCCTGCTGACGGTGGCCTTCATTACAGAATGACTTGGTCAGGCCTTTGGGAAAATCCCCAATGTCTATATTTTAGAGTTCCTTCTTGGTCAGTTTCCTAAGTAGCAAGGCTGACAACCAGTGTTTAGGAGCCAAAGAGAGATAGAGAGATAGAGATAGAGAAAAGTATACATACTGAATGCAGGGTCGCTGCATTCAGTATGTAAACTTTTACTTAACTCCCTTATTCCAGTGCCATACCCCTGTCTTATTCCAGAAGCCTAGTTTATTTCAGATTTCTGCAACTGATGGAACATTGAAACTGTTTTGCTTTTCTTTAGGAACATTGCTTCTGGAAATGTTCTTTTGGTTTGTTTGTTTGTTTGTTTGTTTTTGGTCTTTTTGAGACGGGGTCTCTCTATGCAGTTCAGGCTGGTCTTGAACTCACTTTGTAACCCAGCTGGCCTCGAACTCACAACGATCCTCCTGACTTAGCCTCCTGAGTACTGGCATTACAGACATGTGCCACCACACCTGGCTCCTCCTCCTTCTTTTTTTCCAGTACTGGATTAAACCCAGGACCTTTGCACATCCCCAGCCCTTTTTTTTCAGTGTTAAATTTTGAGGCAAGATCTCACTAAGTGCCAAATTGCCAGTGCTGGGCTCAAACTTGCGACCTTTCTGCCTCTGCTTCCCAGAGTACTGGGATTACGAGAGCACACCAACTACGCCATTTGTGCTTTATACTCTACTATCCATCTCCATATTCTGCAGTGATTAGGCCTCTGTATGGAAGAGGGGTAATTCTTCTACAAAGTTGAGGAAGGGATCCCAAGGATTCCAACAGCTTCATAAATACCTTTCTATTGGTCTGCCTTATTTTAGCCTCTTTGCCCGCCTTTTTCATCCCTTCCTCCAAGAGTACCTGCTGGAAACTACTTAGAATGATAAACATGTGGTTGGTCCTTTGTTTGGTCAATTACTGGTTTAGGTCTCTCAAGTCTGCTACCTTAGTTCTGTATCGTCCATCTGCTTTCTGGCTTCCAAAATTTTACTGCTGATGTCGCCTCTTTCTTTTTGGATTTCTGCCTTTTAAATAAATCATCTTACTGTTATTATAGTGAGTTTTTGGGAGGAAACTAAATGGTATGTCAATTTATCATCTTTATCAGAAGTTGGTAGTATGTTTCTAAAAGTATAAACATGTCAAGAGGTAGTTTATAGGACAAGCAATTCATTTTTTTTCTTTAAGCATTTTGGTCTGAAGAATGAAAATATTATTTGTTTCACACAGGATTTCTGAGAATTGGTAAAGATTGCTTGATAATTTTAACATGAAAAATACTTCTTAATATTACACAAACATTATAAATATTTTTAAAGAATTTAAGTGCAGACAAACTTAATAAGAGAATATTAACTCATAGTCTTCCACTTAGAAATAAATATCTCACATGGATAGAAGTTTACTGCATATAATAAATTACATTATATGAAAATATGTGCATTTAAATTGTTTCTCACTCATACAAATCTTTTCAGAAGTTACCAGAATATCTCTAGTCTCAATTTAAGAGAAAATACTGGTAAAAGATAGCTTCAAAAGCAAGATGGCTGCTTTACTATTTATTTATAAAGATATGCAGAGAGGTCCCAAAAGAGATAAAGAAATTTTGAATAAAGTTGGTCTAAACATTATGTAGGAAAAAATCTTCACTGTGGTGATTTCTAGTCCTTTCAGAAGCATGTAAACACTACAGGCTGGAGAAAAACCCTATCAATATGAGCAATGTGGGAAAACCTACTTTAATTTTAGTGAAAAACTCACCCTGGAGAAAAGACCATCATATGTAAGAGAAGTGTGAAAGCCTCTAGCAAACCATGTTCAAATCCATGAAAGAAATCACAGTAGGGGGAACTCGATATGTATGTAAGCAATGTGGAAAAGATTCAGTACTCATAACAGTTGTCAAGTACATGAAAGAACTCACACTGGAGAGAAATCCTATACATGTAAGCAATATGGGAAAGCCTTCAAGAGACACAGACATTGTCAAGGACATGAAAGAAGTCACACTGGGGAGAACCCCTATACATGTGAGCAATGTGGGAAAGCTTTTGTTTCTAATGTTTCATTTGTTAGACATAAAAGAACTCACACTGGGCAGAAACCCTTTGTATGCAAGCAGTGTGGGAAAACTTTTGGTACGCATAGTTATTGTCAAGTGCAAGGAGAAGCTCACAATGAGGAGAAACCCTAACCCTATGTACTATATAAAGAATGTGGGGAAGCATTCTGTATACACAGATACTGTCAGAGACATGGAAGAAGTCACACTGGGAAGAGACCCTATGTCTGTAAGCAATGTGGGAACACATTTAGTGCACATGTTTATTGTCAAATGCATGAAAACACTCACACAGGGGAGAAACCCTATGTCTATAAGCAACGTGAGAAAGGATTCAATACACACTACTACCGTCAAAGACTGGAGGAAGTCACACTAGTGAGAAACCCTATGTATGTGTCAAATACATGACAAAACTCATACTAGGGAGAACCCCTCTGTATGTAAGCAGTATGGGAAAGGACTTTCTACTAAAGCCGCATTTTGTAAACATAAGTATCTCATGCCGGGGAGTAACCCTATATATGTAAACACTGTGAGGAAGCATTCAGACACAGTGTCAAATACATGAAGGAGATCGCACTGGGGAGAAACCTTTTGTGTGTAAACCTATTTTTGAAAATCCGGTGACCGTTTTTCATGTAGTGGAGAACAGTACAAATAAATAATATGAAAAGTTTAATGTTAGTTATTTACTCCTACATCTTTTCTCATACTCCTGGGTGGAGATATCCTAACATATAAATAGAATGTGTTTTTTGGTAAATCACTTGTGAATCTCTGGATTATGTATCTATAGTGTTCACTAAAAAAAAAAGAAGAAATATTTGTAAAACATTTATTCAGTAGAATAGAATAGATCAAAAAGAATGAAACAGGAGCAAGACTACAGGATCTTTTAATTAGCAAGTCCTGGTTTATTTTGAAGAGAATAGTTAGGAAAGTGAAGGTGGGGGAAAAAATAAATATTGATTTGACATGATCTAAAAAAATTCTTTGCCAAAGTCACAGAGATTTGTTCCTATGTTTCCTTCTAGTTTTATAAAGGTTTGTGATCCATTTGACTTAATTTTTTGCAAGGAGTAAAGACTTACCCAAAGTTTATTATTTTGTGTCTGAATATACAGTTGTCCCAGCATGATTTGTTGACAAAGAATATCCTTTCTCCATTAAATTATTTTACACTTTTGTAAAAAAATCAGTTATAGACTATGTTCCTGTGGACTCTGTTCTGTCCCATTGATCTTTGTAACTGTGCTGAAATTTGATTATGTTGAGCCTGTATGTCAGTTAGAATTGGCTTAAAATATTATATCTTTACATTTATTTAGATCTTCTTTAATTTCTTAAGCCAACGTTTTCTAGTTTTTGGTATACTGCAAACTTAGATTTATACATAATAAATATTTATCCTTTTGCTGCTATTGTGAATAATCCTGTTTGGTTTTATTTTTAATCCCAGATGTTTATTGCTAATACTATGTAGAAATGTGTTTTTAAATTGAACTTTAGGTCCTGACTTGCTAAACTCATTTATTAGTTCTAGGAGATTTTCTGGTAATTTGTTAGGGTTTTCTACATAGATGATCATGTTGTCTACAAATAGTTTTCTTTCTTCCTTTTCAAAAATGAAGAAAAAAGTTGTCAAGTGATCCTGATTTCTCCCTTACTGTCCTATCTCCTTCCTTTCTTTACCAGAATTTTCACAAGCACTTTTTCTTTACTGCCCTCTTCCTTTCTTATTCTTCCATGCAGAAAACTGGCTTCTTCCCCCACCTTCACTTTCCTGAGTAGTCTCTTCAAAATAAACCAGGACTTTCTAATTAAAAGATCCTGTAGTCTTGCTCCTGTTTCATTCTTTTTGATCTATCTTATTCTATTGAGTACATTCTCTTTTACAAACATTTCTTCTTATTTGAATGATATCATTCTTTTCTCATGTCTTTCCGTATATCTGACCTATCATCCGTTTCCCTTGTTTTTGGTATTCCTCCCACTTCTAGTTGTAGACATCTCCAGACATCTCTAAGGTACATGACAATGTTCTTTTCTAGTTCTTCATGCTGCCTTTTGAAGAGTCCATTCATTCTCAGGGATCTAAGCGTCACATACATATACTGTTGACTTCTAAATGCCTTATCTTGAGCCTGGACTATGCCCAAATCTCCACTTCCTTATCTTTAAACTTCTACTGGACATTTCTCTTTCAGTGTCCCACTATCATGTCAAACCCAGTATGTGTATCATTTTGTTCACCATTTCCCTTCCCCTTCCACACCTAGAATAAGTGTTCTTTCCAGGTTTCCTTCTCAGCATTATGTTTATCTCAATGTCTTAAGTCCAGATACTTGAAATCACTCTCCTTACTTAGTCAGGTATCAGGATTCCCCCAAGCCTTCCCTTTCCAGTGCCAAAACTTGAGCCTAGACTTTCATCCTCTCACACTTGAATTGCTGCCATTGCCTCCAGGCTCTCCCACAGTCTCCTCTACCCTGCATACCACTGCCGTCTAATCTGCTGTACGTGTAACTTTCATCATATCACTTCCCTAATCAAAAATATCTCATTACTCCTATTTCCTACTATATCAAGTCCAAACCTGGTGCTGGGGCTGTTCATAATCTGGCTCTGTCGTACTTGTCTTATTTCTCACTGTTGCCCAATGTGTTTCCTTTCCCTGAGTCAAGTTTATTTCTGCCCCTTTATCTTAACAGTTTTCTCTTGTCTACATTTTCTCTTGTCCTGTGTTTCCGTTGATCCAAATCATCTCAATCTTTCAAGAAAATTATCTGTGTTTTCCACTTCCTTGCTTTCTGTTCTCTTTAACTCACTTTAGTCAGGCTTTTATCTCCAGCATTTCACTGTATAATTTGCAATTCTTTTTATTTTCCTAGTCACTTCCTAAGCCTTTCCCATCTCAGTAAATGACACCATCACTTATCCAGTTGTTCCAACCAAAACCCTAGAAGCCAGCCTTGGTGGTTCTCCTTTATAACCCACATCCAGGCCATCAGCGGTCTAGTGAGCTTTCTATTCAAAATATATCAAAATCTGACCACTTCCCACTAATCTCACTGCCACTGCTCTAGCCCGAGCAAACGGCACCTCTGCTCTGGTCGCCCTGCCTTCTTTCATTTTTCTCCTTGCATGGTTTATTTGATAAAAAGCATCCAGACTTTTGGTTTGGTTTGGTTTGGTTTGGTTTGGTTTGGTTTGGTTTGGTTTGGTTTGGTTTGGTTTGGTACTGGGGATTGAACCCAGGGGCTTTGCACTGAAGTACATCCCCAGCCCTTAGTTTTTATTTTTGAGACAGAGTTTTACTAAGTTGCTCTCCTGCCCATTGTGATCCTGCCTCAGCCTCACAGAATGCTGGAATTAAAGGCTTATTCCACCACGCCACACAGCAAGAGAAGTACTTTGAAGATGTGAATCTGTTCATGTTACTTCACTGTTCCCTTTTACGGCCATACTTGATCTGATTCAGCCCCAGGATCTGACTTTACCTCTGTCCAGTTTCTCCTCATTCCCTCATCTTCAGTTTCTCTGGCCCTTTCTGCTTCTAGAAGAAGCAGCTAAGCTTATTGGCACCTCACAAATAGACACATCTCAGAACTGTCGGTAGATAGGTGTCTTCAGTTTCCACAGTATTTGTCAGTGAAATAGGTATAGTATGAACAGAATGAAAGAAGTATTTTTTCTAAAATCAATATTTTTATGTTTATTTTTATTTGGAAATAATCTTAAACTTACAGAGAAGCTGCAAGTATAGCACAAATCATATTTTTTCCTGAATTATTTGCCTTATCCCTCCCTGAACACTGTATTATGCAGTGCCTAGAAATAAAATCATTCCCTACAACCACCAAAGCTGGGAATTAACTGGTTTTTTTTGAGACAGGGTTTCACACTATAGTCCAGGCTGGCCTCAAACTCATGATCCCCCTGTGTCAGCCTTGTCAATGCTGGGATTACAGGTATGCGCCACGCGCTCAGCTATCTTTTCTTTTCTTTCTTTTTTTTTTTAGTACCAATAACTCTTTTAAAGGAAAGAGTCGGCACATGTGTTACAAAATGATTAGAAAATAGGAAAGGTGGGGGCTGGGGATTTAGCTCAGCGGCAAAAAGCGCCTGCCTGGCAAGCGCAAGGTCGTGAGTTCGGTTCCCGGTACCGGAGAAAAACCAAAAAAAAAAAGAAAATAGGAAAGGACACTAGGGTGCAGCAAAATTAATCATCAAATAAACATCCCAGGAATGGGGTCACCAAAGGCCAAGGGAGCTTAGTCTTTGATACATTACTATCATTTAATCTTCAGACTCCATTCAAATTTTGCCAGTTATCCCCAAAATGTGTATTACACCAAAAGATCCTGATAGAATCACTGGTTTCATTTCCTTGTCAAGTGCCTTAAGCCTTCTTTATCCTGCAGCAGGTCCTCGGTCTTACTTTGACTTTCATTATTTTGATGTGTTTTGCTAGAAAGGGCCTTTTATTTTGTAGAATATCTTTAATTTGGATTTGTCTGTTTCCTCAGGATTAGATTTCAGTTATGCATCTTTTTAAACACCACCAAAGTGGTGCTGAATAATGGCATACTTCAAGTGGCACATGATTTTGATTTGTCACATTACTGGTATTTATTTGGTTACTATATGAAGGTGTTGTCTACCTGCCTTCTCTACTGTAAAGCTACTCTTTTTTCTTTATAATTAACAAATGGTTTATAGAAAAGTACTTTGAAAGTGTGTAAATTATACTGATCCTCATCAAACATCCCACTTATTCATTCATATCACTATGAATTTATGGACCCTTATTTTATTTTATCAGCTATTATTATTTATTTTGATGTTTATGTATGCTAAGATTTTACCAGCTGGAGCCCTGTCAAGAAGGCTTCTTAGGTATGTCTTCCTAATTCTTTGACCACTTCCTTCCATTTTGACATGACAGTCTGTCCCAGAGTCTTCTTGTTCTTGCCCTGTGCTAGTCCTGGAATCAGCCATTTCTTGGAATACCCTGTTTTTTTTGGCAAGCCATGGGCTCTGTCAGTGGACAGAGCTAGAGAATACACATAAGTACACACACATGTGCATATGTACGCACACACACATCTATATGTATGTTTCTATGTGGAGCCCCATGAGTTTACACCTAATACAGTACTGCCAATTCCAGTCCAAAACTAAAAAGGTCATTCTAGTTTGTTCAGTGTTCATGTTTCTCCATTATTGAGAATCCTATTATCCTTATTTTTACTTATTTGATCAGTTTCCTGGAGTGTACAGCTCCCATCCTTGCCTCTTCCCCAAACACCCATGTCACCCCTCTAGGACTCTGACTCTATCCCAAGCTGCCTCCTCACCTTCTTGAGCTTTGACACTTTGCCCTGAACCTTTTCCTCACAAAGAAGCCCGTGCAAACCTCAGGCTCCAACACCCAACGGTAGCTTACTCACATCTGTGACATCTTCACTACTCCATCAGGGACCCGCATCCTCACACCAGTCCTGTCTCCAACACGGGCGCCCTCCTCAGCCTGCTCAGACCTGCTACCTCCAAGTAGATGCCTATCTTGCTCTGTCACACCTAAGATGCCATACCTAACATTTTCAGACTGAGCTGGTGGTGGTAAAGGGTTGGGAAGAAGAAGAAGAACTAAGATCAGTATTTCACTTAGCGAGTGCTTTCTATTTAATGTTGATGTGCCAATGTCCTGTGGAGGGCGTAACATTTATGTTCCCCCTGGAAAAAGCATACTGTTATCCCCATTATTTGGTCTGAAGTATAGCAATCAGTGGAAAAAGGACTTCTGAAAGAACAGCTGACCTAAATCACTGTAGGAATAAAACAACTACATTTTAAAAAATTTTTATTAGGACATATTTGCAGTACATAATAATTACATTCCTCATGGAGAGCTGGTACATATATATAACACACCTCAGTTCTTTTTTCGTCCCCTTTTCTTCCATCTCTCAGTCCCCTTCCAATTTGCAAATCTATCTTCCTATTTCCTATGATCTGTCTTTTTATCTTACTTCTTATTTGTATTTATATTTCTCATATAAGACAAACCATGTGATATTTAAACTTGTGTGTCTGATTTATTCACTTAATATTATGGTTTCAAGATACACCCATTTTCCTACAAATGATTCAAGTTTATCCTTTTGACAGAGTGTGGCTCCATTGTATATAAATACCACGTTTTCCTTATCCATTCATCTATTGATGGATCTATAAGCCACTTCTAAGATTCAGCTATTATAAATTGTGCTGCTATAAATATGGGTATGCATAATATCACTATAATATGATGTCCAACCCTTGAAACATACCTAGAAGGAAAATAGCTGAGTTGAATGGAATTCTCTGTTCTGATTTCCCTAGTGGTTGCACCAGTCTACCTCCTCACCACAATGCAGATGGGTTACTTTTACCCCACAGCATCTGCTATTATTGTTGTCTGATGACAGCCATTCTTCCTGGAGTAGGGTGGAATCTCAATGTTGTTTTAATTTGCATTTCTCTAATGGCCAGAGATGTTGAACATGTTTCATGTACTTATTGGGCCATCTGTTCTGCTTCATCTGAGAAGTATCTATTCATTTCAGTTGCCAGTTCTTTGATTGGGTTTTTTATTTTAGGAAGCCTAATTTTTTTAGTTTTTTTATATGTTCTAGATCTTAGTCTTTTCTCTGAGGAAAAGCTGGTATATTTTTTTTCCCATTCTGAATATTGTCTCTTTACTTGGTTGGTTGTTTCCTTTGCTGTGCAGGTTTTTAGCTGCATATAATCTCATTTGTTGACTTTGATGTTATTTCTTGTGTAACTAAGGCTCTGTTCAGAAAGCCCTTGTCTATGCCTACAGCTATATATTTGTAGTACGTAGTGCTGACATTCCTTGTATGGGGTTGGTACATGCACATAACACATCCTTATCTTTTTTTCATCCCCTCTCTCGCCTCCCTTTACCTTCCCTGCATCGCTTGGTCCCCTTCCCCTTTGAGAAAGATCTAGCTCCCTACTTCCAACTTCCTTTACTTTGCTCTTCATAATTTTGGTTTCTCCTATAAGAGAAACCATTTATTAAAGAGGCTCTCTCTCTCCTCCAGTGTATTGTTGTGGCCCCTTTGCCAAAGATCATATAAGTGAATGAAAACAACTAAATTTTTTAAGAGACTCCTTAACTTTTCTTTCATTCAGATATTTTTGGATTACGGATATAGTCTCCGGATTGTGTGTGCTAACCATTAACAGTATATTCCTGAACCTTACATTTTGAAGAGGGTGAGTTTTGATGCCACAGACCTTTGGATCAAAACTCATCTTGTCCTTAAAAACTGAGAAAAACAAATAGTCACAACATTACTGTTATTCAGTTACACCACAAGATTTTGCAAGACAACATCTACGTTGAGTTGATTGTCTCTTCAAACATTCAAACTAAAACCTCTGTGAGATGGCCCTTGATAACCTTTTCGCAGAGAAACGCTAGTGAGTAGTCAGGGCATTGCCGGCAGAGACTACACTGGAGACTACAGCTTTCCCAGGACAGAACTGTCATATCCTAGTCTGTCCCTAAATCCTTCCAAGATATAAACTAATCCTTTAAGAAGTAGCTTTCTCATTTCTACTCTTACTCCAAATTTTCCTTGTCTGAGTTGCAAATTTAGCCTTTCTTTTAAATCAAGATATGGTGGGGACTTTTTGCTTAGTTCTAAGCCAAAACAACCCCAACTCCCATTGCATTCTTTGGAAGCCCAAGGCGTTGTGGCAGTGCTCTCTTGGCTGCATCTCACTCCTCAGGGAGTCAGAACTCCCCATCTGCATCCCCTTGGAGACCACGACTCCATGTGGCTTTTCCAGCCAGGTGCGTCAAATTAGCTGTACAGTCCACTTAAGATGAAGCTAACAAGGCTCCTCTGTGGGTGCTTGAGCGCATTTCGCAAAACTGCTGATGACCTCATGAGTCAAAGAAACCAGGTCTCACATTGTGGACTAAGCCTAAATATTATAACTTTATATTTATGTAGTGTCTTTTTTCCAAGGAACTCCAACCTCTTTACAGACATTATGTCATTAATCCTCAAAGCATCCCTGTTTGGTACACGGCAAATATGATACCCCTCCTTTTTTTTTTAACTGTGATGGAAACTTGCAAGTCGCTGATGGAACCCAGCCCTCTGGTTCTTAGTCTATGCACTATACCATGAAAAGAGCCAGACGATACTCTTCAAGCTTATTCATTGCTTCTTGGGTGGCACTTGAGAAGATGTCTCAGTTTCTATGCATTTAAGTGTTTAGTGTCTGTAGCGTCCATTCTCCTTTTATAGTTTTTCTCTTCGTAAGTTTAGCGTGTTCAAACGTATGTCATTTACTTTCCACTGTTGCTTTCGTGGGAACACCAGAAGTTTGCAGCTGAGATTTGAAGTGAAAGACTTTGTTACTGTGTGTGCAATTGCACATACCCCTCAGCGAGCTTTTATACTTCCATACCTCAAAATAAGTTAGATTTCTTTCTAAAGTCACCAGCTCAGGGCATATTTCATTTTATAGCAATCCTGTATTCACCAAAATCGGGTGAAGGGGCTGGGGATTTAGCTCAGCAGCAAAAGCGCCTGCCTGGCAAGCGCAAGGTCGTGAGTTCAGTTCCCAGTACCGGAGAAAAGCCAAAAAATAAAAATTAAAATTAAAATTAAAAAAAAAAAATCGGGTGAAGAGGCAAGCACTGTTCAACTAGGTACAACCAATTTATATTGAATGCTTATTATGTATCAACTTTTGTGCCAAACATTTTCAAACACGTGATCTTATTTAACATATGTAATATTCCCTGGGAATCGGTTAGATTTAAATCTTGTTTGTGTGTACATATTCCCATAGACTAGGCTAAGAACACAAAAGGCACTAATAGAAATAGGGCATTAGCTGCTATATCTGCCCACCCCAAGCCCCCCAACCCTCGCTCAGTTAGTTCTCATTCCCTTAGTGGGAAATCCCCAATGTAAGTATTTTTATACAGGGGGAAAATGTGAGCAAAAGAACTAAGTCAAAACCCATGAAGAAAAAGAAACTCAAGAGACTGGGTCCTTTGCAATTCATGCAAAGTGCAGAGAAGAGAGGGAAACAAAGCCTTATCTGAGGATCACAAATATCTCGGGATTTCATTCGGTTTAAGCTTTTCTAATCACTTTAAGGATTATTAGAACCAGGAATTGTGGACAACAGTGGCACAACTTTAAATATAAAAAGCAGGTTCACATCTCATTTTTAAATTCTTTTATGTAACTTACTGTCATGTTTTCCATGTCAGTAGGTATCTGTATTTTGCTGAATTAGATAATGGTGGTGAAATGAGAGAGGCTGGGGAAAATTGGAAAAGCTCTTCTAAAACAAAGCAGAAACTTCCAACCTGTAATCATGATATTCTCAAAACCTCAGAGTAAAAATGTGCCCTATGTCCTGAAGTAATAGTGTTCTACTCTGCTATCTTGCCCAGCTAGATTTGAAATGGTCCTACCTTTGTAAAGAAATAGCATTTAATTTGAAACTGAGCAGCCCTACCATGTCATGGAAAATCTTTGTAGGTTGGAAAATATGTATAGCGTGTCATATTTTAGGTATATAATCTAGCTATCTTCTGTAGTGTATCTATACCATAGTAGACTTTTAATGACTTTGGGTTTTTAAGAAAATATATTACTAACATTTGTTTCTTCTTGTCATAGGAAATATTAGCCCAAAAGAATGCACTGTATTCCAAGTGAAAATTTAGTGATGGGAAAATTTAGAAAATGTTAGTCAAAAAAGCCAGTGCTTTCCCTAGCAAGACTGCCGTGCATAGCTATGTTGAGTGTGCACTGTACAGTTCCACGGATATCTAGAACATAAACAAAGATGTAACGGTGGCCCAGGGAGCTGAACAATGTCTAGCGACCCTGATTTTAACATACAGCAGTAGTTTTGAAAATGCCTATCTATGTTTTTCCTCTGACTTGCAGTAGAAGACCAGTTAGTTGTAAACTTCGGTACTGCTTTTATTATTATTTCTTTTTTTGTATGTTTATGCAAGAGTCTCATTTTTTTTCCTCTCCATTTTGGTTCCAAAAGACTTCTTTACGGACTGAGCTTCCGCACGCTGGTCTGGCATTCTCTCAGCTCTGTGTTTTCATGAGTCAGGGAAAATGTGTGCACTAGGACAACCCCGTCAGACATGTTCAACCAGCCCTGGGCTCGCTCATGAAGTCCCTCCCGCCATTCTTATTCTCTCTCTACATTCCTACAGCACACTGCCCGTACCTGTATTTAGCTTACTTTATCTTATCTGTGTTAGATGGTGATTAGCATTTGTGAGTCTTTAACTACCTTGAAGCACTCTACTGCCAGTCTTTGCCATCTTGCTGCCACTATGTCCTCAGCCCATCACCACAACACTTAGCAAGGAAGTTTGTTTGTTTGTTAGCTTGCTTCCTTGTTTTGAGGCAGGATCTCATTGTGTAGTTCAGGCTGGCTTTAAACTCACTATGTAGCCCAGGCTAGCCTCAAATTCCTGGTGATCCTCCTGTCTCAGCCTCCTAAGTGCTGGAACTACAGGCATGCACCACCATGCCTGGTGTTAGCATGGAACTTTTTTTTTTTTTTAAATTTTGTTTCTTTTTTTGTTTTTCTTCTGGTACCAGGAAAGCATGGAACTTTAAATGCTCTGCTCTCCTAACCCTCCTCCTTTACCTTTCCACTTTTTAGTTTCTTTAACCAGAAAAAAAACATGTAGTCGCTTGATGAGGAAGAAACTGAGGCAATGGGAAGGAACCTCATCTTCATACAAGACCAAGAGCAGCCCTGCAGACACAACTTCCCTTTCCCCTGTTTGCTCATGTTGTGACACGGCTTGGTCCAGCTTTAATGAAACAATTTGAAGGGAGTGCTAGTTTGAATTTTATAGCAGTTTAAGTTTCTAGTGGTATAGTTCATTTAAAAATGAAAAGAGAATAGATGATCTCTGTAAGGATCATGTAAGGATGTTCAAGAAACTGAGAGCAGTGCTCACCTTTTAGAAGGGGAGCTGGGTGGCTCTGGGGTGGCAGGGAGAGTTCACTGCCTGCTTTTATCTTACCGTTTGAATTGCATACTACAGGAATGTATGTATTTTTGAAATATATAAATAAAAATGAAAACAGGCAATTAAATAGCTAGAACTAAAGTGATGACATGGAAGATTCTGTTAATTATAGGGAAGAGTTCAAATAAAATTTTATTTATTAAAAAATAGAAGTAGATCTGGAAGAAAGGTCCGATTCCTTTCATTTTGTGTTAGCAACCTTAAAAATCTATTGTTTCATTGTTTGCTGGGAAAAATAATATGAAAGTTAAATTTAGGTATCTGCCCCTCATAAAAATATTTGCCCTCACTCTAAACACCCAACTACTGTGGAGCTTTTCTTTTTCCCCTCAAGTAAATTTAGGGCCAATTTAAAGTGAAAAGCTGGTATCCTACTGAGCGTGCCACCTTGTATGGACATATTTTTCAAGAGATGTCTCACCTCCTAAGTGTCATTTACTTTGCTTTTCCTACCTGTCAGCAAAAGCAGGTAGTCATATGACCCAAGGTTTGGATCTCATACCAAGAGTGATCTTCTATCAATCATTTCTGTACTCACAGTTATATTCTGTTGCTTTCAACACCTACTAACATACTTTGTAGCTACTCCGACAGAAGCAAATGACCTACATAGCAAGTCTGTAAGAAGCAGTTTGTTGCATTTCCAACTCTGTATCTATTATCTGTTCATCTCTTTTTTGAAGAATCAGCAACTTGCATCGAGTTTAGTACATCTAATAACATTATCATGTCATTGCCTGTAGATTTCTTCATTCATGCCACAAACCAAGAAACATTTTCATTTTTATGATTGCTGAAGTACATACTTGCATATGCTATGTGCCCTATGCATCCATTACTTGCTACCACAGAATTTGAAATTAATTACTCAGGCACTTTGAAAGTAAGGAAATGACCGGTATTTTTTTAATGAAAAGCATCTAATAATATTTTATAATTTTAAGAGGTAAGCCAAGTAAACTTTAAGGTTTTTTTAAAAATGTTCTTTTATTACCTTTCCAGGCTGCAAATTTAAAAAGTTCCATAATAAGATTTTTCTCACATTGAAATACAGGAAACCAAAGAGATTTTTTTTAAAAATGAATATGTTGGTTACAAACCCATCAAGTAATAAAAGAAATAATTTTAACAGAATTAATAAATTAATATGAAATGTAATATTTATGTCTTTGTTTCAGTGTTAGGGATTGAACCCAAGTCTTCCTACATGCTTAGCACACACTGTACCACTGATGGCTATATCGCCAGCACCTGCGATGTCATATTTAAAATCTAACTTTAATAATACAAGTTACGCAGGAATATATTCTCACAGATAACTCAAATACTACCAGTAGAGGTATTCTATACCCTTCACTTTGCTTTCAAAACACACACACACACACACACACACACACACACAATGTGCTGTAATATCACAGCCACTAGCCATGAGGCTACTGAGCATTTGAATTATGGCTAGCTTGAATTGTGATGTGCTATCCATATAAAATATAAACTGAGCTGTGAAGATACATTACCAAAAATATAAATATCTCAATAATTTTTACACTTCTCACATATTGGAATGATAGTTTTTGATATATTGAATTAAATAAAAAATATTATTGGACTGATGGGAGTAGTGCTAAAGCATATGTTTAGCATATCCAAGGCCCTGAAGTGTATCCCCAAAATCAATCAATCAGTCTCTCTCTCTGTCTCCCTATTTATCTATCTACTAAAACTCATCTGTTTCTTTTACTTTTTAAAATATAGCTGAAATGTAAAATTGTGTTTGCGGCTTGTATACTTTTTCCATTGGAGAGCACTATATATGTGTATATACTCTATACATATACTTGATTTGTAGACATCTTAAAAATATAAATGGGATAACATTGTTTTCTTCTAAACTTTGCTTTTTTCACTTAATATATGTCTTGGAGATTTTTCCAGTATATTTAGATGAACCTTATTCCTTTTATCTGTAGCAGCCTATTCCTTACTATTAAAGAGCCCTAGTGTATTTCAAATTTCTGCAATTGATGAAACATTTAAATAATTGTTTTGCTTTTCTTTAGGAACATTGCTTCTGGAAATGTTCTTTTTTTTTTCCCTCTCTCTCTCTCTCTCTCTCTCTCTCTCTCTCTCTGTCTCTCTTTTTGAGACAGGGTTTCACTATGCAGTTCATGTTGGCCCTGAACTCACTTTGTAGCCCAGGTTGGCCTTGAACTTGGAGTGATCTGCCTGCTTCAACCTCCCAAGTGCTGGGATTACAGGCACGCACCACCACACCCGGCTATCAGAAATGTTCTTGAACATGACCCCATATGCACATATGAGAGCATTTCCTAGGGAAGATCCCTAGCAATCAGGAGATATACGCATTTGAAATTTTTGTAGATTACCCAAATTTTTATAAATTAACCTGTCCAAAGACTGCACTACTCTATAAGAAATATGTTTTCCCTTATGGTCTCATTTTTTTTTAATAATCATGTGCTGCTTTCATATTTTACTGTGGTAAAATATACATAACTTAGAATTTATCATTTTAACCTTTTTTTTTTTTAAGTTTTTTGAGACAGGGTCTTGCCATGGAGTTCAGGCAGGCCTTGAACTCACTACGTAGCACAGGCGGGCCTAGAACTTGTGGCAATCCTCCCTCCTCAGCCTGGAGTTACAGATGTGTGCCACCACACCTGGCCCATTTTAACCATTTTTGGATATACAGTTCATTGGCAGTGAGTACATTTATACTGTTGAGCAACCATCACTGTCACCCATCTCCAGGATTTTCTTATCTTTCCAAAATTAAATGCCACACCCATTAAACAGTAACTCCCCACCGCTCTCTCGCCTTGGTGCCTGGCAGCCATGGTTTTAGTTTCTGTCTGCATGAATTTGACTGTTCTTCATATCTCATACAAGTGGAGTCCAACAATATTTGTCTGTTGGTGACAAGATTTTCACTTAGCATAATGCTTTTAAAGTTCATCCGTGTTGCAGTATATATCAGAATTTCCTTCCTTTTTAAGGTTGAACAGTATTACACTGTATGTATCTACCACGTTTTATCTGTCCACTCGTCTATCATGGACATTAGAGTTGCTTTTGCTTTTTGGCTATTGTGAGTAACCCTGTGAACACTGGTATGCAAATATCTTACACATTACCATTCTCATCCCTTTTAAATACTGTCTATACCTATAAGTGGGATTCCTAGAGCATATGGTAGTTCTATTTTCAGTATTTTGAGTCTGCTCCACTGTTTACCGTAGCTGCCACACTTTTACATTCCTACCATTACCACATCATCTCCAGTCATTTTTTTCCTTTTTTTTTTTTTTTTTATACCTTATGGGTGTAAATTGGTGTATCATTGTGTTTTGATTTGCATTTCCTTAATGATTAGTGAGATTGGGGTCTGAGTATGTTTTCATGTGTTTATTGGCCATTTGTATATCTTCTTTGGAGAAATATCTCTTCATTTAAAATGTCTCTTTCAGGGGGCTGGGGATTTAGCTCAGCGGCACAGCACCTGCCTGGCAAGCGCGAGGTTGTGAGTTTGATTCCCGGTACCAGAAAAAAAGCAAAAATAAAATAAAATAAAATAAAGTAAAATAAAATGTCTCCTTTAAAATCAGGTTGTTTTATTGTTGAGCTACAGGTGTTCTTTATATATGTCAGACATTCATCCTTTATCAGATAGTTTGCAAGTATTTTACCCTTTTTTGTTTGTGTTTGGTTTTTGTATTTTGGTTTTTTGAGACAGGGTCTTGCTATGTCATTGAGGCTGGCCTTGAACTCACTAGGTAGCCCAGGCTGGCTTCAAACTCATGGCAATCCTCCCGCTTCAGCCTCCTGAGTGCTGGGATTGTAGACACGCACCACTACACCCGGTCTTTTACTCTTCTACAGTTATCTTTTTCCGTGTCTTGAAAGTGTCCTTTGATGTATGAAAGTTTTTATTGTTGACCAAATCCAGTTTACCTGTGTTATCTTTTGTGCCTGTGTTTGTGATGTCATATCCAAGAACTCCTTGACAAATTTAATGCTATAAAACTTTTCCCTGTGTTTTATCTTAAGAATTTTATAGTTTTGGCTCCAGAGTTTTCTATTTTGAGTTAATTTTTTGTATATGACCTAAGATAAAGGTTTAACTTCATACATTTGGATGTGGATACCTGGTTTTCTCAACACCATTTGTTTAAAATCCATCCTTTCCCCCTTGAATATTTTTAGCAACTTGTTGAAAGTCATTGGAACAAATAGATAAGGGTTTATTTCTAGACTTTCTATTTTATTGCATTGATCTCTGTCTATGTTGTGACAGTACCAACTATCTTGGTTACTGTAGCATTGTAGTAGATATTGAAATCAGAAAGTGTGAGATTTCTAACTTTGTTCTCCCTATTCAAGATTGTTTTGACTATTTAGAGTCCCTTCAGGTTCCATGTGAATTTTATTTTATTTATTTTTTTTGTGGTGCTGGAGATCAACCCCAGGCCCTCCCACATACTAGGCAAGCATTCTACCCCTGAACTACCCTTCAACCCCCTGTATGAATTTTATAAGTCTTTAAAATTTACTGCAGGGCTGGGGATGTAGCTCAGTGGCACAGCGCCTGCCTGGCAAGTGCGAGGTCATGAGTTCGATTCCCAGTCCGGAAAAAAACCAAAAAAAACAAAAACAAAAACAAAAACAAAAACTAAAATTTACTGCAAAAATGTGTCATTGGAATTTTGACAAGGATTGCATTGAATGCATAGATTGCTTTGGGTAGTACTGACATCTTAACAATAATAAGTCTTCTAGTCTATGAATTTGGATGTCTTTCCGTGGTTTCATCATGTTATGTTGCTTTAGAAGTTCTTCCCAATGCTAAAGTTAGAAACAAACTTTTCTATATACATTTTTAATAACTTTGTAATTGAACTCAGGGCTTTCATGCTGAGCTACACCTCCAGGCCTTTTTCTTTATTTGTTACCTGAGATATGTTCTCATTAAGTTGCCCATGCTAGGTTTGAAATTATGATCCTCCTGCGTTAGCCTCCCGGAGTCCTGGGATTGCACTTGTGCTCTGCCACTCCGCCTGGCTCTTTACATTGGCTCTTTCAGCTAACTGGGAATTTTTTCCCCTTAGTAACAATTTTTTTTCATTGAATTGGTGCTACCTCAATAGACTGTCATTTTCCTCCAAATTGAAATGTCACCTTTATCATAAACCAAGTTCCCATATACACTTGGGTTTGTTTTTACACTTGGTATCCTATGTCACTGAACTGAACTACTGTTACCATGTTTTAATTACTTGATAGTACATTTTGATTTTTGAACGGGAAACTTTATTCCCCTCATTACTTTTCTCTTTCAATTTTTAAAGGCTTTTCCATACATTTTCTCTCCCACATAATTATTAGAATCAGTTTATTAAGTTCTAATAGACATATTATTTGGAACTTTGGTTAGGAATGTGTTAATTTGATAAATTAATCCTGAGAAAGTTGACCCTTTTACCAGTCCTTTTTGTTTTGAGGAAACATTACCACTAGTAGCTATATTCCTATTTATCACAATGGTCCTAGAAAATGTTCTGTTTACTTAAACCTAGATTGCCCCGTGTAGCAGCACTGTCCAAGGAACTTTCTATGGTAATGAAAAGGTTCTGCGTCTGCGATGTCTGATAATGACTCATCACATGTGGCTACTGAACACCTGAAATGTGGATAATGCAAATGAGGAACTTCGCCTCCTCCAGCTTTTAGTTAGCTGTTAACATCTGCTGGCTTGTGGCCATATCACTCCAGTCTCTGCCTCTACAGTCATATTGTCTTCTCTTGTCTGTGTTCAGATCTCTGCCTGCCTTCTCATAAGGATACATATGATTATATTTAGGACCCACCTGGATAATTAAGAATAATCTGTCTACCTCAAAATCCTAAGTCACACGTGCAAAGACTCCTTCCCCTTCTTTTTCCTGTATAAGGTAGCATTCATCAGCAGCCATTAGCAGATGGTATCTTTTGTGGCAGGTGGGGGCTGCTGCAGTTTTCAGCATAGCACAAGGATCCAATCTGGCTCGATCAGAGATTCTTAGGGCAGTAGGAATGGTGACAACTGTCAGTCACTGAATGACCTGCACATGTGAAACATTGTGCCAGGCACCCCACCTACATTACTCATTACAAGAATACTGTGTAGGCCACCCTTGATGACTGGAAAATGATGACTGTCAAAAATTGAAAAATCACAAGGAAAAACTGATTTAAAAGGAAAAACAATGAATTTCACTTTGGCTGTTTAATTGGAGGTCTTTGTAGGCTATGTCCAAAAATGGATCAACCCCAGATAGAAGTCCAAGGGCCCTATAAGCGTTCGATGACTTCTCCTACAATTTTCTACCCTTGTTTTCCTTTTTGGGTTGAAGAAGCAAATTATAAGAATCATTACATTTGAAATCAGGAGACCTGAGTTTAAGACTTCCACTTACTAAATGTGTGAACTAGATAAGTAATTTCATTCTCCAAAGTTCAGCTTCCCCATCTGTATGGAATAAATAACGTGACATTGTGATAGTCTTAGTCTATGGGCTGTTGTAAACTTTCAAATGTTTTTAAAAAGAAGAACAAAAATTTTAATTTCAACCTTAAGTATTTTAACTTTAAAATGACATTTTAAAACTAGATCCTAAGTAACATTAACATTAGTTTTGGTTTTTTGTTTGTTTTTGTTTGTCCTTTTAAGACAAGGTCTCTCTATGCAATTCAGGCTGGTCTTGAACTCACTTTGTAGCCGAAGTTGGTCTCAAACCCAAGTCGCCACACTCGGCTAACATTGTCTATATGTCTAGTACTGGCTCCTCACCCATTTGTTCGGAGAGCTACTCCACATTCTATACTCACCACTTACGTGGCATAAGAGCCACTCAAAACCAATTCCTTACTTTCCTAAGAGGATGATCTCTATACTAATCTTCATAGGAGTAATTAAGTCTTTCACGCATGAATCATTCAACTTCCTGCCCTCATATCTACCTAAGGTTTCCCTAGTTGGTCCTTTTTTTTTTTTTTTTTTTTGGTCCTTTTTGAGACAGGGTGTCACCATGCAGTTTAGGCCGGGCTTGAACTCACTTTGTAGCCCAGGCTGGTCTTGAACTCACAATGATCCTCCTGCCTCAGCCTCCCGAGTGCTGGGATTACAGGCATGAGCCACCACACCAGGCCATAGTTGGTCCTTGACTTACGATATTTCAAGGTAGAATTTTTACTTTTACAATGGTGTATGTATCAGCAGAAACTGTACTTCAAATTTTGAATTTTTATCTTTTCCTATGCTAGAGATATGCTGTAAGATACTCTCGCGATGCTGGGCAGGGGCAGTGAACTGCAGCTCTCAGCTAGCCACGTGATCCTGAGGCTAAATAACTGACACTGCAGAGCCATGTTGCTAAGCTAGGATATTCAATGTGTTGCAACCTAGGGTATTTTCAACTTGCAATGGATTTGTCAAGATTTAACCCTATCATAAGTTGAGAAGCATCTATAAATCCACAGTACTTCTTTCCTTCCAGAAATCAGAAGTAGTTTTGTTTTGTTGTTTGTTTGTCCAAAGCGAGTATTTCTGTGTGTACTCTTGAGACCGTTTCCTCCATCCTTAGCTCCAGGTCATGTAGTCAGTACCTGGTGGACATCTTTTATTAAATACCTCATCTCCAACTCAGAATCTTGACAAGAGTCAATTACTTCTCCGTTCATCCTCCCTTCTGGGTTGTCACCCCGCATGCCCTCAGCTTCCTCTGTTCCTTATTTCTATTAATAGTATTACCAAAAAATTGGGTCATTTTTCATTTTTTTTTGCTCTTCCCCCCCCCCGCTTTCTTATCCCTGTACCCATTCCAACTAATGATCAGTTATGATAGTGTTCAGGGTCGGGTATTCATTCTCTTGCTGCAGCCTCTGTCCCTTTAGAGTTCTCCCTCTAATCTCACTGCTGCTTATTCTTGCTGAGGTGATTTCTGTTCTGAACCAGCCTCACTGCCTTTTATTTCAGTCTTCCCAGTCACCCATCACACTGCTGTGACAGGAATCCTTTCAAAATAGGTCTGCTCTTGGAACCCTTTCTTTGTAGTTCTTTACAGGACAAAGTCTAAATGTTAGAGAATGACGTTCTCACTCCATCACCACACTCATTCTGTTAGTCCCACTGAACTATTCCTCAGTCCCCTAGAGATAATTTTGCTTTGTATTCCTGTACCTGTGCTCCTTCTGTCTAGAATGTTTTCCCCAATGCCATTTGCCCGGTGAATGTCTGCTTCTCTACTATGAATCTAAGCTTCACATTCCCTTGGACATCTTGCCAGATCTCCCCAGAAAGAGCTGATAAGATCTTTTGAAATCTCTCCTATGCCCTATTTACAACTCTATCATTTCTTCTGTTACGTACTTGTTTCACTCTACCAAGCCTCCTTTGAGGACACAGAATATGTTTTAATCATCCTTGTATCTTTAATGTTTAACACAATGGAATGAAAAATGTGTTCAAAAATTGTTGAATAAATTAACTAATTGCAAAATATTTTTTTCTTTTTTTACTTTTTTTTTTTCTTTTAAGACAAGGTCTTGCTATGTAGTTCAGGGTGGCCTTAAACTCACTATGTAGCCCAGGCTGGCCTTGAATTCATGGGAATACTCCTGCCTCAGCCTCCCAAGAGCTAGGATTACAGGCATATACCACCACACCTGGCTATTAATTATAAAACCTTTTAAGTCATCCTGTGCCTTAAAGAATATAGAGGATTGATATGATAATGTCTGGAAGTAAATGGAGTCTGGCTGTGATTCTATGAAGAATACACATTTATCTCCTAAATATAGTCATGGGTCAGAATGCTGATCATAAACTATAGAAAATAAGGAAATTAAATGAATAGGCACCCTTTTCATAAGTCTCAGTAAAACATTGGCTCTTCCCCAAACATCAGACAACTTACAGCTCCACTAGTGTTGGAAATAGTATTCTCTTTTAAACATTTGTATTCTTGCTGCTTATTTATCATGATGTTAACATAAGTTACTCTTGTGTTAATATTGCTTATTTTATAATTGTTATTGATCTTTCACTGCTCCAGAAAAATAAATGGGAAAGGAATCAGAACATCACACAGCACCTGCCTGGCAAGTGCGAGGTCATGAGTTCAATTCTCGGTACCTAAAGGAAAAAAAAAAAGCAAAACAACAACAACTAACATCAGTGCTGTAACTTCCTTATAAGGACGTGGACCCTCTGAACCAAAGAATTCTTTGATCTGAGAATTACCATAATTCAAAGATTTTAAACTAAAGTCATGCTTACAGGCTGGGGGTGTAGCTCAGTGGTAGGGTGCTTGCCTAATATGCATAAGCCCTGAGTTCAATTCCCAGTACCACAAAAAAAGAACAAAAAATAAAGTCATGCCTATAAATTTATATGGGTGAGGATTGGTTTACTAAAGAGAAACATTTTGCCAGATCTGACCTGAAAAAATAATTTTCAGGCTAACAAAATTCATTGTACTCTCATCCTAGACACGTAAAGAAGTCATGATATTTCCTGGCTGTCTGGGGCTGCCCCTCTCTTTATCCCCACAAGAGTACATATATGTCCTGATGCAAAGCAAGTACTGCCACCTGAACTGCTCTTTCTATAACGAATATATTCTCCTTCTTTCCCTGTGAGGCTTTCCCTTTGAGGGCCTGCTGCCAACAGTCTACCACTTGGAGATCATTTGATAAATTATTTATATTAGCATCATAGTAGCATTATTTATACTAGCATAATTCTGGGAGAATTTTTTTTTATTTATTTATTTTTTTGCCTTTTTGAGGCAGGGTCTCTCTATGCAGTTCAGGCTGGCCTTGAGCTCACTTTGTAGCCCAGGTTGGTCTCAAACTCACAATGATCCTCCTGCCTCAGCCTCCCGAGTGCTGGGATTACAGGCCTGCGCCACCTCGCCCGGTGAGAATTTATATTTTTAATAGGAGTTTACTGGATCCGTAACACCTAACACTAAAAAGCAATCTAATAAAGGGATTTTTTTTATTGTCCCCTATATCATCTATGTCTTTTCATGACTCAGAGTCTTTAAAAATGCTGAACCTTCTGGCTAGAATGACCCCTACTGCTTCCACCACCACCTCCAGTCTGATGCACTGCCACTCACTCATCGAGACCCAGTTCAATGTATCCCTTTCAAGAAGCCTTCTCTAAATTCCCCAGGCTGAGTTCATTGCTCCCTCTTGCCTTTTATAAACTTTATTGTCTCACCAGGCATGGTGGCCTATGCCTGTAATCCCAGCAGGTTGGGAACCTGAGGCAAGAGGATTGTCTATAGCCTTTTCTTTTGTTATTTAGTTTTGTTTAGTTTTTATGATACTGGAGATTGAACACACTGCCTTCATACTGAGCTATATCCTCAGCTCACTTTAAGTTTTGAGACAAAGTCTCAATAAGTCACTGTCTTAGTGACTCTGCTCCCTGCTGAGACACACTACTCCATAGCTGGAACTTAAAGGAGGAATTTATATTTGGCTCACATTTATAGTCCACAGTTGGTGGACTCCAGGGCAGGAAGGTCCTGTGGGAGGGCCTGGCAGAGGAAAGCTGCGCACAAAAGTGGTCAGGAAGCAGAGAGAGAAGGAGGGAATGAGAGGGGAAGATACGCCCTTCCAGGTCGTGCGCCCGGTGACCCGCCTCTTCGAAGCAGATCCCGCTCACAGCAGCAAATGAGCGACGACGCCCCCATCATTCAGGCATCTGAAAGCTCTGCCTAGGAGTGCACGAGGCCTTTGGGGGAATTCTTGAGCAAGACCATAAAAAGCACTAAATCGCCCAGGCTGGGCTCAGAGTTGTGGTCATCCTACCTCAACCTCCCACAGTGCTTGGATTACAGATTTGTGTACCATGCCCAGCTCCTTTTGAATTTTAATGGAGACTTCACTACATACCCAGTCCTGGTAGACTGAGTGGGAAAATCCAGCAAAGCCTGTTTAGATTCTTTTTTGGTTCCTCTTTGCATGTTCTTTCCTTCTGGGTATAGAATAAGGCCCTTTCTGAAATGAGGACCTTATCACCTACTCTCAGACAAGTCAGGCCAAAAAAAAAGGCAGGGAAGATGAGAATTTCTATAACATACCTTGGAGAGGACAGGAAACATGGACAAAACCATATATATCTCATAATATCACAGAGGTGAAGAAAATTTCTTTGTCAAAATAATTTTTCATCTGAGAGCTGAAGCATGAGTAGGAACTAACTAGGGCTGGTGGAAAGAGAAGAATTTTAGATAGAAAAAAACATGTGCAAGACTAGAATCAGGAAGAAGCAAAGCATGAAGCTATACATAACCAGGTTAGGAGAGGCCACGATTCTACATAGGAGATACACAGGGGGTCTAGTTTCCCCCAAAATGGCTTGCCAAAGTGCGTGAATATGTGAGCCCAGGTGTGAGCATTGTTCTGAGGAAAGGGTGCACAGATTTAACAGAGTCTTACATTTTATGACTTCTCCCAACCCTTGAAAATGTGAAAAAACCACTGCTGGGATGCCATTGGAAATTATTAATCCAAAAAAGTAGGGCTGGGGATTTAGCTCAGCGGCAAAAGCGCCTGCCTGGCAAGTGCAAGGTCATGAGTTCGGTTCCTGGTACCGGAGAAAAACAAAACAAAACAAAAAGTAACAAGACCAGATTATAAAGTCTACGGAACGGGGATTTTTTTTTTTTCTTTTTTGGTTTTTTTCCAGTACCGGGAACTGAACTCACGACCTTGCGCTTGCCAGGCAGGCGCTGTGCCGCTGAGCTAAATCCCCAGCCTGGAACAGGGATTTTTATATCTGTTTTTTTCTGCTGATAAACTCCAAGTACCAAGAACAGCATCAGGCATATAGCTGGCACTCAATCAGTAACTGCTGAAAACGAATCTCTATTTTGGTTCTGCACTGTATTGGACTCACGGGTGTGATTCCTCTTCTTTACATGCCTCACTCCTGGAAAACTATGTCTATTCATCTTTACCTTACTAAAGATATGGTCCTAGTGCCCAGCATGTGGCTCCTAGTGAAAATTAGCTTCAATTATGCATTATTCATTCATTCAGCCAATAATTAAAGAGCTAGGAACTGAGAATACAAAATGATGAAGATATTTTTACTAGTGGGTAGGGGTGTAGCTCAGCAGTAGAGCTCTTGCTTGGTATGTGCAAGACCCTGGGTTTGACCCCTAACACTGCAAAAAGAAAAAATAATAATAATAAAATATTGTCACTAACCTCAAGGAATTTACCCTAACGATAAAAGACTGGTAAGAAGGCTTGATAACAGTGTTTAGTAGTAAGTGCTACCCAAAAGGCAAAAACAGAACATAGCCTTACGAGTGCCAGGGACGGTCGACAGGCAAAAGAAACTGTGGGATTCCCTCGAGCCAGATGAAGAAGAGACTAGAGCTTGGGAGTGAGCATTCCAGGCACCGTCCAAAGGGGAGAGAATAGGGTCCTTTGGAAATCTTCACGTAATTGAGTCACGTGGGGGTGAGATGAAGCTGCAGGGATGGGCCAGGGCCGTAAGGCATCTGAGCTTTATCCTGAAGACAGTGGGGAGTCATTAAAGGGCGAATGATGAGGCAGAAGAACAATGTGGTCCGATATGCATACAAGACTACTTGTGCCCTAGACTGGAGAATTTCTTGGAAAAACAAGAATAGTAATTGCAAATGATGTTGGCCTGCACTAAAGTACAGGTAGTGGGAGAAGAGAATAATGGACAGATTGGAGAGATATTGAGGAAGTTGGATCAATCGGATTTAGCACCTAATTCGATGTTAGGATAAGAATGATGAAGTGGCCATAGATGATTCTCATGTTTTTAACTTGGACACATTGGATGAGTGAGAGCAAAGATTAGGAGCAGATTTAGAGAGGCAGATATTCCAATTAAGACATATTGGAGGGCCGGGCGTGGTGCACGCCTGTAATCCCAGCACTCGGGAGGTTGAGGCAGGAGGAGTCCTGCCTGGGCTACAAAGTGAGTTCAAGGCCAGCCTGAGCTCCATAGTGAAACCCTGTCTCAAAAAGGCAAAAAAAAAAAAAAAAAAAAAAAAAAGAAGAAGAAGACATATTGGAGTTCTTTAGGATTTCTACACGGAGACATTTAGTAGGTACACACATGGATGGGGAATTCAGATATAGACTGAACATGTAAATAGGTGAGTCTTTATTTATGAATGGTAATTGATTCCTAGGGATGGATGAGACCACCCAGAAAGAATGGAGAAAAAGGATGAAAAGATAGTCAGAAAGAGAACTCCAGGGGAATATGCAAGTAAAGGCCTTTCTTAAGGGAATGAATAAAGGAATAAAGGACAAATAGGTACATATAGGCGGGACACTTTCTAGTGCTACCTAAATATCGCTACTGAATCAACCAACTATCCTGTCTGCTCTTAAGGAAAATCCTGTTCTTGAGCTTCTCAAAGGAGAGCATATAATCAAACCAGAAATGGAAAATAGAGAAGGGTTACACAGTAGGCAGCATCTCTGCAGGACTTTTTCAGACAGATCCGTGAATACTCTACTCCAAAGCCTCTGTTGGTAATTGAATCATAGTATCCTCTTACTAGTCTGCATGCAAGAAACTCTTTGAAAGCTATGTTTGAAATATAATATGAGCCGGGCATGGTGGCACATGCCAGTAATCCCAGCACCTGGGAGGCTGAGGCAGGAGGATTCTTGCGAGTTCAAGACCAGCCTGGGCTACAAAGTGAGCTCAAGGCCAGCCTGAACTGCAGAGTGAGACCCTGTCTAAAAAAAAAAAAAAAAAAAAA
>NW_004955455.1:4420795-4464968 GCF_000276665.1 Chinchilla lanigera
ATATATATAATATGAAATGCACTAGGAATCATTTGATACTCATCTAATGTTTTTCATGTCACCCGGATAATCTTTCTAGTCTACCTGATTGCTATCTTTTTGCTTGGTCAGTTGGCTTTGGAATCAAATATTCTACTGAAAAATGTATCTTGAATATTCCTTTTCTGGATAAATGTGTTGTTTTATACAGTTCGTACAGATTATTTATCTATGTTAGGAAGTGTCCCCTAATAACAAACTTGCTTTTGAACTCCTAATTTTCTATAAACCATTGAGAATTCTCATACCTCACTGGTTGTCTTGGGATTGGATACATTGTTGATGTTTTTACTAACTCACTACAATAAAGTTGTAGTTCTGCAACTTATAATAAAACCCTGGTTTATTTGAACAATAGCAGAAAAATAGAACAAAAGTATTAAACCATCAAACCAACTTGTCATTTGAGAATTTGTACACCATCTTCTCTTATTTCACATGTTTCCAGCCTTGATAGCGGAAGGATAGTTTGGTTTCAGTGGAAAGCATGCCCAAGCAACATTTCTAGACAAGTTGAATTTTCCAAGCATTCTTCCTTGTAACCAAACCATAACAAATTCATCTCCTAGGTAAAGAAGTTGTTTATGTGATTTGCATTTGTACTTTGCTATTTCCTTTACTTTAAAGCAGGCCGTTTCAAACTTTTTTTTTTTTTTTGTCTTTTTGAGACAGGGTCTCGCTATGCAGTTCAGGCTGGCCTTGAGCTCACTTTGTAGCCCAGGCTGGTCTCAACGATCCTCCTGCTTCAGCCTCCTGAGTGCTGGGATTACAGGCGTGCGCCACCACCCGGTGATGTGGCACCTGGCATTTCAAACTTTTGCGTGTATAAGCAAACCAGGTATTTGATAAGCAGCTCTATTTATTTTCTCAGAGTTTCACTACTTTCTACAGTCAGTGTCTTAGTTTAAGCTAGAGGGACTTTGTGGTCTCTGTGACCAGGAACTCAACTGCTTTTTAAAACTAGTGCGATCCAGTTGTGGTGGTGCATGCCTGTAATCCCACCTGTAACCCCAGCACTCAGGAGGCAGAGGCAGGAGAATTGCTGCAAGTTTGAGCCCAACCTGGGTTACATAGTGAACTCAAGGCCAGCCTGAACTACCGTGAGGCCTTGCTTCAAAACAAAAACAAAAACAAACAAACAAAAAACTAGGGAAACCCATTCAAGACCCTTCTTGTCAGGAGTTATTCCTATTCCCCATTCTTTTTCTCCAATAAATTTTCCTACTCTTAAAAAAATAAAACTAGAGCATAACATAGTGTTTAAACCACCCATTTTCAGACCAAATCATGTTACACGGTACTTAAATGCTTTACTGACATTCTTACTATTATGTAGTAATACTACATCAACAATTAAAATAACATGAATGTACTATGAAAAAAATAAGGAATACTATTGGAGCCTCTGCTAGATATTCTGACAAGTCTTGCCCTAAAAGATGTTGTAGTCCATTTTCCTTCCAAGGAAAGAGCAGAGGACATGAAAAAAACCTTTCCTCCCATCTAGTGGCTGGAAAAATATAAATGCCCTCCATGTGTTTCTTGGACCCGGGCATCTAGGGGGTGCCTGACTGGTTAAAATGTGTCTAGTTGTTACTTAGTTAACTGAAAATAAGTCAAAATCTTTACCAAAGCTGAGCCCAAAGGAGATGGTGATGTTGAGTGAGAACTCACTAGCCAACTTCACTTTAATCAATAATATACTTCTCTTCAGCAGAAGTGTCACGGCCCTTCTTAATTCATTAATCTGAACACACAGGAAAGACAGGCTGTATGTCTCTGCTAACGAAAATTGGGACTTAAATTAGGTTTGCCTTTCAAGCAATCAGTGATCTAGATCTCTTGTGACGCTTAATTGCTCCGTGCTGGCCCCACACCTCGACAACACTTCCCTTAAGAGTTGAATGAGCTGAATTCACTAGAGAGAGCCAAGAAAGTGTCCCCAAACAGGCTGCCTTCGGGGGACCTCAGCTCCTGAAACTTGGAATACCAGAATCTGATACTGCCAGCAGGGCCTTGGTACAGGGCCAAACCAACCCACAGAAAAGCAGGTTTGGATCCGTTATGAGCTTGAGGGATTAATGCTTGGTCTACCTGTCTTACATATGTCTTGTGCACATGGCAAAGTCTCTGCTAAACTGTGCCTTTCTCTGGTAATTCTCACAGATGCAAAGAATGAATTTTGTGTGCAGTCAGCAAAGTTCTGAAAGTTCCAGGAAGAAGAGGAAGGTCAGCGAACCAGTGAAAAGCTTCATCCCTAACAGAAAATGAAAGCTAGATGCTATGGCTATTTTAAAATAATGTTGTATTTTGCAAAAACATGTATGAAGTATCTAAGCAGAAAAGTAAATTCTTCTAACCAAACTTTTAAAAAATTTTTTCTAAGTTTTTTTAGTCCATCTACTGAGTGCTAAACTACTCAGCAGGGCTTAGGTTCACTTTGCCACAAAGAATAAATGTGGCCAGGGCCGCTTTGGGATAGCTTCAAGTCTGAGTTAGAGATGAGACACACTTTATGCTTATAAAAGAACCACAGCACCTACAAGCTGTTGTTCTCATAATAAAAGTCTCCAAGCATTTAGACTACTATAAAATATTTTAACTTGTTGTAACTTGTGTCCTGGAATCTCTCTATAGCTTTATTAAAATTCCCACAGAGTTGTATAGGGTTTGTGCGGAGGTGCTTAGTCGGGGATGATTTATGTATTAGCTTTAGTCACGAGGTAGATCAGCTAAGGGTGGGACCAACATGGGCTCCATAACGTATCAGCTAAGTGTAGGGCCAGCACATCCTCTCCTTATAGAGCTCCGCAGCTTGAGCCCCAGGCCATGTCCTACTGGGCACCCCTAAAGGGGACACGCTTTCATTCAGGAACCTGGCCCCTTTTAAGTCCTATGCTGAATATTTCCCAGTAAATACTTCAGTATATTAGTTTATAACCTGTAGATAGTGTTATTCATCTCCTCATCCTGGAATATTTTTTATAGACTTAATGATTAGTATGAGTGAATAGTGACTCAGTAATTTTATTGATATAACATGAAACTAAAAACTTTGAATAGAATCAATAAGTTAAATGTCGGGGCTGGGGATTTAGCTCAACGGCAAAGCGCCTGCCTGGCAAGCGCAAGGTCGTGAGTTCGGTTCCCGGTACCGGAGGAAAAAAAAAAAAAAAGTTAAATGTAAGTGTATGTGCTTTATGGTTAAATAAACCAAAAACACAAGATTTTTTTTTCTCTTTTTTTACACTGGGTAGTTTCTTCACTTAGATCAGTGTTTCCTCAAATGTAAAGTGTACTGAGGCCATCAGTACCTGGAATGCTCTTAAGATGTGGATAATTGGGCCTGCTTCATTTCCACCAAATCAAATTCTCAGAGGTAGGCTCTGTGGAAAATTCAGGGTTTTAATGCACACAATAAATTGAGAACTTGTGACCTCTGGTCCAGACTATGGAGAATCTCTAGGCCAGATGTGTCTGTCTGCCAGCAGAAGGCTGTGTGTTACAGTATCAGAGAGGAAACTCCAAGGGAGCCCATCTGTCTAGCACCATCCCTTGCTGGACACATCCACTTTGGACTGTACGGGGCAGCCCTCCAGCTGGCGCCTTGCACTGGGTTGAAGCAGCTCCTGCCAGGGGGAGCATTTTCCCTGCCCAGCATATTAAGTGGATTCATGTAAGCCTGCTCTGCCACTAAAAGGAAAAGGAGTGGAAAGGTATTGAGTTTATTATATCCTTGATAGAATTGTAGCCTGAGTCACCGTAATTTCTTTTACAAGAATCACATAAAGAGATTAGCTGTCTAGTAAAGGGATTAGATTTATTTTGTGTCTCTCCAGAGGGCAGATCTAAGACCAAATTGGTGAAAGCTACAGGAGGTCAATTTGGCTCAGTACAAGGAGATATTTAACTCCACAGGTTGTCAGAATTTTGAAATAGGCTACCTTGTGCAGTAGTGAGCTTGCCTGCACGATGAACATTTGAACACAAAGGTGATTTACAAAGACTCTAGGAGTTTTTGACTCACGTAGCAAATTAGTTTACAGAATAATTAGTCAATCTGGATTGCAGAAGGAGCCATTTTGGATTCTTTTGTTGTTGGTTTTTGGTTTTTCTGAGACAAGATCTTGCTATGTAGCCCAGGCTGACCTTGAACTTGGGATCCTCCTGCCTCAGCCCTGGAGGGCTGGAACTATAAGCATGTGCCACCAGACCTGGGCCATTTTGTTAGTAAATGGAGAATTTAGCTCTCAATGTATATTTAAAGTTGTCATCATTTAGCAAAGGTTGAAAGATCCTTAAAGTTTAGAATCAAAATCTGTCTAGAAAATTTCTGCAGCGGTTCTATTATCTTTTTTAACACCCCTGGCCCCAGTAAAACAGTTGTATCATTGCCAGAAGGCGGAATGTGTGTTTCTGATGCAGATGTGTATGAGACAGCAGAGAGAAGTTGCTGGGCCTATGCCCTTGGCTGGGCACACAGGGAAGGATAGCTTTATCAAGAAGATCTAAGAAACATGACAACTCCTGATTTTACACAGCATAGCTCATACATGCAACCAACTATCAAGATCGGAGAGTATTCAGTTCCAATTACTAAATGATTTATTAGAAGGAAAGAAATCTTTAGTCTGTTCATTTCCGTCTCTATCTCTAATGGAATGAGTAAACACAACTGCATCAAGGAGCTGGAACTTCAGAGAAAAGGAAGAAAACCTAGCCCCTGAGCTGGGAAGCCTGAGTTATACGAGACTAGCCCTTTCCTCACCCTGACTGTGCTTGCTTCTTCAGCGTAATTACAAAGATTAGATGACGATAGCTTGGAAACCGGGACATTGTTAAATTAAAAAATTATGCGGGGGAAGTTTGAATTTGGCTGTTTGCGGTTTTTCTGTCTTTACAGAAAGTTAGTCTAGCTGGAAAGAAATGGGTTAGGCTCGTGATTGCCGCCAGCCTTTGAAGCCAGGCACCGAAACCACACCTTCATTTCCCTTCCTGCAGGTCCCTCTGGTGTCTGGGTTCTTTGAATCTCCAGCTCACTTCTGCCAGAAAGAGACTGGAAATACTGATCAGCGTCAAAATTGCATTCACATAAGTTCAAAGTTGTGTATGTGTTTCTAAAATTCCACTCACCATGAGAGCCAATTTTCAAAGTAATTTTAAATTATCAATGTATGGGTCTCAGACCCAACAGTATTGGATTTGTAGGGACTTCCAAAGATCCTTACTGTAAGAGTATCTCTCAGTTGTAATCAACATCCTTTATAGGGAGATCCCAAATAATAAATGAAACTGAACAAACTGTGCTTGCAAGAGTTAAGGCTAGGCCTTCCACAGTGAGTTAAGATTCTATATGAAGCTGGGCGTGGTGGCACACGCCTGTAATCCCAGCACTCGGGAGGCTGAAGCAGGAGGATTGTTGTGAGTTCAAGACCAGCCTGGGCTACAAAGTGAGCTCAAGGCCAGCCTGAACTGCATAGCGAGACCCTGTCTCAAAAAGACAAAAAAAAAAGATTCTATATGAGCAAGAAAATGTCTAAAGACATCCTCTTTACAAACTACTAGTTTTTTTTAAGATAATATTTCAAGTGTGATTAGTGTACTGAGGTACTGGCTGAGAGCTGATATGTAATTTTCAGTTTCTGTATAGAATAAGGTTATCACTGAGTGCACCATTATTTTGGTTAAAAGTAAAAGCAAATTTTTATTAATGGGATTTTGGGTTACACAATGGTAAAATCAAGTTCCTATTGAGAAATGGCCAGATTTGAGGGTCTAAAGAGCTAATCTGCTCCTACAATGTCTGCTTGGGTGCACTGCATCTCTGCAAATAGGATTCCACATTCTGCAAGGGTCAAGTTGCTGTGACATACTTTTTACAAGGAAGTGGTAGCTCACAGGTACCCTTGGCCGACTCTGTGTAGGGTGGGAGTAAGCTGGTCCCTGCCCCCTGCTGGTAGTCCCAGCTAAGATTTGCTCAATAGGGGACCCTGGAATAAGGCTTGGCCAGCAATTCTGAGAGTAGGCTGATTTATTCAGGGTCAAGGTTTTTCTGCATTATAATTCCATTATGTTATCTCTGAGCCTGCAGTAAAGTCTCACTAAACATTTTAGTCTGGTCTTGAGCTGAGTGTGGTAGCTAAACCTGTAATCCAGCACCCAGGAGGCTGAGGCAGGAAGATTGCTGTAAGCTTGAGGCCAGCCTGGGCTACCTAGTAAATTTAAGGACAGCCTGACATAGTGAGACCTTGTCTCAAAACCAAACAAACAAACATAAAGCAGTGGTCTTACATGGGCTGTGAGGTTCTGCAGTACAAGAGTGGTGAGGCCAGCTGGTTGAGGCAGTCAGAAACATCTGGGAGGCATTTATGGAGCATAGAAGCATTCCTTGGGATCTCAAATATTTAGGGGGAAAAACCTACTAGGAGAGTTGCTTTAGGGAGTAGCTGTTTGACTGTTTCAGTACTCCTGAAGGCTAGAGAAGTCTGGTGCATCCAGGTTTGATTAGAAGAATTACTAATTGGCTCTAGGATAAAAGGCAAGTTTAGCTTCCCATCTTCCTTTTAGCAAAGTGGTTAAGGAAAAGCCTGGGCTGCTGGGTTCAAAAACCTCACTGCCATTTTCCAGACAAGTTATTTCACCTCTCTGGCCCTCAGTTTACTCAATCTGTAAGACGTGGCTAATAATGGTTCATGCCTTGTAACTCTGGGAAGGATTAAGCAATGTGACGCAAACAAACTGCCCAGCTTGTATATAGTCAGTGCTCCACAGATGTTCATCATTATTGCTATTTTTAAACTCTTAGCGTGTCCTCTTCCGTAGTCTCCAGGAGCTTAGGATCCCTGTGCTGCTTTTTGTCTACTCGGAACTCCTACATCCACATCCTCTCGGAGCCTGGGGTTGGCACTTGACCATGTTCCCAGTTGCCTTTGTTCTCAGCACCTCCCCACACCCTTCCCCAGATCGAAACTCCCTTTCCCTCAGGACAGATCATGGAAGGGAAACATCAAATTATGCTTAACAAGCCGCCCTCCCACATTTTAAAACAGAAGCTTGTTAATAAGAAAACGAATCTTACCTAGAGACTACAACACGACAAGAGAATAAACAGCGAAGGAGAAAATATCAAGAGAGTTTATAGCTGTCTTCAAGCATGTGAAGGGCTGACACGAGTTACCAGAAACCATAGACACATGCTGTGTTGTTCAAAACAGAACACAGGGCCCACAGAGGAAGTCAAGGAGAGGCAGACCTGACCTCAACATATGAAAGAATTTCTCCTACATCCTCTAGTAAAGTGCCTGGCACATGGAAGGCAACCAACATATTCCTGTTTTTATTAGCAATTAGAACTGCCAGCTGCTCACTGCTTCCGGCCGCAATGAATTCCTTGTCGCTGGAAGTGTTCAAGCCCAGTGTATAGGGTATTGCCCTTTTGGGTAAGAACTGAACCAACTGAATAATGAAGACTCTTCCAGCTATAAAGTTTAGATATTTTTATGCATGATAGAATTTCAACAGAGAGATTTGGAAGCAAAGGAATATTTCAGAGTCTTTTTTCCAAAAGTATAAAGTGGTTAAAACTAAGGTTCTAGAGTTCAAGCCCTGGTCATCCTACTACCTACTAGCAGTGTGACTCGGGCCAAGGCATCTGCTCTTTCTGTCCTTAATTTCCTCATCTGTAAAACGAGGGCAGTAGCAGCATCCTTCTCCCAGAATTACTGCGGAGGCTAAAGGAGTTACTGTAGTGCAGGCACAGTGCTTAGAAGAATGCCTGGCACACAGAAAGTTAATGCTTAGTAAACATTAGTTATGAGGTATTATCTGATACCCTCATCTTTTCTAAGCTTTTTAATGTCTTTTCAGCATGTACAGGGGCATCCTCTGTAGCATAATTGACCCTGACCTAGATTTTCCCTAAATCAGATGCCAGCCTCGGCCGCTGTGACTACCGCGTGCACTTTCACTCTCCTGTAAGCAAGCTTTAAAGCTAAACAAGCAAGCACGACCTGTGACGTGTAGTTTATGAAGGATCCCGCTGATGAAACACAATCACAGCTGTGGACACCCTCACCCTTCTATGTGCCTGGCACGTAGTAGATCCCCAGTAAATATTTGTTTAATGATAGATGAACTTGGCAGGGTTCTTATTATTTCCTACATTTTATTTATTTATTTTTGATTAGGTAATACATTCACATGATTTAAAATTCAAAAGGAACAAAAGAATATATAGAGAAAAACATTCCTCCTCCTACGCACCCCCCAGCCATCTAGTTCCCTTCCCCATAGGTATCTAACATAACCACCTTCTCATATGTCTTTCCAGAGCTATTTTAGGCATAAACAATAAACATGCTTGCTTACGCACATTCATTTCTTTCTGTCTTTTTAAACAAATAGTACCGTACATTACCCTAGACACGATTATTAAAGCGGCCCCGAATGTGGGGGAGAGTGTGATCATGCAAATGAGGAATTACAGAAGAAAGAGCTCAGAGGCAGAAAAATCATCCAGGGACTGTTGCTATCTCCATTTCAGATGAGATAGCTAAGAGACAGAGGGAAGTTAAACCACTTGCCCAAAGCCACACAGCTGGTACATAGCAGGCTTCAAGTTTTGAGGCCAAAACAGTCTGCTTCTACAGATCATATAGGAAAATGTGAAAGAAGGTACTTGGGATCCTACAGAAGGACCTCATTAGTATTCAGCAAGATAGATCCACAGGGGAAAATCCTAAATAGGTTAATGTAGAAAGAACTTTTTCCCAGGCTTCAAGTGTGCCTAAAGGAGCCAGCAGCCATTCTGTCTTGGCGTTATTAGGCAGAATTGACTTCATTCCTTTGCCTGTACTGTGCACACCCACCACAGTTTTCTTCTAAGAAATTATAACATTTGGAACTCTTTCTCTGTGTTAAAGAACTGGTGTGGTCAGGGCATTACCGAGAATGACAGCTATCTCTGCCTATCTATGGGTCCCAGAATCTGCATGTCATTCTGAAACCACAAGGAATGCGGTTAAGTCCCCTAGTCACAGCTCTCAACAAAGATTTATCTGTTCCACTGTTCCCTCCAAAGAGCTTTCTCTTGGACTAAGATGTTAATTCAGAGTGATGTCTGCTAATGGGCCTTCCCTAAAAATAGCCTATTAAAGGAATTAATTACATTGAATGTTCAGAAATTTCCAAGCATAATGCAATGGCTCCCTAGCTATAGCTGTGTGAGATGGAAACCATTGAACTAAATCAGAGTGCAGACAAGTATCTATCCAGTGAGGTGAAAATTTGCTAAGATAACTACAGACTCTACCAGCAACAGAAGAGCGAAATGGAACCAATTTTCACTCACTGATGAGCTTTTATTAAATGTAGATCACATTTTCCTGGACATTTGAGGTTCTTTATTATCACCTTTCGTTTGAGGCCTAAATCTCCCAATTATTAACACTGCCAATGAACTTTGAGATACAATGTTAAGGTTTTGTTTTAATTTTTAAATAAGGAAATAGTTCTTTCTAGGGAACAGAGAATAAAACAAATGGACTCGGGGTACACTGAGTTGCATTCACATTCTAGAAGATGATAGAAGTATCTTCTCTAGAAATTTAGATTGTTTTTAACACAGTGCTAGCTAAATCCTGGAAATAGATTAGACTGCTTTTTACTCCCTTATCCCTCAGCTTGTTCCACCATTTTTCATGCTTAGAAAATATCCAGAAATATCAATAACAGAATAAAAGGATAATGGCAGGGTAAGTGAGTACTAAGGATTGTGCTGATTACTGGAAAATCACCATTACATTGGTTTCTTGGTAGACTGGGAGATGCTGCAGTGCAGTATAACATGGAAAATTTACTAGAGATTTGTCAACGTGTAGATTTTAGTCTTAACCTTGGTTTCCTTTTATTTATTTAACGATCTGCTCCTCTGTCTTTAGCTGCAAAATGTGGGTAGTGAGTCTCACCCTCATCCAGAGGTTTTTACCAACCAGGTAGTGGAAGTGGTGCATTATGATGGTCTACTCTAAATCTGGTGTGGTGCCTGCGGTCCCTGTACTTGGGCTCCAGGACTGTTGCAGTGATGGTGAACCTTTTAGAGCTGTCAGTGCTAACAGCACGCCACAGCACACATGCCACTGGCTTAGAAGGATGGAAGATTCCAAAGGTGGGGGATATAGCCCATGGCGCATCAGTGATTCTAGAAAAGGTCTGACCCCCAGGAACCAGGAGAGAACAAACATCTGTCCCCTCTCCAAGCATTGAGTTACTATTGAGCTAAAGAGAGATTCATCTGAACCTAGTCTATGATTAATTGGCTCTAGTCAGACTCAACTCTGCCTTCCAGGTGAGGCTCAAGGGGAAGTTGGTTTTATTAATGAAATTCATTTGCAATTATAATAGGAAACACTTATTAATGTGCTATATATTCTTTAAGAGATTATGGTGATGACACACTGTGTAAACTGATTTAGAAAAGTTGCAGAGCTTGCAAGATGATGAAACACCTTTCAGTATCTTGTTATTGCTTAAATTGTAAGTGCTTCTTAGAATGGATAGGCTAAATGAAATCCAACGCAGGTCTAGCTAAAAGTCATTAGCCTAACAGTTCTGATGGAAACTGTTCAACCCATTCTGCAACCAAAAAAACAAACAGCTGAAAGCTGCCAAGTATCAGTATTATTGTAATAGTCCCTTTATCAAAAACCTATAACTGAAATTTATAGGTAAAAATTTACAGTAAGCACCAAGTACTTGGAAACTTGTCAGTTAAGGTTTCCCATTATAGAAGAACTTCTGCTGTAAGCTTTTTAACCCTCCAAAGCCAGAGAATTAAAAAAAAAACTTTCAAAATTAGTTTCTAAGGAAATTATATAAAGGTCATGATACTAAGAGAAACTTTTAATTGTTATTTCCAATAGGACATGATAATAATGCTCCTAAGGAAAATACTAATTTCTTTCTTGTAAGTGAAGGTTATATAAAATAACAATCAAGGTCTATTTTTCCAATTTATTTCTAAAGGCAAGAGTTAACTAAATCACTTTAAAGTGACTTCATTTCCTGCTGCTCCCCTAACCTCTTCAAAATTGAGACTACAACAAATATTTGCATAGGTTTATTATTCACATTTAATCATGAATAATTCACTTTGTACAGACAGCTGGGTAAACAAGCTATTTGGAGTTTCTTTTTTCTAGATTTTTTTCATTGGCTGGAAGGAAATGGTACTGGTAGTGATTTTACATGATTTGCAGTGAAATCGTGGACTCTTTCTCCAGGGCAGGATTTCCCCACCCTTGTGACTTTTTTTTTTGTTTTTTTTTTTTTTTTCAGTTTACTTCTTTCTGTCAGTTCTTGGGCTGCAATATACCAGCAGAACATTTTGTATCTCAGGAGGAAAAATTATCTCAATTATTTAGTTCTGCAGTCTGCAAAACAACATAAAGTATACATTTCTCATTTTTCACACATTAGAATTTTTTAGAACTGTGGATTGGCTCTCATATGGAAACTCTTGATGTTAGGAAAAGATCCTTCCAAGTTGATTCTGCCTGGTCATTATATCCTTTATCTTTTGCTGTCACTCATTAACAATTTCATAATTATTTGAATATTTACCACAAAGTCGGTTTTCATTTCCCTCTGCTCCTTCCAGGCCTACGTGAGGGAGTGAGGCATGTATTACCTAGTACAGGCTTACCCAAGGCATTCAACTTCTGGGTGAGGGGGCAGAATTTACCAAAGGTCAAGGATCCTTCCAGATCGTTGAACATCATTAACCAAATTGTGATAGTATATCAAGTGGTTTAGGAGAGAATTAGTCTTTCCGTAACTCATCTATGCCCAAATGAGGAGGGGTTATAGTATATCCTTGGAAAGTCTCTGTTCTTTGTCATGGCCTGGCAAATATCTAAAAATTGTAGCCACCCACCAGAGGTCATGCAACCACCCTAACTGTTAGTTGAAGACAAACATAGGCACAGGGATATATATATATCCATTCAGCAATACATATCATAAAAATATGAATGTCATAGAAAATACGGCAAGTAGCATGACAGAGAAAATTAACCATAATTTGTTTTTTGTTTGTTTGTCTTTGGTTTTTGTTTGTTTGTTTGTTTTTCCGGTACCAGGAATTGAACTCACGACCTTGGGCTTGCCAGGCAGGCACTATGCCACCGAGCTAAATCCCCAGCCCCAATTAACCATAATTTGACTAAGCTAAAACTTAACATTTTCTTTATTTAATAAGTACTTAATGCTTACTATGTGCTGGATGTGTTCTAAGCACTATATATATTAACTCTTTAATTCTCTTCATCACCCTTTGAGATAGATACAGTTGAAGGGTTTATCCTCACTTTACAGATGAAACCAAGGCTCAGGAAAATTGAATAATTTGCATAATGTCACCATAAGAAGCGGAAAAGCCAGGATGTGAACCAGGTAGTCTGGCTTCAAAGCCTGTGCTTTTAACCACCTAGAAAGTTTAGAAAAATAAGAAAAGCACAAAGAAGAGAAAATTGCCAAGCGTAATGGCACATGCTGGTAACCCATCCACTTGGAAGGCTCAGAGAGAAGGACTGCCAAGTTCAAGGCCAGCTTGGGCAACTTAGTGACAGCCTGTATCAAAATAAAAAATAAAAGGGGGTGGGTGTGGCTCAGTAGTAGAGCTCCCGTGGAGTCAATCCCCTGTACTACCTAGAAAAGAATATCTATAGTCCTGTGACCCATTTTAGCATATTTCCTATGTGTGTATATAAGCATTTAATTTAGTGAACTATATCTCTATCAATTTCCTGATTTTTTTTCAGTTAATTATACCTTCTGAACATTCTCCCATGCAGAGAGATTAATTTGATTGAATGTTCAAACCATTTTCTCAGTCTACTTTCTAAGTACCAGTCTAGTCAGGTTTGGACGCACTTATGGTTGGTGGGGGGAAGTAGGGGGGCTGCTGATTTAGCAGATGCCTCATTGCCCCAAACTCAAAGAGCTGCCCTGCAAATGGACCACATATAATTTATTTTAAGCAATCTGAAAAAAGTGCGGTAGCCTAAAAACATCGTATGAGCTTTCCCTTCAACATCTTTCGAATTCTGTCCACTTCGTAGTGTCAGTTTTCTTAGGGATGAGATGGGGGTGGTGAGTTTTGGTGTGAAGAAAAAATGTAGGCTAGTCAACAGGAAACCCAAAGTCCTTAAGATAGCGCTGTGACCTCTAATTGTACTTTGGCATAGTTGTGTTCTCTTTCTTTGATAGGTGTTGTCAAATAAACAAACAAATACATAAAATGTTTGGGGAAACATTTGCCTAATTAAACAAAACTGTTCTTTTATGCCAAGACGTTCAAGAACAGTCTCTAAAGCCAAGACAGTAGTGATCACGGCCATGGTCAGTTATAGCTTTTGGCCAAGTCACATGTCATCCTGTCAACAGCCAGAGAGGTAAACAGCTCAGGTAAGCACTGACCTAACCTGAAAAGCTTCTGTAGCACAAGGAAATTGGCTTGAAAAGACTTTCTCCTTTTTCCTCCTTGTTAATTGAATTTCTAGCTCTAATTAAAGAGGCAGAGACACAAAACAATATTCAAAAGAGAAAATCCAAGAATGACTTTTAGGAAAAAAAACTCTCAGATCTCATGAAATCACTAGAAGATGAGGCTACACTGACCCTTCTCTGTCCCTGAGCCGTTTTACCCATTTCCTGTGAAGAAGTGGAGAGCAGGGATAAGGGCCAACCTCAAAGGGCCCTCTCTGGGAATTACTTTCATATGCACATAAATTTCCACAATAAGTACCTTTAAGGGCGTGCATGCAAATTACTCTTTTGAGCTTCCCGTCCAGTGTTCTAACTTGAATTGTACTACCAGCAGATCAGGTGCATTTCAATTGCTAAGTCAAACCTGGAATTTCTGGAAACCAAAACTCTCTGCTTGAGTCCTCCAATCCCTCTTCTACTTTCCCTTTAAAGCACTCGCCCACCCTTACTTCCCTCACTCCCTGGTCCTAGGTGCTCTCAGAACTCTTGAAGGCAGAACACCTGTGACTTGAACCTAGACCTTTTGAGCCATTTGAGAATTCAGATATCATAGCAAACTGCCAAATGGATAAAATAAAGCCTAAAACCAAAGTCAAATCGCCTGTATTTCCAGTGTTTTTGTAAACTAGTTCAATTCTGAGTTTTTCTTCTAATCTTGAGGGGGGCGGATAAGAAGCCATGGGACAGGGAACTAGTCAGTAATTCCAACCAACAGCCTGTTAGCTGTTAAAGGTCACCACTTTATTCGGCAGGCTTCAGATTCCAAAGACCTTTTTCCAGGAGAAGGGAAGCTGTGAGTGCCAGGGCAGTCTTTCTGCAGGGAGGACTTAAGTGGATAATAACACAATATGTCAGGATATAATATATAGCCATGGACCACATAGCAACATTTCGGTCAACAGCAAATTGTAGCATAGGACAGTGGTCCCATAAGATTGTAACCCCTGGTTTGTTATGGCCATCTTAGTTTGCACAAGCACACATTAGTACAACTATGAAATCATCTAACGACGCATTTTCCCAACTGTGTTCCCGTCTTTTAGTGACTCAAAAATGTAGAGCTCACTCTTGACCCCAGAGAGGCTGTGCCACCTGCCCTGGCGTAGTTTATGGAGGAGCTGGATCTAAGGGCTGTGCATGTACCCTGTGCCCTGGCCCTCCCCTCACTCTGAGGCTTTCCCCGCCACTGCTTGTCCAGAGCTACTGTAGACTTTTTAAAGCACAGAGAGTGCAGGAAATACCCAATAGCCAGTTAAATGAGCCTGCTAAATACTCAGTGTTTGGTTCTGCTGTTCCTCTACCCTATCCTGAGGAGCCTTCCCCTGAGCTCCCTGCTAACTTTTTTCCCTACCCTTTCACCGTGTATCTCCCATTCTCCACCAGGGTGACTGTCCTGGAAGACCACTTGTGACTTGAACCTAGACCTTTTCTTCCACAAACTCACTTGCCCTACATCTCATCTAAGTCCTGCTAGAGGGTCAGTTTGCAGAGCATAGTGGCATATTTTTAAATCCCCAGACTTTCAGGATTATTTACTAGCTGCGTGAGTTTGGGTGAATAATCTATCACCTCCCGAGTGTTACCTGTAAAATGGCATCATAATTCCTTACAAATGAGGGCAAGGGAAATCATTTGGAATGCTATATATGTGAGCTAACCTCTTTTTCTCTCCTAAAGCAGATTTCAAAGCACTGACCTCTCTTGCCCTGAGTACTGCACCAACCTCCTCCTGACCAGCCCTCCTACCTCTAGACTTGGTTAGCACACCTTCTCCATTCTGGCCAAGGGGATGAGGTCTTTCCAGTGTATAAGCATGACCAAATCCACCTCTTGCTGAAAACCTCCAGCAGCTCCCAGGTTCCCAGGGTCCAGTCCAGAAGTCTTGATGCCACACGCCATGGCCCTTGCTCTACTCACCAGTGTCCCCTGTGCCAAGCTCCTGCTTGTGCTATGCGGTCTTCCACTTTTATGGCTTTGAGCAAGCTGTTCTCTCATCCCATAGTGTTCTTCTCTCTCAATGGACCTTCCAACTTCTATTCATGCTTCAGATTGCAGCTTAAGCGTCATTTCCTCCAGCAAGTCTTTACGTATTGGGTCACACGCCTTCCTCTGTGCCCCCTCCTGCTCTCGTCCTGTACCCAGTAACTGCCGGGCTGCCTACTCCTCTCACCAGAGGTACCAAAGTAAGCTCTGAGAGAAGAGAGCAGGGGAGCCCTAGCCCCTTACTGACACATAGAGGGCAAGGAAGATGGAGTGAATGACTATTCCTGGCACTTTCCTGGAACATAGAAAGTGCTCAATTGTCTTTTAATTATGTTACTCTTCTTTGAAAGTATTTGCTTTTCAAAATGACTACCCCTTTTGCTGCATTTCAAAACCCCTCCAGTCCTCCATGCCTTATTCCAAATGAAAATAGCTGGAATATTAGGCCTGGCCAAGAAATACAGTATCTTTGACTCCAAAGGAGAAAAGGGAGACTCAGATAATACCAATAACACTGTGAAATAAATTAGCATTAACACTTGCATGGCAGATATGCAGATCTCTCATCTGATTCTTGTAATACTCCTACGAGCTGGAGTGGACTCATATTTTACAGAGTATATCAGTGACTGCCCTTTAATTGCAAGCAAGAGAAACCATCTTAAGTGAAAGAAGGAGATGGAGGCTTAGTTACAACTGCAGAGAGGTGTCTCTTAGAACCCAACAATGTATTTGGTCTTTGACAGGAACTGAAGCTAGAAACTACAAAGCCTTTGGAAAATTGAAGATTTGGGTTTTATTTTTTTTTTTTTTCTGTTCCCTCCACACATATAATTCATCCCTTTTTTTTTCTTTGTAATGGATCTTTCTGATATGCAGTCCTTTGACCAAAGATGGCAGTGTTACTGCAGGTATAGTCCAGACTCTTGTGTATGATGAGCAAAGAACTGTCAAATGTACGCTCAGTAGCAAGTGGTAAGCAGCTACGTTTATGGAAGACCATGGAAGTTGTGCTCCGGGCAAGTCTGTTCCAATAAAAGATACGGCACACACAGAAAAATGGTGGCAGGGAACAAAAGAAGTAAAAGCACTGCACACAGATCATAGCACATGGAAACAGCAACAGCAGACCCTGAGAAATCAGGCTTTCAGAATTTAAAAGATATGCACCTCAGCCCAGGTGATTTTCCCTGAATCTCTAGGTGTGATTGATAGGAATAATTGACTGTGTGCTGGATCACCTTAAGGGCTCTCAACACGCATGCTTGTCCCAGGATTTACTCCAATTGTATTACATTCATGAGATGTAGTACATATTTATGAACACATAATGAGATGGATAGGGTAAAGTTGACTGAAAGTCAGGGTAGGAGATCCAACATGCATGTGCTCTTGCCCAGAGCATCAGAGGTCTCCTGAGTTTAGTTTATTTTATTTTCTACCTCTCTTAGGACAGTGGCAGGAAGAATGGCCATAAGATACTGCTTAGAATTAAATGCATGGAAGGGAGTGACTTCCTCAGCTCCATTGTATCCAACTGGACTATTCCCCTCTGAGAACGCTGGTCCCTGAAAATCTTTAAGGAGTGTTGAAGTAGGCAGCTAGATCTTCTATGGCCACTTCCAGTTGAAAAGAGACATTGGCCCTACCTATGCAGAGACAAAGGAACCCTTGTTCTGGCTGATCTGAGGTCAAGGGAGCTGAGTTCTTTCTCAGAGGATTTGACGAACCATGATGTGGAAGCAGGTTCTGATCTTGGGCTAAGGCCACCACCAGTAGTTTAACAGCTATCAAGCAAGAAGAAACAAATTTGACTAAGAGATTAAGTATGTAAGATCTAAATATTAAGTTTATGGGAAGCATTAATAAAGGTCATGTCCAGGATAGTAACTAAAATCCCCAATTCCAGATACTTGGCCAGGATATTCATGACTCAGATTGTTCTTCCCAGATCTTAGAACAGTGATGGCGAGCTTCTTAGAGCTTTCAGTGATACCAAGCTCACGGTGGCACTTGTCCCATAGGTTCGCCATCACTGTTTTAGAAGCATGGTCAGCCAGTTTCTGTGCTGTATCATTCATTATTTCAGACTGACTGACACAGGAGCTACATTTTTCTTTTAGAGACAGACATAACCCCTCTGTTTCAGCAGTCAGGAAATCTAGTTTCCTGCAGTGTTCTATGGCTATTGCTGCTAGTGAGTGTTTGATCTTGAAGGATGGCAGTACTCTGGGCAAATTCATCAAGGCCAGCAATGGCAAACTTTTTGGAGCTTTCAGTGATCACAAAGAGCCCGCTGTGACACACATGCCATAGGTTTCTAGGCTGTCTGTTAAGTTCTTATGTAGCTGTTGACGATAGGCGAAAGATGTGATTAGCTTGAAGTTCTTATGTAAATAATCACTGTTTATTATCTGTATTAGAGATGGTTTTAGAAGCATCCAAGAAGATCCTAAAACAGAAAAAAACCTAAAGAAGTCATGTTATAACTTTGGACAGGGACCTCACGTGCAGTAAATAGGACAGAAGCAAGACTAGCCACATAATTTACTTAGAACAAAAGTCTTGTTTATCTAGTTCAAGGGTGGTTGGTGCTTTCTTTTCTGAAAAGAAACTTAAGGTTATCTACTGGTTCATAGGTCTCAAGCAGCTTGGGTTTTTCTCTGCAGCAGTGAATCCTATACCTTAATGGTGGAGGAAGTAGTTAGAGGAGTTGAGTTGTGGAAGGGCCTTTCCTTTTAGATGTGAGTTGGCCGTGGGGTCCACCCTCCTTCTAGGTCTTGATTAGGACATGGTCACCATAGCAGACGTTGGGCTGAGAAGGTCAATGCCTGGGAGTGGAAGACTCCTACTTGCATATTCCTGGAGGGCCTCTTGTAAAGTTCCCAGATGGGTCACACGTTGAAGGAGCTGAGAAGTTTCAGTGTCAGTAAGTCAGTCAAGTGTCCAAAAGGACCTCCTAAGCATCTCAAATGGGCTGAGATTAAGTTGGGCCTTGGGGGGGCCTCTTTAAGGAAATTGCAAGGAGATCCGCCCACTTATGGTAGATTTCTTGACACAGCTTGGCTACAGTTTACATGAGAGTCTGTCTGGCTCTCAACTTTTCTTTGATGACTGGGGTCTCTGCGCTTTGTGGAAATGGTACTTGATTCCCAGTGCTTTGTTAATTCCCTGTGTGATCTGGGCTGTGAAAGAGGCTCCATTACTCATAGACCTCGACAGTCCAAACCTAGGGATCACTTCTTTAAGGGAAGGACTTTTACCCCTCCAAGGCCTGTTCTGACCTGGTAGGGGAAGACCTTTATCCATCTAGTGAAGTTATCAATACACACCAGAAGGTGTGTGTACCCTTACATATAGATATGTAGGTGAAGTCGACTTGCCAGTCTTCTCCAAGGGAGGAAGCTTGTCTTTGCACTGGCTTGGGAAATAGGGGAGGATGAGTCTGTGGATTATGGAGAGCACAGACAGGACACATCTGGGTAGCAGTGTTATGGGCTCAGGCCCTACAAAGAGCCCATGTGCCATAGTAGTGGGGGTGTTTCGCGCTAGGTAGAGGGCATATGTTGGGTTACTTTGTAGCCCCCTTTTTGTTAGAAAATTGGGAGTCTTAACGGTGTTTTTGTCAGGTAACTCCTTAGTGGGGCTATGAATGAGGAGGTTGTCTATGTGCTGTAATAGGCCTCCTTTTTGAACTTGAAATCTTTCAGGTCTTGAGCTACATCTCATGCAAATAGGCAGGAGCTATCTCTAAAGTCCTGAAGCAAGACAGTCCAAGTGTATTGTTGGTGAAATCCTGTTTAAGGGTCTCCCATACAAAGGAAAACAACTATTAGGAGTTAGGATCCACAGGGCTACAAAAAAAAGAGGTATTCTTAAGACCAAGGCCTAGGGCCGGGGATATAGCTCGCCGGCACAAGTGCCTGCCTGGCAAGTGCAAAGTCTTAAGTTCTATTCCCAGTACCAAAAAAAAACAGAAAACAAGAAACCAAGGCCTGAGAATCATCTAGAGTCTCCTGGGACCTGAAATAAAATGGTATATGGGTCTGCTACTAATCAGTGAATAGATACCACTGTCCCATTGATGACTCTGAGATTTTAAAAAAATTTTTTAATTTTTTTTTGAGACAGGATCTCACTACATAGTTCAGGCTGGACTTGAACTCATTATGTAGCCCAGGATGGCCTTGAACTCATGGTGATCCTCCTGCCTCGGCCTCCCAAGTGCTGGGATTATAGGCGTGTGCCACCACACTCGGCTGAGATCTTGTACTAGGCAACAGTTTCCCAATAGCTTAACTATTGGTAAAATGGGTATGTTGCACAGAGACTGGGATGGCACCAGTAACCCTGTTGTCAAAAACTTCGCAATAATGGGCTCTAACCCTAGCCTAGCTTTTTTGGTAAGGTAATACTGTTTTCTGTGAGGATATAGATTAGGTCCTTTAGCTAAATGACTACTGGAGTGGCCTAGACAGCCCTTTCCGGGGTGCCACCTTAGCATGCTTGGGGATCAATTTCCAGCAAAGACACCAGGTTCCACAGGGTTAAGCTGAGTCCTTAACAACTAGGTTGCCAGAGGTTTGAACATCAGAGTGGTCTGGAGTAGGAAAAGTATATCTCTTCCAATCACTCATATAGGGCACCCCAGTATCAGTATCACCATAAAAGCAATTTGGGATGTGAAATCTTCCAAATGTCAGTACAGAGCAAGGGTAAAAAAAAAAAAAAAATCTGTGTGGTTAACTCCTTCGAGGCCCACAGCAACTTTAGAACAGAATGAAAGCTCACCCCAATAAGAAACTAGAATTGAGAAAGTTGTCCCAGTACCAGAGAGAAACATAATTTGTTTGCCTGCTACTTCTGGAGTCACTGAAGGCTCCTGTAAATCAAGTGAATACTCTGGAACAGGCCCCGTGCAGGCTGCCTCAGGCACCATCCTTTGCTGGCTGGGCCTTCCTCCCTGGCCACCACGGTGAGAGGTGATCTCATCTTTCTCTGGGAACGAGGGCAGTCCCTCTTCCAATGCCAAAAATCTTCTTCCACGTCCTGATGGGTCCAACAAGGGTTAGGCAGTTTCCGCAGGCATTCCTTTGCCCAGTACCCTGATTGATAGCACTCAAAGAACTCTGATTTGCCTTTGTCACTCTTTGGACTACCTCAGTTTCCTCTAGTGCTGTGGGCTTTGTCCTAAGACTTACCAGATAGCAGGAGCATGCCTTCAGGCTGCCTCTTTTCCTTCCTCGACTCTTATTTGTCTTCTACTTCATCATGGTTACTAAAGACCAGTTAGAGTTCCTAGAGATTTTTCCAAATATCATGAGCTGCCTAATAAAATACTGCTTTAGGATAATCGGACCTTCTCTAAGAATCTAAATTCTCAGAATCTAAATTAGTGTCTTTACGGGCTGCCTCTTTAAGCCAGAGCTGAGAAGGAACTGGAGTCTCATCAAAGCCTTCACTAATAGATTGTTGTAGTTCACAGGTCCAGTCATTCCTTGTCGAATACCTGCTAAAGATGGATTTGATGTATAACTTTTATTTGGCTTCTCCACCCACTGTGTTATAATCCCACTAGGGCCCCTCTTGGGACCCAAATAATACAGCAATTGGCTGATTACCAGAGGTGAAGTTATACAGGCTTTATCATCAACCTGTTTTGCAGCCTTTACAATCATTTTCCTTTCTACTTCTGTGCAACAAGAAACCAAGATGAACTAGATATCTCACCAGCTCAGGTCAAAAGCTATTGTTAACCTGTAAGCTCAGCACTTGGAAGGTTGAGGCAGGATGATCACTGCAAGTTTGAGGCCAGCTTGGATTACATAGTAAACTCAAGGCCAGGCTGAACTACACATCAAGACCTTGTCTCAAAAAAAAAAAAAAAAAAAAAAGCCATTGTTAGAATATGGAAACCATCAGCAAATTTTTCAGGATCCTCAGAGAATCTACCCAGTTTTTTCCTTGCATGACTGAATATCCATAACTGAAAAAAGACTTCTCATAAGAAGGCATTTAAACAGGGATTCAGGTGGGATAGATGAGGCATATCCCAAAATGGGTTTTGTGGACAGGAGTTGTGGGAAACCTAACAGTCCTACCCCTGAGTTAGTCCCCAACCCATTAGTGGGGCCCTAACAGGGCATCTCCTAGTAGTTCCTGAGCCTTTCAGCCCCAGGGTCATGACCTGGGAAGGCTGAATTCCTTGGGATTAGGCCAGAGAAGACTTACAGAGCCTCTCTCTGAGTTAGGTCCCACATGAGAACCTGAAAGGGCATCCTCTGGATTATCTGTAACTAATTTCAGCTTCTATCAAAGTATCCCCTGATGAAGCTGAACTCCCTGGGGGCTGGGTGTCTCCAGCCCTGTATGAGCACCACTTTTCCTTTTGAACCTTAGAATCTTCCCTATGTTCACAAAGAGTCCAGACCCAGAGTCCAGAACTGGGATGCCTTATTGACTGGGTGCCTCTTACCCAGTTCTAAAACCATCTACTATCCTGTTCAGGGAGAGATAGCATTCTCTTCGTTTGACATAACCCCAAACCCAGACAATCCCCCACAGATGTGGCTTTCGGCACCTTCTGGTTTAGAAACTGGCAGTCTAAGAACAAGGAATAAGACATGTCCCTAGAAGAAAAGTCTCATCTCCCTACAGCAAGCCACAGAGCACACACCTCTAGAGACAAAAACCTCAGAATAAGTCAGTCATCGGGCCGGGGAATATAGCTCAGCAGCACAAGCACCTGCCTGGCAAGGGGAAGGCCCTGAGTTTGATTTCCGGTACCAAAAAAAAAAAGTCAGGCATTATGTAAATTCAGTCAGCGAATGCAGATTATACATCCTTTTAGACAGGGACATAAACTTGAGGCCACAGTTACCACAAAGAAAGCAAAACTGAGTAGGGTGCAGAGAAAAATTAGTGGAGAAGTAACCCAGGAGGAACACTTACTGGCAGGTTTTAGGACCCAGAAGAATCAACTCAGCCAGAGCTGGCTCTGCTGGTGGCAGCTTCTAATTGTACTAGCAGCACATGGTTCCAAGGTCAATAGTCCTAGACCCAGCCCCCTCAGACACAGCACAGATCCTCAGAGGAAATATCCGTGCGCCCAGCAGAGTCAAGGGGGAAAGTGTCCACCATAGCCAGGGCAGGGATTTGGAACCGCACCATAAGGGCCCATTCTTGGCTGGAGATGACTAAGGGACAGGGGTGGAAGTTCCCGCAAAGCGTGAATTGGCTGGTTTGAAAGCAGACAAGGCACAGGTGGGGTCAGCATGCAAAAGGAGGAATCAAAAAATCATAGTTTTCAATCAAGAATTAAAAATATTGAGATTGGGTAGAGTTTTGACATATGGACCAAAGTATACTTCCGTAATGCACATCTGCAGAGCACACTAAATGTCCATTTATAGAAATGGCCCATTGGCAGCTTTGCAGGAAGGACAGCCAAAACGCTATTGCAACGCTTTCACCAGAGCTTCAAATTAAATTAAGACTGCCTTATGTTAAATCCAGAAGAAGAGAATTGACCAATTATGTTTATAAAATAATCATGTTTAAAACTCAGTGATAATTTCACAGACTCATTGAGTAGCTTAAATTCATTTTGTTTCATTTAATTTAAAATGAAATTAGAGATCTAATAGTTATGCTTTTGTGACCCTATTTGTTTTAAATTTACTTTTAAGAATTTTGTGGAATCTTAAAGGCAAAAGATAGAAAGCTGAGTTCCCTAGGGGTAGTCCCCAAGCGCTGCTGCTGGATCTTCCCTTTTCTCTCTGGGCTTTGTCCCCACCTACCTGGAAGTCCCTGTTGTCCCTCTATGAAATTCTGGTGTTCTTCGGAGCAAGGGTGCAGCCCTCTTAAGAAAATCTCCAGCCTAATCCAGATGGGGAGCACAGGGCCTGGAACTGTGGTTCTCAAACCTGAATATAAAAAAAAACTCCTGGAAGCTTTTTAGAAATGCAGTTTCTGAGGCCCAGAAACTAAATCAAGATATTTGCACTCCTCCCAGGCAACCCAATGTGTTCTAATGTAGGGCGCCTCCAATCCACCCTACTTAAGGTCACGGGGCCCAGAGCCCAAACTAAGCTCCAGGTTCCTGATGTCCAGTTCAGCGCAGTTTCCACCACATTCCACTGACTCTGTACTCCATACCTTGTCAAAATACAAAGTTCATAAATTTCACTTTGAATAGAAAAACAGAAGCTGGGAATATAGCTCAGCGGCACAGCTCCTGCCTGGCAAGCACAAGGTCCTGAGTTCAATTTCCGGTACCAAAAAAAAGAAGAAAAAAGGTGGTATATCCATGTAACAGAATATGATTCAGCCTTTAAAAGGAAGGAAATTCTGGTACATGCTACAACGTCGATAAATCTTAAGGACCTTATGCTAAATGAAATGATCTGGACACAAAAGGGAAAACATTGTATGATTCCATTTATATGAAGTACCCAAAAAGGTAAATTCAGAGACAGAAAGTAGAATAGTGGTTGCCAGGAGCTAGGCCAAGGGAAAATAGAGACTTAGTATTCAAGGGGTGCACAGTTTCAGTTTTACAAGCAGAAAAGAGTTGTAAAGATGGACAGTGGTGGTAGCTGCACAACACTGTGAATGTGCTTCATACCACTGACCTGTATACTTAAAAGTGGTTAAAATGGTGCTTGCGTCAGCAGCACATGCAGTATACTAAAACTGGGACGAAAAGAGAAGATTAGCATGGCTCTGCGTATGTTTACACAAGTTTATGTGGCCTCCTATATTTTTTAAAAATGGATTAAAAATAAAAAGGTACATTATATGTTGTATTTTCCACAATTAAAACAATCAAGTTTTTCTCTGCATTTAAAGCAAATTTTATTTACCACTTTGTAAATAAGAGGAGACATTTCCAAATCTGCTGGACATTCAGTTCACCTGAACACTTCAATTGCATGGTTTCTACCCACCCCCCCAGGATGACTATTTCTAGCGTTACTGCCATGGCCCCCCTTTTCTGCACTTCGACCTGCTCTTGCCTAAGCCTGACACCTGCTAAGAGAGTGACAGCAGCCGTGGTGTAGCTAAGGTTGGAGCCCTGGGCTCCTGGAGGCTGAGCCAGAGGGAAAGAAGGACAGAAGGAAACAAGGGACAGGAAAGTGGTGGAGGCTGGAAGGACATTTTGGAAACTGTGAAAGCGGCTGTGAGCTCACATGAGGTGTCAGCCAGCAAAAATGTTACGACTGGAAACATTAATATGACTCTTTAGAGAGAAAAGCACAGCACTGCAATTTCCTAGAAATCTGGAGGGGATGCAGTTAAAGACAGTGGCAGCCCTGAATGGAAGTAATTGGGAAGGAGGCTTCCTCCTAGCTCTAAAGCTCCTGTCACGGAGAAGTCATGAGAAGCAGCAAAGCTAAGAGCTGCCTGCAAAACCCACCTGTTGTAAATTCAAGGTGCTAAGTGGGAATCCAGATTCTGTTCTATTTATTTGTTTGTCTATAGTACTGGAGACTGAATTTAGAGCCTTCACACTGAGCTACATTCCCAGCCCTTTTTTTTTATTATTATTATTTTTAGATAATTTCTCAGCCTCTGAAGTCCTGGAATTACAGGCACAGATTCCATTCTTGGTCTAGGAAAAAAAAGCATAGGGGCTGGCGATGTACCTCAGTGACAGAGTGCCTAAGTGCCTAGCATGTGCAAGGACCTGGGTTTGACCATCAGCATCGCAAAAGAAAAAAAGGAACATACATGAATTGTTATAAATGACAAGGAGAATGTGGAGAGAGTGAAAGATAAACAGGGAGGGAAGGTTAGCGCCAGCTTTCAGGACTGACATAAAAATAAATTTGCCTGTCCTGCTCTGAGAAGTTGATCTGGTGGTCCTAAGTTCCTGGCATCAGGCAATTTTCCAAACACTTGGGGAAGTTACTCACGAAGAAGAAGCAGCCAGCTCCAGACAGCTCGTCGGGAAATGTGGAGAGTCAGTGCCTGGGTGGTTTTCATACTAATCCGGGATTTATTAAAGTTCAGAAAGCAAGCAGTAGAGAGGGTTTTTGTAATGAGACTTTTTTTTTTCAAGTAGAGTCATCAGCATTTCAATAAAAAGGAAAGTCTCTCCCTGAAAACTTCTGAGGGAGGCAGCCAGCCAAGTTTCAGAAGAAGTGGGCTGGTGGTAGATCTGGGGGACTCCAGCAACGAGACACTCACTCCTCTCTGAGCACCCTCTCCCCTAGAGAGCAAAGTTTTCACACAATTAGGAGGAATTGGATTCGATGATCTAATAGAGCTAACTTTTTCCTCTGAATGTGTGTGACGTGGCTTCGGTGTATCTGCCAGTTACTGATTCTACCAGCAGAAATTTAAGTGCAGGTGGCCTTCACTTTGTCACCTTGATGGCTTATATGGAAATTAAATTGTTTTCAACCTACGAAGGTAGTTAAGGAAATCTCACCTTTTTTTTTTTTTAAATCCAAATATATTCAGCCCTTATATCCATGGATTCTGTATCTGGATTCAGCTAACCACAGATCAAAATATAGTTAGGTCTATGATGGTTGCATTTGTACTGAACATGTACAGACATTTTTCTCCTTGTGAGTATTCCCTAAACAATACAATATACTAATTATTTGCATAGCATTTACACTGTATTAGGTGTTTAAGTAATCTAGAGGTGTTTTGAAGTATACAGGAGGATGTACGTAGGCAAATACTGTGCCATTTTACATAAGCAACTTGAGCATCCTCTGATTTTGGTATCTGAGAGGGATCCGGTAACTAATCTCCCACAGGTACACTTCCAAGAACATTTTGCTTGTAGCTTTGAATTTTTTTCTTCTTTGTTGCTAGACTATTTAAGATATAAATACTGCAGTCTAAATTAATCAAGCCCTACTCATCTTGATTCCCCAGAATGTGATATCACACAGATTGTTCCCTTAATGTAAAAAAAAAAAAAAAACACAACAAAAACTAATAGTTCTGCGACTTCCTTGGGATTTTATAATTTTTTATACTTTTTAAAAACTAACAAAAACAACAACAAATGTGCTTACTTTCTAAAAACAGTGGGAGAGCACTTCACAGGAACGTAGAGCACGGTTCTGTGTGGAATTTTAGTGAGGGGCTGGTCCCTGAGCATCAGCTGATACTAGTTTTCAGCAGTCGATTCAATGCGCACACCCTGTTATGAGGCGGTCCCAAGGAAGGCACCGCTGGACACCCAAAAGGAAAGCTTGGGCTGCTCGGACGGTGGGTCCTAGGCAGCAACAGCCAGCCCTGAGCAGGAATAGGAGTAGCAGGTACCACAGCAGCTAGAGTTTGAGGCAAGGTCAGGGTTTGGACCCAGAGTCAAGCAGGACCAGCATTTCCTGTTACGAGGAACAGAGGAACAGCTGGTTCGGTGGTGTGAGGACAGAGAGTTTGGGGATGGAAAAGGAGTAGCACAATTTCTAGAAAAGAGATCCTGGGAAAGTTTCAGGACACATTATGAATTAATAACTCTATAAGTAGGGGCTGGGGATTTAGCTCAGCGGCAAAGCGCCTGCCTGGCAAGCACAAGGTCGTGAGTTTGGTTCCCGGTACCGGAGAAAAACCAAAACAAACAAAAAAAAACTCTATAAGTAAACACTTATGAGAAAAGCATAACCACTTAGTTAAGCACAGGTTCACCAAGAACTAGTTGTTTCCTGCTTTTTATAAAGTTACTAGTCTGGTAAACCAGGAGGCGCAGAGGGGATTCTGATGATTGGTTGGAGTTTGTTCTTTTTTTAATGTAAAGATTCTATGACCGGGTGGGTGGAAGAGCAAAATGGAAGGCCTCTCTTGTGTCTGTCATTCAGCAGCGATTCCGACGTGAACTGCGACGCGCTTGTCAGAGTGTGGTCTGGGCCAAGTAAACATCCATCCCCACAGAGCTGGTGATGGACTGATTGCAGGATAAAGGGCAGGCCCAGTGCTGTGACAGGGCTTTATGTTTGGCCTGCTTCTTTTTTTCCACCCTCATTCCTGTTTGCCAATGGCATAAAGAAACCTATAGCATACATCTATCAGAGTTTCAGATGACAATATCATCTGAACTGGAAGAGATGAATAAATGTATTCATGGACATATCACAAAAAGATCTTGCTTCCTTTTGGCCTGTTAGGGTTTATATCTAGATGTTCCCCCCGCCCAAAGCCTCATGAGCTCAGAGGCAGATGACTGGGTTAGGGGGGCATTATAGCTAAATGTGATGTTAGGACATCGGGTCTAGTAGGAAGAGGCAGGTCACTGTGGGTGTGACTCAGAAGGCTGCATCTCCTTCCCCAGCTCCTTTCTTTTTTTTTTTTTTTTTTTTTTTTTGTGAGCAGCCTTTCTTCTGCCATTCTGTTTCTACCTTGGAGCTAGCAATTTTTGGTTTTTCTCCGGTACCGGGAACCCAACTCACGACCTTGCGCTTGCCAGGCAGGCGCTTTTGCCGCTGAGCTAAATCCCCAGCCCCCCCAGCTCCTTTCTTGACCCTCTCTGCTTCCCATGCACCTTGCCATGGGTAGTTTTCTTCTTCTATGCCCCTCTGCCATGCCGTCCTGCCTTGCAGCCAGCCAAGTATGGACTGAAACCTCTACAAACTGTTTGCCAAAATAAATCTTTCCGCCTTTAAATTATGGGTATATTTTGTCCCAGGAGCAAGGAAAGTGGCTAAGACAGAGCCAAAATCACCATCTTCAGGTAATTCACCAAAATGACAAAAAGAAAGAGGACGGGCACCCATACGTGTTCTCTAAGCCTTCTAGGAACAACAAACACGGAGTTGTTCCTGTGGCCACATACATGCAAATCTAAAGTGACACTGTAGACCTTAGGGGAGTGGGTGCTAGTCAAAAAAGAATCCCTCGGAAATGCTACTGGGGCAAACCCGGGAGAGTCTATGGCCTTACCCACCGTGCTGCTGGCATCGTCATAAACTAACAAGCGAAAGGCAGGATTCTTGCCAAGATGCTTACCATGTACATTGAGCATATCGAGGACTCTAAGAGCCCAAATGTCTACCTAAAACATGGGAAGGAAAAATGATCAGAAAAAGAAGGAGGCCAGAGAGAAAAAAAGCCAGGTTCAACTAATACGCCATTCTATTCTGCCCGGAGCCGCACATATTACGAGAACCAATGGAAAGGAACGTGAGCCTATTTCCATGAATTCATGGTACAAGAGGTGTGAAAAGAAAAGACCCCTTCCTAATTAGAATGACAAAGACATGCGTCTGAAACACAATAGATTTAAATGTAAAATTCTGTATCTAGGGCCAAATTTCAAAAAGCGGGAGAGATATGTCTTTACAACAATGGGTATAAGGGCTGAGGATGTAACCCGGTGGTACAGGGCCTGCCTGGCAAGCACGAGGCCCTGAGTTTGATTCCTGGTACACACACACACACACACACACACACACACACACACACATTAAAAAAAGAAAAAAGAGAGAGAGACCAAAAAATAAGCCCCTTAAAAAAATAGTGGATGTAAAAAGAGTGTGAGGGCTTTTAATTAAAAGCCCCTTGGTCCCTTGTGACCCAGCAGTGTGATATGTATAATAAACAAAACTCTGCTTAGTGAACACATTGTACCCTTATACTCTTCAATTCAACCAGCCCTAATTTAGCCCCAGTGTATGTCAGGCACTGAGTTGGACAGTGAATACAGAGAGCAAGATAGAATTCCTGCCCCCTGGCAGCCTACAGTTTAGTAGGGGAGAACAGGCTCAAGGAAAAGTAAACAAGTACTAACAAATTGTGTGACAGGAACCTGGTTTAACACAAGCTAAGGCTGGAAGTAATGTGATCAGGGCAAGCCTCTCAGAGAAATGGCATTCATGTCGAAGCATATAAAGAGGAAAGAGAATTGGGGAGGCAGAATACCCCATGCCAGTGAATGCAGTGGCCCAGGGCCTGGAAGGAATGTGATGTGTTCTCAGAACTGAAAGGCCAGCGAAACTAGCCCCTGTTATTGCCACCAACACCTATTTTCCCCCTCTTCCATAGTGACAGGGGTTCTGACATAGGTCTTTTAGGCTGTGTTGCATTTCCCAGCCTCTCTCACAGGTGACTATGGCTATGGGCCTTAGTTCTAATGAGTAGAACGCAGACAAGTGAACGGTGTTGGGAAGCGGCCCTTCAGAGGCAGGCAAGCCTCTCTTCACGCGCTTCCCTTTCTGGCTGCGTCTGGGACTTGGCAGCAACCCAACCTGGACGGGAATACTCCATGGAAAAGTAGAGCCCCAGCTGCAGGGTCCTGCGTTGTTGAGTGGTTGCAGAGAGCAGGACCACCTGCTAACCTGGTTATTCACCTCCAGCAGTTACTTGAGAGAGAAAAACTATTCTATATTCTTTAAGCCGCTGAATCACTGTCATGACTCTCACCTAATCTAAACGTTATGGAAACAAAGGAAACACTAGCATCACCCGCCAGCCACATTTAGAGCACTGCATTTAGTCCAAATGGCCCCTTGTTTTTAGGGAATGTTGAATATTGGGAGCATGTCCTGAAAAAGATAACAATAATGAGATGCAGAAGTCTGAAAACAGAGTCAGTGGAAATCTGTTAAAGATGGTCATATAGGGTTGGGGGTGTATCTTGGTGGTAAAATATTCACCTAGCACACTTAAGGACCTGGATTTAATCCCAGCAATGGAAAAAGGAAAAGATGGTTATTTAGTGTGGTAAAGAGATTTCTCGAGGGGAGCATGCTGGCTGGCATGAAACACTGAGGAAGGAGAATGAAGTTGAACTGGAGGGGCTTCAGTAGGACCGATGGACGGTCGCCCTTATGATGAAGCAAATTCTGATTCAGTGGAGGGAAGGGTTTCTGACGGGGAGGAGTGACTAGAAAAAAGCCAGATTGCATTGAGTACCAGGGGCTTCTCTTTGCTGCGACGTACAAACAGGGAGTGACCACTCGCTGGTGAAGAGGTTGTTTAAAGATGACTCTGAAATCTTTGTGGACTTGCTAATAAATGCTGGGATTTTTAGATAGGAGAAGTGGTGAATAATGCAGGCTGAGGCCAGGTCATAATTGGAACTGAATATCATTTTTGACTGAATTCTAGAGACAAGAGGAATCTCCGAGGTCTCTAAGCAGAGTAGTAAACAAGATCAAAGCAGTCTGCTAGGAACATTGCTTTGGCTGACAGAGGAGGAAAACAGTCCTGATCTTTACATCCCATATTCATCATTTGGTACCTGAACCAGTAGCAATTTAAGAAAAGCCAAGAGTGAAGAATATGGATTATTTTACCATTGGGATAATCCAAAAAACATTTATGGGGTAACATTTTTTAAAAATGTATCTTCCAAGATGAATGATCCTTTCATTCCAAGGAACTCAAAGTACTGTACACCCTAGCCTCGCTTACCCTTGTCACATATCTGAATTGCTACGTAAGGGGCAAGAATGTCAGATCTCATTTCTCAGATAAGCAGAAGGGTTCACAAAGAGGAGAAATGAGTTGGTCAAGGTCATGTTGAATTCGTGGCCGGGCAGGCTCCCCCAGTGAGATCTCCCAGTCCTCAGCCCTGCCCGGCACACTGCCCCAAGCATGCCTGAAACTACATCCATCTCCCATTTCCCAGAACGACCAACCTGAATGAACATTCTTGCCAGAGTTGGAAATTAACTGAGACATTTGAGGTTCGGTCAGTTTCATGCTGCTGATAGGCAAGAGAGGCTTAGCAAGGTCACGTGACACAGGTACGCCTATGACTTGCTCCCGGTTCCCAGGGTTCCTCACGCTAGATCTTACCTTCCTATCTAACCATAAAATGGTAGGCCTGGGAATACCCTGCACGATGACCCGGAGTCATCCAGGCCCTCACTATGAGCCTGCTGTCTGGAAATCTTAAGACTCATACTGTATTGGCTTTGGCCGCCAAAGAGAAGAAACATTCTGCAATACTTGAAAACTCATAGCTGAAGGGGGCGGGGAGAAGCGTGTGGAGCCTTGTACTTACAAAGTCAAAAGGGAAAACATGTGTTTCCCATTTGTCTTGGGATGGGAAAGAAAAACTTTTCCTTTCACTTAATCTTGGTTCAAACAAACAGAGAGACTGCCCTTTTTGTAAACTCACCGAATGTCAAATATTGTTCACTAGCATGGCATCGGCTTACTAAGCCACTACACAGCCACTTTCCTCACGTAATCCCCCCCGATTAGAAGGCACTTCAGCCTGAAGAGGGGCGACTAAACTAATACACATTTCCTCTGATGAATTGGATGAGAGTCAGCCCACGGAGTCAGGTTTCCAAATCTATAACCTCTGATTTCAGCCAGAGCCCGGAGGCAACGCAGCTTCACTCATGACTCAGGATTTTGTGAGTGAAAGCAAACACGTCAAGTGATGTAAGAAAATTCCCCCATTCCCCCATCCCACCGGTGCCTTCCTCCCCGGGGAATTTAGTGGAAGAGCACTGGGTGTGTTGAGGGTGGGAGGGCATCGTGTCCCTGGATGGCAAGTTGCCGAGCACACCTATCAGCCTTGCAGCGGTAAGGGTCAGCACATGACAAAGGAAGTAATCAGTGACAATTCCTTTCCTGTTGGCTTGTGATCGCAGATAATTATGCTCCAATGCGTGTGAGAACCTCAGAAAATAAACTGAGAAACGGAGGGGCCAGAGGGTCCCGGCTAAAGGCAGCGTCAAGTTGGGGGAGGGGCGGTGAGGCAAACCTACCTTTGAAGTCACTTTGTTTGCGCAAAGTCTGCTGCACTCTCTTAAGGAAACTCCACTGGAATGAGGTTTCCGTGCACGGGGTTTAGGGCTATTGTCTTTGGCTCCAACTTGCACCTCAAGCCCTAGCTAGGACATGTATAAATCCCGTAACAACAGCCTGACATGAAATTGCTCACCCCCTCATTGCATCAGGGGACTTTTATTCAGGTGGATGCTGAATGCCTCATTGTTTAATAAGACAGGAAGTTTATTCTCAATGTAAATGAGGAATCTTCCCCCCCCCACCCCCACCCCCTTCCCTCCTTGGAAGATTCATACAGAGGTCTGCCTTGTTATCTCCAGTCTGGCTTCTTCCAGGAGAGCAGCTGTGACCAGCAGCGGCTACCCGGTTTCCTTCTCAGAGCTGAAGTTTTCTTAGGACAAAAGCTTTAAGCTGTCTTTCCTCTGGAGGTGACCCTGGGTGATGGGTTCAGTAAGGGCCACCCAAAGACAGGGTGGGGTTCAATAGTGTGACAAGAGTTGGTCTTTCTCTTTTCAAGTGCTTCATTTTGATCTGGGGTCTCTTTATGACACATATACACAGAGGGAAGACCCGTCCCCAAAACTCTTGATGCCGTTTCTCCTCCTTTGGCATATATGGTGAACAGCTTGTAAGTGGAGCATCAGGCTAGGACTCTGAAATCAAAATGTACCAGACTAACCATCATTAGCAAGATGCCTGGTTCAGAACTAGGATCCTACTCTCTATTAGAACAAATCTCTGATAATAGAAACTTTAGAGAAAATTGTGTGGGCTCCTCCATCTCACACAACACCCTTTAGCCAAACTCTTAAAAAAGATATAAGAATAACCCTTTCAAATTTTGCTGATCTACCAGCCAAGGAACTCGCTGAGAGAGACACTCAGAGCAAAAGAGTTCAGAGGTCACAGATTGAGATCCTCAAAGAGAAAGAATTCACAAATGTATTGCCTTTTTATCAAAGGAAACCAGAGATAGACAATGCAGAGGAAAATGACAGACAATGACTTTGTAGGACGAGGAAGCCCTAACTTACTGGAGATATGCCTGAAGAGTCTTTTTCCCACACACCTTAAAATAAATCAATATGTTTTTTGTTTTGTTGTTTTTGTGGTACTAGAAATCAAACGCTGGGCACTCTACCACTGAGAAACAACCCCCTGGCCCTTTATTTTATTTTGAGACAGGCTCTTGCTAAATAGCTTAGGCTGACCTCAAACTTATGATCCTCCTGCCTCAGCCTCCTGAATAGCTAGGATATAGGTGTGTGCCACCATGCCTGTCAAATAATATGTTTTTAAAAAGAGGAAGAATCCCAGGCATGGTGAGGCACACCTGTAATCCCAGCACTTGGAAAGCTGAGGCAACAGGACTCTGAGATTGAGGCCAGCCTGGACTATGTAGTGAGACCCTGTCTCAAAAAAAAAAAAAAAAAAAAAAAGGAAGGAAAGAAGGAAGAAGGAAGAAGGAAGAAGGAAGGAAGGAAGGAAGAAAAGAAGGGAGGGAGGGAGAAAGGGGAAAAAAGAGAGAAAAGAAAGAAGGAAAGAAAGAAAGAAAGAAAGAAAGAAAGAAAGAAAGAAAGAAAGAAAGCACTGTGCTTAAGACCTAGGGATTACTCTAAATTTAAATTACCATCACAGTTGTTTTCCACACATTCCTGAGTCACTGTGATATCTGCCAGCATATGTACTGAAAATTTATTTGTTTAAAATTGCAATATTGACCAGAGTTTTATACATGTGTACATACGTGCTACATTAGAATCACCTAATCACCCCCAGCACTTTATCCACAATCTTTGGATGCCTGAGTGCCCAAGGGTCTCCTGCTGAGATTCTGGTTTAATTAGGCTGGCCTAGAATCTGGGCACAGGGCTGAGGTATTTTTGTTTTTGGTTTTGTTTTTGTTTTTGTGTCTTAAACTCTCCAGGTGGTTCTAATGTGTGTCTAGAGTCCCTTTCCACTGAACTAGGCCAAACTCCCTGTACTGGCCCCCGAAATTAGGCCACACACGCCAGCTCCTCACACATTTTCTCCTACTTGGGCGCTGGCTTTTCTCTCATCTCCCTGGTCCCAAGCCTGGCTTTACCCCAGATTTCAGCCTCTGGGGTCTGGCTGGATATGGCAAAAAATTTCTCCCTAAAGTGGCCCTCAAGGCTAACTTAGCACTTTAGTTAATGTCTTCATATTCAATAAAAATTATTGCACTTGTAATGAGTCTGTCCATTCTCATTAATGAGGCGAGAAAAACCAAGCTGCATTCAGTGGCATGTGACCGCTTGGCTGGACCCTTTCTTGGCAAGCCAGTGAGCCAAGCTTCCTAAGAGCCGGTGCAAGTAGGTCTTGTGCAAGGTGTAAGTAACTACCTGGTGTGAACCTTCAGGAACTTCCAGGGCCTGGCACAGAGCTTGGCATGTCATAGGTCCTCAGCAAACTTCTGGTGAAACAATATGAAGTCTGCAGATCCAAGGTGCTTCCCCAGCCTAATGTGGTTCTGGAAATTCAAATGACCGGACTGAGAAATAGTTGTCCCAGTGATTACAAAATCTCCCTCAGGGAACACAGCAGCGAGTGGCAGAGCTAGCAGCTGTACTGCCTGCCTCTTGCCCTTCCCCACGCCGCCCTGGGAGCAGCATTTCCTGTCATTGCAGATGGAAGGCTCAGGGGCTTTCTCTCACCTCCAGACTAATTTAGTTGGTGGATTTATAAACCAAGGCCCCCCTGGGTGGAGATGACGCTCTGTGTTGTAGTTTATAAGTGGTGGACAAAGGACTTCTCTTTAATCTGTGTGAGCATCCAGGTGGCCCAAATTCTCAACATTACCCATCTCGTCTCACTCCGGTCTTGTTCCTGGAAGGAGATAATAGATGTTGAACCGGTATTTGTTGGTTTATGGTGCTACTTTGCATTATATTCTTAGCATTTTTGGTTAATATGTTTTCAGGCTTCCTCTTCCCTCTTTTTCGGAATCGTCCTTGTCATTTTCTCTCACTCAGTAATCTAGATTTTAAATTTTCTTCCCATGAAAACCAATGCTTTATTGCTTGAAGTTCATTTTCTAAAATTTTTAGTACATGTTTGTGATACATAATGAATGTATTCATTATAGGGAGTTGATACCTATATATATCACATCTTAGTCATTTTTACTTCTCGTTTTCCTCCCTTTTCACCTCTCTCCCTCCACTTCCAAATTCCCTTCCCATCTCCAAAAGATCTACCTCCCTGTTCCCTATCACATATCTTTTATTTTGCTCTTTAAATTATAGTGGTGCCTCAGTTCATGAATGCTTTTGTTTGCAAACAATTTGGTTTGCAAACAGAAGCGTTTGGCAAAATTTTGTTTTTGTTTGCAAACACTGCATTCGATGACGAATACAACCTCAGCCATCTTTTTCAGAATTGTGGAACAAATCAAATTCATGTCCCAAGGTACCATAGTAGTTATACCTGCTTCCTTTTTGATATAACTATGGATTTTTTAAACAATAATAAATCTTGCTGGGGTTTTGATTAAAATCACAGTGAATCAGCAAATTAATTTAAGCCTAAGAAAAAATTTAAATTTAATTTTCCTATTTAACAATACCTATTTTCTTTAAATCTCTTAAAATTTCCCAGTAAAATTGCATAGTATTCTTTATCAAGATCCCATGGAGATGCTGGAGGTCCTTGGTCCAATCCCCAGCAACAAATAAATACAGAAGATCCTGCAAAGGCTTGTTGCTAAGTGAGTTGTAGTTTCAGGTGCTACTGTGAGTAGAATATTGAGATTATGGTTCTCAGTAGTCTACGGGTAGAGATGAATGCTTTGAGTTTGTTTATCTTGTGTTTCTCTTGTAGCCATTCATTTTTCCAAACCCTTTTATTAACTCCAGGAGCTTTTAGCTGGCTCCTTTAAATTTTTAAGGGTTCAACCACATGATTGCAAAGAATGATGTTTTGTACTGATGTACAAGTCAAGGGGAGTAGTGGTCCAATACATTAGTGTCCCGGGGCTGCTGCAACGCGGTACCACAAACCAAGCAGCTTGAGGAAACAGAAGTGTATTCTCTCACAGTTCCGAAGGCCAGAAGTTTGAATCAAAGTGCCAGCAGGGCTGATTTCTTCCGGATGCCCTGAAGAGAGAGAATCTGCTCCACGCCTCTGTCTTGGCTTCCAGAAGTTGCAGTTAATCTTTGGAAATCCTTGTTTTGTAGACACATTACTTCAATTTCTACCTCTATCTTGTTCTTATTATTATTATTATTATTATTATTATTGTCTTTTTGAGGCAGGGTCTCACTGTGTAGTTCAGGCTGGTCTTGAGCTCACTTTGTAGCTCAGGCAGGTCTCAAACTCGCTACGATCCTCCTGCTTCAGCCTCCCAAGTGCTGGGATTACAGGCATGGGCCACCACACCCGGCTTTACCTGTATCTTCACATGACTTTCTTCCCCCTATGTCTGTGTATATCCAGATCTCTCCTCATAAAGATGTCAATTCTAGGATTTGGGGTCCACCCTTGCCCAGAATGACCTCATCTTGACTTGGTTACCTCTACATAACCCCTGTTTCCAAATAAGGACACCAAAAAAATGGAGGTTAGGACTTCAACATACATTTTAGGGAGATACAATCTCATAATATCCAGTGTTCACATCTCTGACCAGGCTACATTTACAATTTTCAAAATATTGCTTGTGTCGTGATGAAGGTGATCACACATTAAAGGATTCTGCACCCACATGGTATGAGAAATGATAAGAGGAACTATATTCAGCTTGGCTCTGGCCTTTGGAGGAGTAGAATGTCCACCTTTACATAGTTGTAGGGCTTTCCTGGCACTTCTAAATGGGATAGTTCCAGGGGACAGCGCTCAGAGGGAAGTTGAGTTTGGCTCAATACCACTTTGGCTCAAAGATCCAAAGGATCTTTGGATATGGCTGTCTACCAAGGCCACGTACCTGCAGCAATAGCAAATTACCTCATCCTTCACTCATCTGACAAATATGTACGAGGCCTATTATTGGCCAGGCAGAAGGCCCTGAGCCAGACCTTGTGGCAATGAGAGATGCAAACCTTGCCCTCTGGATGCTTGCAATCTACTGGGCCCAGGAAGGGTGAAGGCAGGCTGAATGAGCGTGTAGCACAAGATGTTTCAGAGCTAGGACACGGTGGTCTTTATAATCCTTGAGAGGCCACAGATAAATGAAGCAGTGGTCTAGGAGGACGAGGATGGGGGATTGGAAGATGAGAATACGGGTGAGATGGATTTTTTAAAAACCAAATTTAAATGAACACAGGATTTTCTTTGGCAGGACACATACAAAATAGCAAGCTATACTATCACACATGTCAGACCCTCAGAGGCGAATTTTTATCTGCACAAGTCTCAGATTCCACTCTCCTGCTTCCAATTACAGTTTTCCAGCCATACCCCACCCACCCTGAGTAACAAACTCTCAACAAACAAATATCCCAGACCCACAATGGCTGCTGGGGCCTGGAACCACCTCAGTGAGAAAACCAAATCCTTCTCCCACATCTCAGCAGACAAAATAGCCCAGAATCTAGGTGTTTCCCCTTCCGCCTGGGACACCCAGCCAGGGAAAGCAAAGCGAGAAGCACTAAATCGAGTGTTTTCAGCAGATCCAGGCCCTGGGGTGGAAGGGAGAGGCCTCTGTTCTCAGCGGTTGCTCCTCCTTAATGAGCCAAAACAAAGCTGGTGCCAGGGAAGTTAATCTGCCCTGAAACAGAGCAGAGCCACTCCCTGAGGTACCGAGGGAGCCTTGGGCCCAGGGCACAGTGAGGAGGTGCTTGAGGCCTCTGTGAGGCCCTGGTGAGGGCAGCCAGGGCTCCAGGAAAAGGAGCCCCTATATGCTGGAGGGCTGCCCTTTGGCCCGATGAAAAGATAAATGGATGTTTTAAAAGATTTGTCACTGGTGCTGGGAAGCGCCTGTTACACCAAGGAAGTCTCAGAAATCAAAAGACTCCATCTGGTCCAGATCACAGTGTTTTTTCCCTCGCTGGCCATCCACGCCCTGCTTCTCTATGATGTGGAGACATCTGTACCCAGCAGGCACCCATATATGCGGACACCGGATGGATACATCCACCCTTGCAGACGTACACACCCATGCGTGTATGCACACCTCCACACACACACATTAGCATACACGCATTTACCTCACACACAAGCACCCACGTTCTTATGCATACATGCACCTCCACATAGAAACACAGATATGTGCATGCATTTTCATGCAACACAATGCCCTCATGTGCAAACTCCTACACATGTGTATCCTCACACACAAACACATGTGCATACATGTTCATACACAAACATATATCTTCATATGTAAATGTACACTTCATCCACACACATACATTTGTTTTGTTTTGTCGTGTTGTATTTTGTGGTGCTGGGGATGGAACCCAGGGCCTTGAACATACCAGGCGAGCACTGTACCACTGAGCTACACTCCTCGCTGTCATATTCCCGTGCTTGCTGATGCTTCTCCCAGAGCTTATTCACTTCTCTTCGACAAGTCCAGTGCCTTTTTCCTGGGCCAGGTTTAGTTTGAAGCTCATGGCCTGGCACTTGGGCTAGCGCCCAGCTTAGCAAAGACCCAGAGCCCCATGCTCTGCGGAACTTGTCTCAGCGATAATGGAAATTAAAATGAGGTAAGAACAGGAACTTGCAGGTAAAAGCTTTAATTGAGAAGGAAAATGAAGATAGGACAGGGACTTCCGCTTGACAAGAAGAGCTGAAGGGGGCGCAGCTGTAACAGAGAAGGTCAGGCCGGCCTGCTCACAACAGAAAGGGGCCAGTTTTATGCAGTTGCTGAGGTGGTCCAGGGGTTGGTGATTTTCCATTATGTCATGAGTATGAATTTTTTAACAAATTTTTTCCTCCTATGTTAAGGGGTTTCTCCCTTGTTGAGTAAGATGTGGATCAGCAGCTGCTCTGATCCTTGGGGACATCATGGCACACATCCCCCCTGCTGTCACAGCACACCTGGTCCTTTTGATAGAACTGGGCGGTAAGGGAAGGGCACATTCCATGCATTGTTGGCAAGGGGGGAAATGGAAGACGACATGTCTTCACTGTCTGTGGAAAGCAGGCCGTGGATTCAGGCCCAGGCATCTATTGTCCTCGTGAGGGTCTGTGCTGCCTCACTCCCACCATCCATCTATCGTGTAGAAAGCCAGGATCTGGGGCTGGACCAAAGTGATCCTCCCAGTAACTCAGTGACTGTGACTAAGTTATATGAATTCTCTGAGACTCGGTTTTTCAGCCAGCAAAAGGGTTAAGAACATCCCCTTCATGGAGTCAGGAATATTGAGATTACATAGATATAGAGGTCACACACAGTAGGTTTTTAGAAGAGAGCTCATTCCATTTCACTGCCTTGGGCCACAAGAACTCTCCAGACTCTCCAATTTTCCAGGGTCCTGGGCACATCACTTTAGAGATGGGATATAATGAGACCCAAGCACAAAATACTAAGTGCGATTCATGTTGCTGCTGGTCCAAGGCACGGTTTGTGAGATATCTGGCTATAGTGCACCCCCGCCACTTTGTGCAGCCTGGCTGGCCAGGGATCTTCTAAGAAAAACACAAAACAAAACTGTGTCTGTGTATTTTCAAAGGTGATGGGTAAGATGAAGGTTTTCATCTTCAAATCTACAACTGGAGAAAAATAATTGGAAGTTGCAGAAAAAAGAACGAAGAGAAGGTAGGGGAAGGAAGTCCAAAGAGACAGACCTGAAAAAGCTCCCGGGGCTGCTACAGGAGACATCTGGAACCGTGCTAACGGGCATGAAGGGAAAGAGCAGCCGCCAGCCAAGCCAGCTCTTGGCACAAGCCCTGAGAGCCGCCCGAGGGGGCTGGAGCAGACGATGGGACTTTTCCCCTGTTACAGCTTCCTTCTGGAGCTGGCCCGGCACGGCAGCTGAAACGCGGAAACGTGGTCTGAGTTAGCTTCCCACCTGACTGATGCCTCTGGGTCTTCTCTGGCTGTCAGGTGGGCAGTTCAGTTAGAAGAACAAAACAGAATGTTATCTGTTATCTCTAAGAACAAAACAGAAATGTAATTTTGTGAGCGTATGACACTGTGCTGACTTCCGTATATTCCTCATCTCACTTAATCCTTCAGATAACTCTGGAGGCGGAGGTGGCGCGTTACACTCGTTTCAAAGAGAGGAGAATTGCTCAGAGAGGGTATGAGCCTCATCTAAAGTCACAGAGCCAGCAAGAGAAGGAGGTGAGGATCTGGGAAAAGGGAGATGTTTCAAGCTGCTGGCCTCATGATCCAAATGCTCTCGGGCTGAGGAACAGCAGTGTTATTCTGCACGGCCCTCCCCAACACGGGGGCAGCCAGGATGCTTGGGCCCCAGCTGCCGGAAATTGCTGCCTGCATGACCTCAGCCACCCTCCTTTTTTTTACAGCAGGGAAAGTGAGAACCAGTGACTGGCCCAAGGTCACATTGCATCCTGTATCTTCTCTTCATTCCCGGACTCCAGGCTCCCCAAACGTCCCAGGACAAAGCTGGGGAAAAACCTCCAGAGATATTCCCTTGGGAAGACGGCTGGAAGGTGGGGATAGACTGGGGGCTCTTGTGACCCAGTGATGAGGCAGTGACGAAAGGATTGTATTTCCCCCTTTTGAGAAACACTTTGGCACCAGGCGGCTCTGAGGAGAGGCAAGAAGAATTTGGCAGGAATCTGGTTATAAGCCATCTGGAGCTGGCCTGTGTGCCAGGAAGCGGTTGCCCTTTCTGTTTGGTCCCTTTCCCTGAATGTGGTCACAGCCCTCTGTGCACGGGAGGCTCAGCCACTGTGGGACTCCAGCCTGATGGAGAAATTCAGAAAGAAATTCTACCCAGCTCCCTAAGCAAGGCAGGAACATTCCCACCATGCAGTTGGGCAGCCTTCTGTCCTGTGGGACCAAGTGAGAGATGATCACATACTAGCTTGCCGACTCGGAAGTTTCACATCATTGCATCAAATGGGTGACTTCTCAGTTGAGGTCAGCATCACTACACAGCTCCCGGGTACCGAGGAATGTGACTAGCATTTTCATCTTCTTGTTTCATCCTCACCACTGTGCTGTGCAGGAACTGTGTTACCCACCCTCATTTGCAAAGGAAACCCCAAGAATTTTAATCAGGTGAAAAAGGTGATAATGATGGAGTCTGATCCAGGCGTCTGCGGTCTGAGCCCAGGCTTCTGCCCACAACATAGCACAGCACCTGTCACTATTACCTAGCACCTCAGAGGACACCTGAGCATCGCTCAAGCAGAACGGTTCGCGTCTTGGCTCTTACCCCCCTGGCCCACTTTCCCCTTTGAATTGGGGATCTCGACAGAGACAGAGCCCCGGGAGGTTCCACTCGCCCCCTCCAATTGGCCTTGTTCACCCAGGGATGAGTCAGCTGGAATTTTTGGACATCCCAGGCTGAGTGGCTATGGTACCAGGAGCTGTCAGGAGGCAAGAATTCGAGGAATGCGGAGCCAGAACACCCCCCACACACCATTCCTCCCAGGCCAAATCCACAGAGAGCTTGGGGAGGTGAATGCCACAATGTTTGTCAAAGGTTCGGGACAACAGGTGCATGTGAAGACGGAGAGAAAGACTGGCTCTTTTCTGGGGCTGCCGGCACAGTTTCGCGTCCCGCCCACGCATGTCCGCGTTCCAGGACTGGATAGTTGGAGCCCTGGGCTCTGGGGAAGGGCAAGAAACCACAGATTAGGAAGCAAAGGGAAAACATGTCCCGGCTCTTTTAAAACACAGAAACAGTGGACTTCCTTTCTTAACTCCAATTTAGCCTCGTAATTCTGCCATCCTCAAACACAACTTTGACTGTGTCACTCCTCAAATGCCTTTATGCATCCATGTGGATTTTTCCAGCACTTTCTCTGTGTGGAACACTAGGCAGAGGGGTAAATAACATGGTGGTTATCTTTCCCATGTGGAGATTTCCTTCTAGACAGGAAGGGGTTCAGACAGTAAACAAGCGAACGTGTGACGAGCAGTAACCAGTGTGACAAAGGAACACCCCAGGTCTGTGAGGGGGGTCAGGGAGAGGAAGCTCCTTTAGAATGAAACCAGCCCCTCAGAGTTGAGTGCTGCCTAAACTTGTCACCTCGGTGCCCTCTGAGCACCTTTCATTTCCCTGTTTGGCCACCTCAGCTGGGGTCACTTCCTTGCCTAGTTCCCTCCTTCACCTGCGCTGACCCGCCATCCAAACCCTTCCTCCCCCACTTACCACTTGCCCACCTTTTCACCCCGCTCCCTGGTTCATGAGCCCCTCAGGGACAAGGAGCATGGTGGTCTCATGCGCCAGCTTCTTGCCTGATAGGACTTCCGTCTGACAAGTGCCCCAGAACTTTTCACTAGGGCGCCAGGCACTGACGAGACACACAATGGCTCTGTCCTTAGGGAAGAGGCATCCTGGAGTCCGGCTCACTGCAGAAGGTCTGGGAGCAGTGGGGATCTGATCTATGTTTAGGAAATGCTCAGCACCAGGAGCCAGGCCGGACCCTAGGGATTCAGGAGGTCTGCATCACATACAGGCTACTCCGGAAGGAGGAAGGGCTGAGGGTAAAACTGTTTGATCAGGCTGTCTTCCGGAAGCTCAGGGCCCCCATTTGCAGCCCTGATTACCTATCAAGATGAGCAGATGCCAGAATTCACCCAAGGCTTTGCTGACGCAGGGCACTGGAGAGAGAAAAACCACTGGGGTGATTATCTTGGCTTTATCCACCACATCTGTTTTAGCTCAACATCATTGCATTTCATCTTTAAAGTGAGGGCTGCACAGTTAGAGAATCTCAGCTGGGAAAGGCCTCCAAGAGCCTCGCATCTCACCTCTTCCTTTGTAGATAGGAAATGTGTCACTCAGAGGCCGTGTCTCAGCCATAGCCACCCAGCTGTTGGGAGGCCCAACTGGGACCAGAGCATAGCTCTCACCTCCCAGGCCAGAGATTTCTCAGTTTTCCAATGGCTTCTCTGATCTCATGAAGCCATTTTCAGGTTTGCCCTGTCAGGTGTCATTATGGGAGATCCTGCTCCAGAACCAAACAGACCCCTTGGCTTGTCATCTGATGTCTTGTACTATCTGTACCACAGGTTCCCTCCAGGAGCACAGCCACCTATGCAACATGGTATTGTAAAAGAGTATCAGGCACCCTCCTGTCAACCCTGAGAGCAGCAAGCCCATTCTCAGCAGCAGAATCACAGCCTCCACGAGAGCTGAGAAGCCAGAGAGACGCCTGAGTACCTCTGCAGGACAGTCCCCTTTCACCCAGGCCAGTTGGCACACTGGCTTGAAGGTGCTTTACATCTGTTCTGGAAGGGAGGGATTATGATCCCCACCACCTCCCCATTTTTCCCCTTTAACAGTTGTAGCTACTGAGGCTCAGAGAGGTTAGTTACCTGCTCACAGCCACCCAGTCAGTGAGTAGCAGGGTTAGAATTCAAACGTAGCTCTCACTTCAGAGCCCATCTCTTTCCACAGGTCCTTTCCATGTGCTCTGAAGGAACTGGAGGTATCTCAGGCTATCCCTAATGCTCAGCAGTAGTTTCCCTGTCAGGACTGCTCAAAATCTTGAAAGCGTCTCCTGGCTGGAGTCATCTCTCAAGTCACTGCAGCCTGGCACTCCTTCCTAAAGGGGCAGGCTGGGGAGAAGAGGGAGGAAGCTATACGAGAAGGCCCTGGGCTCAGGCAGGCACAGCAGCAAATGCCTGATATCCCAGCACTCTGGGACACCGGAGTAGAAGGATGGCAAATTTGAGTTCAGCCTAGACAACTTAGCAACTTAGTAAGGCCCTGTCTCAAAAATAAAAAGGGCTAAGGACATACGTCAGAGTAAAGTCCTTGGATTTGATTCCTAGTACTGCAAAAAAAAA
>NW_004955455.1:4465068-4485813 GCF_000276665.1 Chinchilla lanigera
AGAGAGAGGAAAGAAAGAAAGAAAGAAAGAAAGAAAGAAAGAAAGAAAGAAAGAAAGAAAGAAAGAAAAGAAAGAAAGAAAGAAAGAAGAAAGAAAGAAAGAAAGAAAGAAAGAAAGAAAGAAAGAAAGAAAGAAAGAAAGAAAGAAAGAAAGAAAAAGAAAGGATGCTTTGAGCAAAGTTTGATTTTCACAGGAATGACCCGAGGTTTGACATCAAAGCCCAAAAGGCTGAGGGCTTGGGCTAGTCAGGGTTGACAGGAGCAATAAGTGACAGAGGGACGCAGAGTGCAACCCGGATGCTGGTGGCATCAAGGCATGGGGCACCATCAGCAGAGGACAGCACACCCTGATAAAACCCTCAGAGGCCAGCTCCAGGGGAGGGACTGGTTCAGGGTAGAAGATACAAGGGCTCAGCGTGAGCGGGAGGCATTAGTCAGCAGGGATGCTTATGAAAAGAGGGATTGTCCGGGCTTCCTTACTCACTGGCCAACTGGGTCGTCCCCAGAGCCTGGGAAGCCGGGCCGGTATCAGAGGAGAGCGGGAACTCCAAGACAGTCACTGCCCAGGTTGAATGGCCGGGGCCTTGGCGGCCAAGTGCGGGGGCCCTACCCGGCCTTGGTGGCCTGTGAGTCACAGCCCTGGGCTGAGTTTCTTCATTGTCCACTGTCCGTAGGACAGCAGGGCCAGAGCCCTGGCCGGAGGTCTGACTCCTCCCTCTTGTGATAGCGGGGAGCCAGTGCTACTTCATGGGCACCTGTCCCAATCCTCACCCACAGACCTGCTCCTCCCATCGCAGCCCACGGAGCTGCCGCGTCCGGGAGCCTCTGGTCTCCTCATTACCGCCTGCTCCGTTCATTCCTGCCGTCACTCGCGCTGCCAGCTGGTTTTGCCCCAACCTTTATTTGCAAAAGTAATTATTGACTATTACTCAGCCTTCAAAAAGAATGGGCTTCTGACACACACTGCAGCAGCATGAATGAACCTGAGGGGATCGCGCTAAGGAAACAGGCCTGGCACAAAGGGACACACACCCTAAGATTCCACGTACATGAATGAGGTACTTAGGGTACTATGAATCCGCGTACATGAACAAGGTACTCGGGATAGTTGAAAGCATGCAGAAAGAAGGTAGAATAAAAGTTACCAGAGCCTGGGGCAGAGGAGGGAGGAGTTAGTGTTTAACGGATACAGAGTCAGTTTGGGGAGACAAAAAGTTCTGGAGAGGGACGGTGGTGACAGCCGTACAAGGGTACGGATGTGCTTAACGCCGCTGAGCTGCACATCCAAAATGGTTGCACTGGGTCTGGGGATGTAGCTCGGTGGTAGAACACTCTCTTAGCATGCCTGAGGCCTGGGTTTGATCCCAGGCATCACAAAAATAAAAATCCCACCCTCACTACTATTAATGGTTTGGAATATTTCTTTCCAAGCCTTTTAATGTTCCTAAATGATCATGTATGTGTGGGTAAACATAAACTCTGAGGTAGGAAGGGCACATGGTCCCCAGGCGTTAGCTATGTTCCTTGTCTCTATCTCTTTGAAGGACAAAGTCACGTCTGCCTCTCTGGGTGCCAGGCAGCAAGGTCAAAGTAAGGTCATGCCACGGCATTAACAATACCCAATATCCCGCGATGTCTTAGACGTGTCTGGCTCTGTGCTAAGCCCTTTACACGCATGAACTCACTTAATCCTTACCCCAGTGTGATGAGGAAGGTGTGTTTTATGCCCACTTCAAAGTCCATCTCATAAATGAAGACTTAGAGGCCTTGAGAGCAAAGGGGATGCCCGGGTCACGTGACTGGAAGGAGGCAGAGCAGGGATGGACTGTTAGGCTGTATTTCTGGAATTACACAGACAACCTGGCCACACGTTACCCTCCTTCCACACCATGGATCTTTCTGGGCACTTGAGGATTTGTAGTAATCTCTTAATTTCTGGCTTCCCTGTCAGCTTTCCTGTGGAGAAGGCTTGAGCCATCTTGCTCTCTACTTGGTCTCCCCCAAGCCAAGGAACACAGTAGGTGTTCAGCAAATATTTGTGGAGAGAACAATTCTCATCCATTGCTCTGTTTGATCTTCCCCCACACCCCAGTGAGGCAGCACATTAGGAAATACTATTGCCGCTGGTGTTAGTCATCTGGTAAGCAGTCAAGATGGAATGACTCCCTTTGGGTCACACAGCTGGGTCCTCTGAGCTGGAGTCTCGGGCTTCTGGCTTCCCTCCCAGGCATCTCCAATTGTGTCAAACAGACCTTGGCTCCCGCTGTTAAAGGATAAAGATATTAATTGGGAGGAGGAGCCCTTTGAGTCATGACCAGCAATAATAATTACAATCAAACTCATTGTAATCTTTCATTTATATGATCCCACATCCTTAGCACCAGTGCAGTAGGTGCTATTGTAACTTCTAGCAGATGATTCTACAAACAGAGAAGGTAAGTAACTAACTTCCTGTACATCACCTAGCTAAGAAAGGGCGGAGCTGGGATTGAGGCTCTCTCTGATTCCAGAGCCCCTAGGCCACATGCTGCAAAAATGTTGATCACAGGTCCTATCCTTTGCTGGACCCAAAGAGACTCACAGCACCCATGGGCTACACATTGGTGAGGAAGAAAGCTGAATGAAATACCCTCCTTCATCCAGTCTGTCAGACAGTCTGCCATGGGTCATAGAGCATTTGCCGAGACCTACCCATGTGGTTTATAAGTGGCCTTAGGAGACACATAGCCCATGCAGAATGGCCCTCCCTGCCCCCAGGAAGCATCCAGCCTGGCAGAAGAAGCAGCTGTGAAAGATGCAATTACATGGTTAATTATTTTATTAGAGCAAAGATGTGTGTCACCAAGAAGAGTTACAGCTCGTAATGGCACCAACCAGACGGGAGCTGGAGAACCCTGCCCCTCGGAGCTACGAGGGCAGCTGAGGCCTGAACGCAGGTAGGAGTAGGGGAACAGAGAGCCAGAGAATTTTCCAAGATGGGGCACAGCCTCAGAAGGAGCTGGACTCTGACTGTGACACAGAGATGGTCAGCCTCTGAGGCTGGCAAGAGAGGAAGACACCAGGAATTGAAGGACGGGGCCAGTGGGGAATGTGAGCCTGTAGCAACCTGCCCAGGGCCCAAGTCCTCCCGTGCAGATCTAGGGCTACTGGTGTCTTCACATTCACCTTCATCCTGAGACAGCAAGCGGGAAGGGCAGTGGTAAAGCCCCATTCCTTGCCTGGTGCTGGACTTGAGAACAAGCATTTACTTCACCACGCCATGGGCTGTTTGTAACCAACGGCAGGCTCAGTCTCATGTGACCTTCACAGCCACCGAGAGGGAGGGAAGGACAGCAGATCTCAGGCCCCTGAGAAGAGGAGGAAACTGAGGCAGAAAGAGGCAGCAGCTTCTGAGGTCATGTCCTCTTTTCCCAGCAGCCTTTTCTCCACGAGAGGCACTTAAATAACACCTTAGTCTCTGTTTCACAGGGGGCGGTATGGGAGCTCTCAGGACATAATTCAGGTGAAGAGGAAAGCCGGAAAAGACTCAAGGCCAGCACTCAGTAAATGGTGGCTGTTGTCGTTATCATTGCAACCACAGCCATGGCTCTTAGATTGCTACCCAGAGAACCTGCCCTGCTGTGAGCCAGCACCAAGCCAGGCCTGGGAGGCAGGGAGGTAGGGGATGTGCTTCCTGCTCTTAAGCAACTTACAGCCTAGCAAGGAGGCACTTCAGCTGCAACTCACAGCGGCCAGCAAAGTGCCAAAGGGTCAGGAGACTCTCGTGGGCAAGCGTGGCAGGAGGTGGAGCTGGGCTGCCCTTTGAAAGCCCCTTGCCTCTCTGAAATGGGGGTAAGTGGATAGGGACTCAAGGGAGCCCCTCATATGGTCTGTGGTGGGTGTTTCCAGGGTAGCCATGGTGGGGCTGAGACTGGCAAGTTAGCGGAGGTCATACTAAAGGACCTTGGAACTATGGTTCCATGTCTATGAGTGAGCAAGTGTCCATTACAATGAACAAAGCTATAAAAAATTAAGGGCTGTACCATTCCTTTAAGTGAGCAGCAGACAGATCCCTCTTTACAATAGCATTTATTTGAATCTTTTCTAATTGTAGAAGTAATTTTTTTTGAGATGGGGGTCTCTTTATGCTGTCCAGGCTGGCCTTGAACTCATGAACCCAAGCGAACTCAAGGGATCCTCCTGCCTCAGCCTTACAACTAGCTGGGACTACAAGCATGCACCACTATGGCCCATTTATAAAAGTTCTGTACAATAAAAAAAGGTAGAATGTTCATGTACATGCATGCACACACTTACCTACAATAGAAGGGAAAAACAAAACCATTGTTTACAATATTGTGCCCACCACCCAAGATAGCCCTGGCTAATCAAGTTGTGTGTGTGTGCACGCGCATAGTACATGGAATTAAACACACGAAACAATGAATGCTGAACTATATGCCCACCCCTTTCAAAATTATATGTTACGTATTTATTTATGTACTTATGTATGGGGGTTGAATCCAGGGCTTTCAAATCGAACTGACTTCAGCCCTAGCCTTTTATTTTTTATTTTGAGACAGTGTCTTGCTAAGTCAGTAGGTTGCCCAGGCTGGGCTCTAACTTTCATCCTCCGTAGAGTGCTGAGATTACACTACACCTGGCCAAATTTCCAATCTTCTGCTTATTTCCTGAAAGGGCCAGTTCCAAGTGCCGCAAGAGTGGCAAGCCCAGGGAAGTTTAAGGTACCCGAGGAATTTCCAGATGACCTTGGGGAGAAAATGGGATTTAGAGTTGGCCTTAAAAGAAAGGAAAGGTTTGGAAAGGCCATGATGAAAGGAGTTCTGGACAAGGGGGTCAGCCCAGTGAAGGCAGATGAACAAGGAGCCTCTTTGGAGCACCTGCCCTGGGGTCAGCCCATCCTGCTATGCGTAACTGTGTTTATCTCAATCCACCTTCCCAATGATCCACGGGGTGGAGGCAAGAATGGCCTCATCGGAAGGTGAGGAAACCGAAGCGCCTGCCACCAGGGATGGCTCACTCTCCAGGGATGGGGGGGAGGGGGGGATGCCCTGGGGTGAGGACTGCTTGGTGGGGGCTGGTCCCTCGGGGTACCTGTACTTCTAAGAAAGGAGGAGACCCTAAGGAGCCAGGACCTGGGACTGGGTGAAGGGGAGATACGTGAGGGACCTTCATTTGCTCCAGTCCCATGCTGCAAGGCCTTATCGGGCACTGCAGACCCTGACAATCACCGCTGCCCATCTGAAACTGGGCTTCTTGCCTGTCAACCCCTGCCCTACCCCGAGGCCAGAGATAAGGTAGCCCTGGTCACGGGGACGGTGACTGTTGGTGGCCAGGCAGAAGCCAGAGCAAGGACAGTAGCCAGCTGAGAGGTTCTGACTGCCTCCCCGGTTTTTTCCAAGTGAGAGAAAAACAGCAGACTCAAGCAATGAAACAGCAATAAGCATGATTCCTAAAACCCCTCACAACCCAGTGTGGTGATGCATACCTTAATTCCAGGACTCTGGGAAGCTGAGGCAGGAGAATCACAAATTCAAGCCCAGCCTGGGTAACTTAATGACTTACCAAGATCCTGTCCCTAAATTTAAAAAAAAAAAAAAAAAAAGAAAAAGAAATTTTAAAGGGTTGAGGAAGTGTCTCAGGGCAAAGGCCTTAGGTTCAACCCCATACCAGAAAAGAAACAAAAACTGCACCATTTGGTTCACAAAGGGGTCTAGTCCTGAGGCTGCCACTCACGGGCTGTGTGACTGTGAGTGGGTGACATCACCTCTCTGAGCCTGTTTCCTCAGCAGTAAAATGCCAACCCTAACACCAGCTCTCTTTTGACAAGATGAGTGTTCAGCCAACCTGTCCTCCCAGCCCCTTGCCCTCCCCAGTGCCTCCCTCTTTCTCTAGCAGGCTCCACCTTTACCCTGTGCCCGGTGCCCAGGCCCTTGCCAGGCTGGAAGTCCATCAGTGTGCTGCTGGGGTGAGCGAGCCCAGACAGCCAGAGCGTTCTTGTCCGAACTCCCACCCGGCAGCCAGCATTTCCCAGGCCCAGAGGAAGTGGAGTGAGAGGGAGGGAGGGAGCAGGGAAAGAGGGGAGTCCCGATGGGAAGGCTCCGATTCTGTCAGCGAAGTTTTTTGTGCTCTGGCATGCCAGGCCGGACCATCCACTCTGCCAGCAGGGAGACTGGCCTCCAACAATAATGTTTTTCCCTGGGTTTTCTATGAAGCATCAGCTGCTTGCTAATTCAAACCATCAGGAGGAAGCTTACATGTGCTGAGTCTTAAAATGCAGAGTACTGCTTCACAAGACAGACAACAGCCAGCCTCCACAGGGCTTTGGCCAAGGGTACCCTAAACTGGAGGCCGGGAGCTGCTCCTCAGGCTACCCCACATCCAAGCCAGGCCTCCCCAGGACATGCCGGCTGGCCCTTCATGCCACCCCTGCCCACCAGGGCCAACTGTTTACCAGGACTCCTGAAGGGATCCTCCTAGTGCTGTTGGCATTAATATTTATTGAGCGTGTCTTGCGTGCCAGCAACTGTGCTCAACACCAGACTGTGTCTACACCACTTATGAGTAGTCCAGCTCCCAGAGAACGGGGAGGCTTGGGGAGGTTCAGAGAATTTGCCTGAACCACGTGAAGAGTGACACTTGGGCCAGGATTGGCCTCCAGGCCTCTGCTGCTAGGCCTCATTGCTCAGCAAACAGAATCACTTCGCACCTACTAGGATGGCAAGAATCCAAAAGTCAGATGATAGCGAGAGATAGCCAGGACGCCTAGTTGTGACACACACCTGACATCCCAGCCCTGGGAGGCTGACACAGTAGGGTCACAAGTTCAGGCTCCACCTGGGCAACTTAGCAAGATGCTGTCTCAAAAAAAAAAAAAAAAAAAATTTAAAGGACTCAGGATATAGGTCAGTGGCAGAGTGCAAAACCTTGGACTCATTCCCCAGTGCTTCCAAAAACATGAAAAATTTAAGGGGCAGCCCTTGAGGGGCTCACAAGTGAGGGAGGACAAGGACACCAGCCAGCACAGACTGGGACCACAGGAAAGGCAATTCAGGTGATTTGGGACCAGGTGATATTGGACCATGCCCTGACGAATGAGTCAAGCAAGAAAATGAGGGGCAGAAAACTATGTCACAAGTGGAAGGGGACGTAAAGCCTGCTCAGGTGCTGAGGAGCTGAGGGGCTGGGGAAGGGCAGGGAGAGGCTGAGAAAGAATCCCGCCTGGTATAGCAGGAAGGGAAGGGTCCCCGCCACCTGTGGCCACTCCCCCACGTTCCCTTCAGCAAGGCCCTGTCGCTCTCTGGGCCTGAGTTCTAGCAACAACCCTTTTACCTCGGAAGCCTTGAGTCTCCGAGGCTAAGATTAGTCAGAGTGACGAGAGCAAAAGATGGCAGATAGGCAGGCAGGAGGGATCTGGGGACAGATCAGGGTCTGGGGACAGGGAGATGGAGGCCTCTCAGAGTCCCCTCCACCCCTCCCCTAGGCCTCCCCAGGAAACGCAGGGCCTGAGGAGAAATCGAAACAAAAATGCAGGTGTCTCTCCCTGGGCAGATTCCAAGAAAGGACAGAGACAGGCTTCCAGAGAGACAGCTCATGAACTTTGAAGGGAGGAAGGAAACCCAGGCCGCAGAGGAAGTGAAAGACGAGGGTAGGTGTGAGAGAGAAGCAGGTGCCCTGGGTGTGGCCACACAAATCATGCTGTACACACACACACACACTCACACACACAGGGCCGTGTGGCCCCCGGGCACTGCCCACTGAGTGCTCCACTGGCCCTCCATTTCCTAAGCCCCTTACACTCCAGTCCTCCTCTGTGGCCTCTCTGTGTTCCTATGGCCCTGGCATTGTTTATAGGTCTTGAATTTTGAGCCAGAAGATCTGAGTTCAGCTTTTGGTCCTGCCATATCTTAATGGCCTCAGTTTGCTCATCTGTAAAATGGGAGAATCACCACTGCTGCTATCAGCCAATTCAGAGGAAGGCAAAGTAACATAAGAAAATACTTGGTCCCTAGCTACTGAGGAGGTTACGACAAGAGACTAAAAATTCAAGGATATGTTTAGGCTCTGTTCACTGCTGGGGATGGTAGCTTATGCCTGTTATTCCAGCACTTGGTGGGCTGAGGCAGGAGGGTTGCCACAAGTATGGGCTACACTGTGAATTCTAAGACAGCCTTGAACTACATAGTGAGACCCTGTCTCAAAAAAACAAAAACAAAAAAGAAACAACAAAAAAGAAATTCAAGGTCAACCTGGGCAACTTAGTAAGACCCTGTCTCAAAATTTAAACAACAACAACCAAAAAAAAAGTAAGAGGGCTGGAGGTATAACTCAGTGGTAGAGCACTCCTGAGTTCAATTCCAGTACTAGAAGGAGAGAAAAATCCCCAAAATGCTTGGTCCACCATGCAGATGCAGGGGCAGCTCAATGGCCATGGCCATGATAACATTCTTGTCTTGCACTATATTGCGCAGCAATTTCACCTTTTCATATGTTGACCCTTGTGCTCACAGCACCGAGCAAGGAACTCCAGACAGGTGTCCTTACACCCATTTGACAGGAGGTAAAGCTGAGGTGTATGGGGAGCCGTGGGAATGTTGATGTCCTGGGGTTGTTTTGCTCTCCTTGGGCCTCGTAGGCTCTGAGCTGGAGTTGATGTGATCCTCGGCTCCTCTCGGGTAGATACCGGCCCCACACCCCAAGTCAAATGACCTGGGTCACATGGAAGGTGTACTGTCTGGCAGGAAAGATTCACAAGCATGTTCTCAAACACCCAGTGGCCTTGTAGGCAGAAGCTGAACGAGGCTAATCCTAGGTTTCCAAGGACCGATGGAAGACAAATGCCCTTGGAGGAACATGGAGAAGGGATGTCACATGTTGTGGGAAGGATTCTTAGCACACTGAACTGGCGACGGATGGAACAGTCTGCCTGAGAGTGGAGTCTGAGGATAAGGAAGGAAGAAACAGTCCATCTCAGACTCAGTTTCGCCTGCTGTACACACAGCACAGAGCTTGTCCGTGCCCTCAAAATGTGCAGGGATTTCTCCTCACCGGCAAGGAAGCGTGAGTGACTCTGCAGTGGCCATGCATCCTCTAATCCAATCTTCTCTATCGTGGTCTCTCTGGAGGAGGGATCCAGTCCCGCAGGTTGGGCTCATTTCCCGGGACTGCTGTGTGTCTCCCCTGCACACTCTGTCTCAGACACCATCATAAGCCCGAGGTTGTTTTACTTACACTTCTGACCTACTGGCTGGCTGGAAACCAGGGTTTCCACCCACCCTCCCCAGGTTCAGCCAAGTTGCCTGAGTGGCTCACAGAACTCAGGAAAACACTTAGGTTTTACCAGTACATTGTAAAGATATTACAAAAGGAACAAAAGAAGAGATGCCTAGGGGCAAGAGCCTTCCTTCTCCAGGCACACCACGCTCCAGGGAGCCTGCAAGTGTTCAGCTTTCTGGAAGTTCCCAAATCCAGTCTCTCTGTGGCTTTAGTGGACTTCCTGCATAGGCAAAAATGCTAATAGACTCAGTGGGGAAAGCCGGCAAGCCCTCTGTGTTTCGATTCTCCTCGGCCTCTCAATGCAGCGTTCCTCTCTCCAGGGCTTGCAACAGGACCCCTCTGGAGTGATGAGGGTCGTGTAACCTATTATCAGACGAGGTAGGGCAGAGTTATGAGCCAGGAACCATGAACATAGATAAATAGCCATCTCACGGGGAGTGAGCTCCCTGTCCCTGTGTGTGCTCAAGTGCAGGTCTGATGATTAGCTAGAGGAAGTAGTACAGAGGGGAGTGTATTCTATGAGGGAGGTTTTAGCTTAGGTCTGCTTCTCAGCCTTAGGACAAGCTACATTATTTGAAGGGTAGATCATCCTTAGTACCACAGGGAGTTCAATACCGTCCCTTTCCTCTTCCCATGAGATATTGGTAGTACCTGCGTCTCCGGCAACAAAAACATTTCAGATATTGCCAAGTGGTTCCTGGGACAAAATCATCCCCAGCTGAGAGCTACTGGTTTAGATGGCCTTTGAAATCCCCTGAGAGCCTCTGATGCTATCATTGTAAACAAGGAACCACAAATCACTGTCATTTTTTGAGCCATGTGTGGCTTGCTTGTTGCCGAGTCTCAGATGCGTCACCTCGTTGAATGTCATAACTGCCTTAGTTAGCAGTCCCTCTTCTTACATCACTCTCCTCCACTCCCAGGCCAGCCTTCCTCCAACTCCCCCTTACTGCCCAGAAGATGTGTCAGTCTCACTGCAGGCCCTCTCTCCCCGCCTTTGCTGCCTGCCGGCACCCATTGCTGGCCTGAAAGCCACAGTGACTGTGCCCTTCCACGCCCGTCTTCCCGCTGGACAGTGGGCCCCTGGAGAACCACCTGTGTCTTGCTCAAGTCTGAGTCCCCGGAGAGGAGAGACTTATACATAAGCAGCAGGAAAGTGGTGCATTCATGCTCCTGCCGCTGTCAGCTGTGGCTGCCTCACCCCACAACTGTGGCATGACCGTGACCCGTGTTGCCCGCATGTTCCCCAAACTCTCCCCCAGGCAGCAGCCTGCTGCCAGGCAGGTCCCGCATTTCTCTGTACATAGGATTCTGACCCAGACACTGCCTGGTGTCCACAGGAAGGACCAGGGGCAGGACGTGTGGGCAGAACCGTCCCCTGTAAGAGGAAATGACCTGGATAGGAAGGTGACCACAGCCTTGTCCACCAAACCCCAGACACCTGAGCAGTCCCTTTCTTCCAAGCTGAAAGGAGGGCACTGTGGGATAAATAAGGGAAGCCCAGTTGAGCTCTGGCCTGGGGCAGTCAGGTGGTGGGTGTTCCATCAACCCAATATTCTGGCTGAGTGGAAGTCATAGCTTAAGATGTCAGGAAGGCCACTGCCCTTTGAGGGACTGTGCTCATTTCTTTTGTAAAGTGAAATCAATTTGAACTAATTGGTGGTTTCCAAGCTTTTGTGGGTGTTTTATTTTGTCTGTAGCAAAATAACCCCCGCTTTTTAAAGGAGAATGTCATGCAATATCCTTAAGTGGCCCTGGGTCACCTCCCAACCCCGCAGAGTTCCACAGAGCTCCAGCTGGAACTCACAGAATTTCTCTAAAGCCCTCTGAACTGCAGCAGTTTGTGATTCTATCACTGAGCCCACATGCTGGTGATATGCACCCCCATGTTACAGGGTGGGTAGTGGCTGATTTGAAGGCCCCTTTTGCTAGACCTGGGGTGATCACTGTGACTCGGGTTATCTTTGAACATGCTGAAATGGAAAATTCTGGTCATCCGACCATTCTGTTTATTTCTATGGGGCCCTGGATAAACAGGAATTCACAGTACCCAGCAAAGATAAACTTACTGAACCCCAGAAAAGGTTACAGGTCAAAGACTTGAACACACCGGACGGGCCTATGTTTTGGATGACACAGACCAGAATGCAGACTATCCTAGTTTTGATTTTAGCCAGATTAACAGCTGGCACAACCCACAAAGATTGGCTGTCACAGGGTCAGAGCTCTGAAAAGCCATAGGACCGCTTGTTTATCCCTTTGGTGTTTGCCCTGTGGTCTTTTCTCCTTTTTACTGACTGGGAAACAGGCGCATAGAGGTAGAGTCCCTGGCCAATGGGTGAGGCCAGAGTGCTCAGCTTCATCAAGGGGCTCTCACACCACCAGCGGCGAGCACATGTCTAGACTGGATCTCCTGACCTGGAAACTGGGGGCGTTCAATGAATTCCCTCTGCCAGGTGCCGGGGGTCGGGATGCAGATGGGGAAGGTTTTGCTGAGAAGAGGATGTCTCTGCTGATCTACAGGCTGAGCGGGCAGGTGACAGATGGAGGCAGGGAGGAACGGCATTTCCCACAGAGGGAGCAGGTTGTGCTAAGGGGACAGATGCACTGTCAGGGATTCCTCCACCTCCAGCTGGCTTGGGTACTGATGAAGAAGGATCCCAGGATCAATACCTCAGTGAAAGACTGAAGTTTCTCCTTCCAGAGTCAGATTCCCAGGCTTAAGAGACGCTAGTCCTGCCTCTGGGGAACACTTCTGGTATTTATGAGACTGTCTGAATCCAGTTCTTGTTGGAGCAGGGGAAACCCTTGAGGGAGTATATTGGTTCCCTCTGGCTGCAATAATGAATTACCCAATCCCGGTGGTTTAAAACAACAGACGGGCTTATTCGCTCAGTCCTAGAGGCCAGATGTCAGCAGGGCCACACCTGTCTGATGGCTCTAGGGGAAATCCTTCCTTCTCTCTTGCAGGTAGCTTCTAGCAGATGGCTCCAGGTGTTCCTTAGTTTGTGGCTGCATCAGTCTGATCTCCGCCTCTGACCTCACATAGCCCTCTCTGTGTGTCCCCAAATCACCCTCTCACTTTGTTTCATAAGGGCGTATGTCACTTGCTTTGAGGCCTTTCCTGGATAATCTGGGAATATCTTCTTTAGAGATCTTTAACTTAATTCCATACACAAGGCCACTTTGCCAAGTGAAGTCATATTTTAATGTTCTGGAATGTGGATGTGTCTTGGGATCCGTTTGTCAGCCTCGTTTTGCAGCTGGGGATGTTGAGGCTTAGGCAGGAAAAGCCTCCTCTGCCCAAGGCAACCACTTTGTGACACAGAGTTCCTCAGGTACCTCAGGAGCACTTACCTGTGTCCAACATCCATCATCTCAGAGGAGTCCCATTCTAGAGCAGAAGAAGTGAGATACGGAGAGGTCAAGGGACATGCCCCAGATCACACTGGTCATCTATGACCTACACTATCCTTTGGGAGTCCCATGTGGCTCCTGGTATCCCGGATAGTCCTGACATATAGGGAGCCAGCACACACTTGTGAGTACCAGCGGTGACTCTGCTGTGTGGTACTCCTCCCTGTGGCTCAGAGGCTTTGGGGGGGTAGAGCAGGAGTCTGGTCTAGCTAGGGGAACACATATGTCCCAGGGCATTTCATAGGTTGGGGGCAGAGGCCTGCCTCAGAGTGTAGGAGGAATTCTCCCTGGGCAGAGAAGCTAAGGTTAATCATCTCTAAGGAGGAAAAAAACATCCAGAGGAAAAAGTCTGGGAAGGATGCTCAGACCACAGGCCCGGATGAACAAAGGTAGGAGTGAAAGAAGCAGGGAGGAGCATGGGTATCCTGGGGACCGCACACAGATCAGTTTTGCAGGAGCACAAGCTAGAAAGTGGCAAAGAAGGAAGCTGAGAGGTAGGCAGAGCTCTGGCTGAGGCTTTGTGGTTGATCCTGAGGGTACTGGGGAGCCACTGAGGGTTTAAGCAGGAGATGCCTCATGAGCTTGTATGTTAGGAAGATCACCCTGGTCCTAGCTTTGAGCTGGATCTTGGGACAAAGCTGATGAGGCCAGAAGAGAGGACCTAGGGGCTGGGGATTTAGCTCAGCGGCAAAGCGCCTGCCTGGCAGGCGCAAGGTCGTGAGTTCGGTTCCCGGTACCGGAGAAAAACCAAAAAAAAAAAAAAAAACAAACAGAAGAGAGGACCTTTCTGCAGGGACCCCTCCTGAGGATTGACCCTCAGAGCTCAGCACCAGCCTCTTACTTATAGGTGTGGAATGAAGCTGCAATTTGAGACAGGAGGAACAGCGCTTGATGAACTTCCCTTCTCCTCTCGGGCTGTCCAAAAAGCCCCAGGCTGTGGCAGGCAGTCTGGGGGCTCAGAGGACAAAAGACTGGAGGCCATTTTAGCACAGCGCCAGCCTTCACGTGGCCAGGCCACTGGGAACTGTGGGAAAGATGCTCACACCTGTCCATGGCCTGTGACCCTGGAAGAGTCACGAGAGAACAGTGCATGGACATGTTGCACACCTGCCTGCCCTGTAGCTCTAAAGGCTCTGAGAAATCCCACAATTTTGTTAAACCTAATGTTTCCTAAACTTTTCTTTTTAAATGCAAAATCTTTTTATTCTTTGAAGCATAACGAACTCCCCTGGGAATGGAAAGGAATAGCATCCATTTCAGGCAGCCCTAGCGTAGAAGAAATTACCAGGCAAGGGGTGAGATGGCTCAAGAAATCTGATCTTCGCCAGAACACAGGTCCCTTCCCTGGGCTTCTATTTTCTCCTTGCTCCTACTGGACTGCAGTCCTATGGCTGCAATGGCCACGTGACCAACCTGCTAGGGAGACCCACAGGGGGTTCGAGCAGCTGGCCCCAGGCCAGGTAAGAGTGGATACCAGAGGGAAAGTCTGCGATGAGGTCTGCCTCTCCAACAGAGTTACCAGGGAATTAAATGCATGGATGCCTTTGAGGTGAGTCTTATGCAGTAGATTTTAAGACCCTGCATGCTTGGAAGGAACAAAGTTTTTATATATGTTTTCCAAGGGACTCTACCCCCTACGGGTTTGCCGTGTGCCTAAAATTCCACCATTAGTCATCCACTTGCCTTAGGGCGCCGAAGGCCTCAATGAAAATGTCATTGTGTGTCCTAGTGCGCGTCTGTTGAGCCGCCATCATTCTATACAACCTCCTGTCATCATCACTGGCAATTCATAATCCAGATAGAAGCCGTCCAGACAGAAGGATTCTGAGCCAGAGGGGATGTAGGGTGTAAATTCATGCTGCTGGGTGTGCTGGGGGCCTGGGAGAGCATGGCTGTCACACCACTGCCCACAGTCAGACAGGATTAGGCTGTGTTACCTACCTCCAAGAACACCTGTGTCTGGGGGCCTGAAGGGGACAGCCGAGGTTATCCCATAAGGCCAGGGGTAGTCTCTGGCCCAGGGGTCTGATCTAGGCTCTGCAGGAAGCCCAGGAGGCACAGTCCTCATTCTGGGTGAGGACAGCCTGGGAGCTGTAGGCTAGGGACAGGGTGCTGCCCAGGAAGGATGTTGCTGCTGGCCATGGCGGGATTGAGCCCTTCCTCCCCTCTTCGCTACTCTCACCCCACCAAGTGGCAGCCCTGCTGGCCAGTGGCCCGTCCTCTCTGACCCGAGGGTGAGATGGAAGGTATTACTTAGGAGTCTTCGCCAGTAGGGTTTAGGAAACACACTGCATCTTGACCAAAGTGAACCCATTTTTCCTCTCTGAGTCCCCCTGGCAAGACCATACAAGAAGCAGATGGGGAAACTGAGGCATCTGCTCTTTCATCAGGTCTCAGGTTCTACCACAGTACCTTCCAGATACTTCCAGAGCATTCTGTCCCTAGCTGGCCCCATACTGTGTATTTACAGACTTATCATCTCCTACTGCAATTTGAATTGAGAAACCATAAAAGCAGGGCCCTGGGTTCAGCAGGCATCTGGCACATAGTAGGTATTTTGTAAATATTTGTTGAGCAAATGGAGAATATAAGAATTGGGACCTAGAGAAAGGAAAAGACTTAGCCAAGGTCTTTTGAAAGTTAGTGCAGGGCCAGCTCTAGAACCTAGAGCCCTGTCTCCACAAACCAGAGCTCTTTCTGATTTCTTCCAGCTCTTCTGATTTCTTCTGTGTCCCTAGAGTGACTGAGTCTCTGCTCACTGTCTTCTCAATGTATCTGCCTACTGCCCACAGCAGGGGCCAGGGACTCCGTGGGCTCCAATCACACAACCTCTACCCTTGGGCAGTTTTATTCCAAGCATAGCCTAAGGCTTGGCAGATTTTTTTTTTTTTTTTTTTTTTGCGAGTCAGATGCTAACTATCTTAGGTTCCATTGACATTAAGGTCTGTGTCAAAACTCAGTTCTATTATAGTACAAAAACATAGCCAGAAGCAGTATGAAAGGAATGTGCATAACTATGTCCCAATAAAACTTTATTTGCAAAAATGAACAGTAAGCCAAATTGAGCAAATCAAACTTAAGGACAGCCAGATAATTGTCCTGTCCTGTATTTTATCTACAACTCCAGCCCTTTGAGGCAGTTTGTTGATCCCTTGGCATAGACTCTGGGTTGGCGTGGAACTCAAAATGACACTGAAGGGGCCACCATGAAATGCTTACTACAGAAGTGTGCCTGGGCTGTGTGCCTTCCATGTGTTATTTTATGTCTTCCCAGCAGTCTGTGGGGTGAACACGTCAGGTCCCTATTTTACCTATGAGGAAAATGGGGACTCTGGGAAAAAAATGTCAAGAGATTCAGTTTCCACAGCTAGATCCCAGCCTCAAGACAATCAGGCTCTGAGCCCTGTACGTGAAAACCAGGGCTCAGGGAGATAAAGAGATGGGTCTAGGTCACACAGCAGTAGGGCGGAACACTGGAGACCAGAGTGAATGTCCTCTAGTTCCCTGTCCCTTCCTGTCTCTTCAGGCTCCCAGGAGCCACCCCCTGCCTCTGTACATGTGTGCACATGTGTGTACATGGATATATATACACGCAAACAGGTTTGATGTGGATGAGCCAGGCAGTGAAACCCACTTCAGTGGGGCTGGATCACATCTCGGATGTCACCATAATCTGGAGCAGACTAGACGCTGAGAGACGGTAGGTTGGTTGGTAGACTCATTTTGATCAAGTCTTCTCACCCACGGCACTGCTGACAGTTTGCAGCGATGATTCTTGGCTGGGTGGGGGGTGTCTCTTAGTGGCCCCCCTGGTGTCTGCCCAGTAGATGCCCAAAGTGACCGATCAATAGTGTGTGACAACCAGAAGTATCTCCAGACATAGCGAAACATCCCTGGGAGGCAAAACCATCTCAGACTCTGACTGCCTGAGGTGTGGACCCTCTCAAGGGGCTCACAATGGGGACCCGCATTCACTAGACCCTCCAGAGGCCCGCAAAGCTCCCCACACCTTTTTCAGAAATTCTCTGGACCTCCAGAATGGTATTAGGAGCTAGTGGGAAGCATTAAAAAGCAAAAATAACAGTTTGTCTTGACCAAGCTGTGATAAAAATCAGGATGAGCACAGGAAAAGTATCAGCTGTCAGACATACTGTTGTATCCCCTAAGAACAGCCTTATGACCCAGGGGTTCCCGATCCTGTCTATGCACCAAGTCACCCCAAGTTTGCTCCTGGGCCAGTCTTCATGGACGAAAACAGACCCAGAGGGTGGTCCCAGAATCTCTTTTTGGTGTTCATTCTTGGCCCACCCGGCCCTCCAGCAGGTGTCTGGAGTGGATTCCCAAAGGCCCCCCAGAGGGAATGAAGTGGGCAGGACTGGGCCCAGGGCTGCCATCAGGGGAGATGGAGCGGAGAGGGCACAGGGTGCGTGTATCTTGCCACGTGGGTGGCTAGCTGCTTTGCGTCAGGCTGGTCTGGTGGAGACAATGACCTCACCTGCTTGGAAGAGCCCTTGGCGGCTGCTTGAATCTGGGGTTGGGGAGGGGTCCTGAGGGCCAGACAGAGAGGAGCTTCGGGGCTGAGAACACCTCCCCCGAGCCTGGCCGCGGCCCAGCTCAGCTGCCTGTGGTCTGGCCCCAGAGCGGGGGACAGACCTCCACTGTGGCTGGCACCCTCTCAGAGGCCTCTTCCCAGCCACGGAGGGGAAAGGGAGAGGGGCTGACGTGGGGCTGACCTCATGCCTGTCTCCCGCCCCTCCAGCATCTCCCTGGGCCTTCTCTATGGCTGAGAAGTGGGACCCGGAGAAGGGGAGGCAAGCAGAAGTTTCGGGAGGCTAAACAGGGTGAGGGAGATGGTAAAGGCTTCCCGCACTGATACCTCCTCTGCTGCGCAGAGAGAAGATCAGAGGCCTCCCTTAGGATGGTTGCCATGGTGGGTTAGTTGCCATGGCGGGTGGGTCAGCGGGGAGGCTGTGAGAGTTCCAGAAATGAATCAAGGCGAAGGCAGGGACAGGGACAAGCAGAGAGAGGAGACAAGGACATTAAATTAAAGTGTTACCTGGCCCACTTGCCTTGTGTGGCACGTCTTACCCATCCACTTCTCCTAATGACCATAGAAGGGTCATTGGCAAAGGAAACTGAGACACAGAAGAATTTGGGAAACTGACCTAAGCTCCCACAGTTGAAAAGAGCAAAGCTAGGATTCAAATCCAGTCCTATCAGAGTCCTGGTGCTATGCGGGGCACTGAGCCTCAGCCTTTGCCTGATGGGGACAGGAACACAGAACAGAGCCCCTGAGAATCCCATTGAGATGCAAATTCTATCTGAACTGGTTGAAGTGGGGCTGAGTCTGTATTTCTAAGACCCCAGGGGTGTGGACCTGGCTGATCCATGCTCATTTGATATAGTGTAACACAGTTAAGTGTCTACCACGGGCCACTAATAAATGGAAGGTATTATTGCTATGACCTATGTCATGTACCTGTAGTGTGCTCTGTGCATAGTAGGTGCTCAATACACAGTAGGTCCTTGTGAACAATGATCATGTGAAGAAAGAGCTTGGTGAATTCTAAGGCCCCAAAAAAACATACAGTTGGAGCTAAAATGAACTTTAGGAGACGCCAACCTAAAGGGGTCAAGGGACACTTTGTGGATGAGGTAACAACTGAGCAGGCCCTAAAAAAGCCAGAGAGAATTTTCCACATAGCAGAGGAGAAGTGACATTCTAGACAAAGGGAAAAGCCAGAGCAAAGCTGTGGAGAGGTGAAAGGACATGACATTTAACAGATTCCCAAACCACTGTAATAGCCAGAGGGAAGCCACATGAAAAAAGAGGTGAGCCCACAAGGTTAAAATGACCGGGACAAGCCACACGATTTGCAAAATGGAAACACCAGGCCCCTTGTTCCAAAGCAAGCATTTCAAGACAACAACAATGACCATGAACAAGCTCAGAACACTTGTTTGAGGTCCCTGCACAGTGACCCAGGTTGCACAAACAAAGCAAGCCCTGAAGCTGGGGCCTGGGCTTTAGTCTACAAAAAGGAGTTGACCTTACACTGTTTAGAGTTTGTGCAGGAATTTTGAAGGCTTTTGAAGTGAGGAGGTAGTTTGATCAGCCCTGGAAACTTGAAGAGGAGCACAAAAGCTGTTGTTACACAGGGAAATGTAGGGTGGTGTCAGGGACATAGAGTGGAAGGGACGACCTCCGGCCAAGTGGAAGCCAATTTGAACACATTTGACACAGGTGGCACTGAGGTGCTGGAAAGTTCTGAGTGGGTATATTAGTGCCTGTGCTAGTCTGTTTCAGTTACTATAGCAAAATACCTGAGACAATCAAGTTAAAGAGAGGAAAGGCTTTTTTGGCTTGCAGATGTGGAACTTTCAGTCCATGGTCGGTTGGCATTGATGCTTCTGGGCCTGTGGTAAGGCAGCACATCATTGTTCCATGGTGGAGCAAGCTGTTCACCCCATGGTGACCTGTAATCAAAAAAAGGGAGGTAGAACTAGACTGGATTCCCGCAATCCACTTTGAGGGCACCCCAGTGACGTAAGACCTCTCGCTTTTAAAGGTGCCACCACCTCCTCGTACAGCCATAGGCCAGCAATCAAACCTTTAACATCTGAGCACTTGGGGGACAGCTATCCAAACCATAGCATCATCCTCAGGCTACCAGAACACAGTACCGCAAAAGGGGTACTGCTCTGGAGACCACTGCTCACAGAGTGCCACTGCTCTGGAGGCCAGCAGCCTAAAATAACAGTGTCAGCAAAACCAGGCTCTCCCCAAAGGCTCTAGAGGGAAGTCCTTCCTGACCTGTTCCAGCTTCTGATAGCCCGGGTGTTCCTTGGCTTGTGGCTGTTTCGGCCATCTCTGCGTACGCATGACCTTCCTTCTTCTCTCCCTTGTGGTCTTTCCTAAGGACACTTCTTCTTGGACTTAGGGCTCACCTGGATAATCTAAGATGATCTCATTTTGAGAGACTTAACTTCATGACATCTACAAAGATTCGTATTCCAAAATAAGCTCACATTCACAAGTTCTGGGCATTAGGATCTGTCAGATCTTTGGGAGGTCACCATAAGCCACTGCAGCAGGGATCCCAGAGACCCAGCTGAGCAAGATGGGACAAGAGCAGGAGCAGACAGGGGACATGGAACATCTAAGCCCATGGGCCACCCATGTCTGGCTCTTACCTGTGACACACCGTTACTCTGGGGAGCTGAGAGAGTTCCGGCTGGCCCACTGGGCACAGAGGCTTGGAGCCTGGAGGACAGGGCCAGGAGAGCCCCTGCTGACAGGTAGAGCCTTCCCGGCTTTGATTCATTGACCGTCTGGGCAGGAGCTGGACCAAGCCGCCTGGAATTACAAAAATGCCTCGCATATTTTCCTCTCCACCAGCAGTTTTGCTCTCAGCCAGCAAAGCAGGCCAGTCTGCTCGCTTAACCCCCGCTCGGTCCCCATCCCACCGTCTGCGGCTCTCCCCGCTGCATCCCACCGGACGCCTGGTCACCGAGGCTGCCTCAAGTGGGCGGCGCTTGGCCACGTCCTCATAATTGAAATATTTGCCTCCTGAAGTGAGGCCAAAGCAGGGTGGGGCTCCCCCCAAGTCAAAGGGACAGATTCAAGCTGGGCCTTTCGCAAGGGCAGGAAGAGATGCCGGAAGTGTCCTGGATGCTGCAGTCGGTGGCCCACCAAAGACTCTCCATCTGGGTCCAATGGGACCCAAAAGACCCTGGAAGCAGGAGGAGAGACTCAAAGTTGTCAACCCCCAAATCCCTCACCAGACGTGACACGTGCTTCCTAACTTTCCTCCCAGCATCCCTCAGGACCACCTGGCATCCCTCTTCCAGCTTGCACAGATTCTTCCAGGAGGGAAGAAGTCATCTGATGTTCCTTTTGTGGGCACATTGTATGTCAATAAAAAGGTGTTTGAAGCCAGACATGGTGGTGCACACCTGTAATCTAGGGGCTGAGTCAGGAGGATCCCAAGTTTGAGTCCAGCCTGAGCAACTTAATGACTTATCAAGACCCTGTGTCCAAAAAAAAAAAAAA
>NW_004955455.1:4486008-4495379 GCF_000276665.1 Chinchilla lanigera
TAAAATGTGTAGGTAGAATCTTCTGAGTCATATGCCCCCCTACCACACTTTCAAGACTCAACAGTTCAGCCCTAGGTGGGCCAAAGCCCCAGTTTGTGCCTGTGTCAGACTGGCTGCTGGTAGACTCCCCTCATTGGCTATACTTCATTGGGTTGGACTCTGGCTTTTGCAAAGACTGCTGCAGCAACAGCCCCCCACCCCAGGAATCCACACACTGATGAAAGTGGGGCCCATCATGTCACTCACTATGTACCATGGTTTCAGAGAAAAATTCCCTCTGGGGCCCAGTCCCAGTCCCAGGCTCTTCTTTCCCTGAGCCTCCTCTTTTCTAATTATGAGAATCACATAATAAGATAACATTTCCCTTTTTCCTTTAGCTGCCAGGAATCTCAGAGCCAACTTTGAAGTTCAGCCATGGTAATTACATGGCCCCTTGTGATCTGAAATATTTATTTTTTTTTCTTTCTGTGGTCTTATTTTCTCGGTCTGTTTATATTTCTCTGATGCTGAGTCTCTATCTCTTTTATTGGTATTTTTATTATGTACCTTCTGTTATAAGCTGTCTTAGACGCTGTTGAGAACAAAGAGAACTTTAAATTAGGAAATAAATGCACCTTGTTTCCTTTGTGAACTTCATGTGTGTTGCAAACATGATTGCTTTGGTGTCGTAAATAAATTCCCCTTCTGTACCATCTTCAAATTTAGGAATTTATCTGGGAGGTTCTCTTTCTTCTATTTGAGCTCCTTGAGTATAAAACCTGCTGCAGAGAAGCCTTTATCAGTCTTGACCAGGTACATGACCAGATGACCACCACAGACATAAACATCAAGAACGTTGCATGGCTGGGGCATAGCTCAGTGTGTCAGCATGTACTTAGCATGAGCAAGGCCCTGGGTTCTATTTCCTGCCCATACATGTGCATATGTGTATGCATGTATACACACACACACACACACACACATACACACACGAGTCCCACTCCACCCTCAGTTTCGTCATCTGTGAAATTGAGTGAATATGCAACCCTAACTTCACAGAGTGGTAGGGAGGATCTAATGATGGGTGAGAAAATGCTTTGTAAACTATAAAGCGTAGCACCTCACTGAGCCCATAGACTTGTGTATGCAGTAGAATAGCTGTTGGCGATTATCCTCCTAGATTGGTGGGCCCTGTGTCCTGCTGAATTCCTGAGAACATGGATGGGTAAAGGCTTAGCTAGGAATCTGGGTGGCCCACATGCTCCACCTCCTACCTAAGGTCACAAGGCGTCTATGTCTAAGTGTCTTATAAGCCTGGGACTCAGGTTGCCTACAAGGGCTCGATCTGCTGGAATGTTGGTCCACTGTGCTCACCCCAGCTCCATCATCAGCCTACCTGTGGCCTTGGACTCAACTGTCCAAATCCTCACTTCTGCATTCTCTGGGACAGAGTGACTCCCTATCACCTGCAAAAGGGGCACCAGGTGTCTGAGATTCCTTCTGCTTCACATCTCCCTCCACCCAAGAATGGACAGACTGGGTCCCAAGAGACATAAAATTCACCCAGCTTGCCTACTCCTAGTCTCTGGTTATTTTGGTAGATAGAATGACATTCACCATTGACTGTTCTTGCAGTTTCACAGAAAAGTGAGCTGAGCTTGTAGAACAGGTCCAGGGCTGCCCTGAGCAGTGATAGAGCCAGGCCAGAGCCCTGGCTGGCCCCTCCCAGCCAGCAGGCCACCTCCCTTGCTTCACTGATTGTTTTGCCTCTCATTTGGAGGGTGACCCAATAACCAATTAACAGACTATTGTTCTTTCTGGCCAGGATGGGACCCTCTCCCTGGTGGAGAATTTCAGAAACCTGGGCCGTCTGTCCACCATCCCTGTCCTTCCCTCCCTTTCTGCTCTTTGGCATTTGTTTTGGTTTCCTGTAGTCTCCTAGTAAAGGTTTCTTTAGAAAAGCTTTAACCTGTTTACCCTGGGCAATGGAAAGACTATCTCCACCCACGGGTACTACAAGGATATATTCGCAGGTGTAGCCTGCCCGAAGGACTCAGCCAGCACGAGGGCAAGGAGACCTGGGGCTGCCTTCGGGGAGACTTGAGCTCTGGACCCTCAGGTCTGCCTTCCCATGGTTGCCTGCACCATCCAGGGAGATTTGCACTTGGCCTGGTGGCCTCCGGAGAAGCATGAGATAAGAGGGCAGAGTAACCTTTCTCTGTGTCCTCGTGCACGCACACAGCTTGGGGTCTTGCTTAAAGGCCAGATTCTGAATGACTGGGTATAGGGTGGTGAGTGAAGCCAAGACTTCAGTTTTAGTCTGCTCTCAGATGAGGCCCATGTTGCCCCACGTCACAGACTAGCCCCTTCACCATCTAGAGAGCAGGCCGCCAAAGTCCCCAGTTGATTCCAGAGTGAGTAATCTCCCTATCTTGACCTCCTTGCTTCTTGGGAACCTCTTCCATCACCCACATCTTCCTAGAGGAGGTATTCATTTCCTCCACAGCAATTTTAGCTCTGAGCTTCTAGAAGGCAAGGACTGATGCCAGGAAACATAAATGCATGAACAAGTAGGTGATTCTCAGAAACCCTGCCCAGATCTCCAAAATCTGGGAAGCCCAGATCCCAATCCCAGAGAGAGACTTGGGGAGACATTTGGGGCTACTCCAGGCCTCTGTGTCTGTGATTACCCAGTTTGAGCCTTACTTACTCCCCCAAAGAAAGGGTCCCAGGAGGCTGGGAAGAAGGTTGCTATGAAAATTACATCCCCAAGTGTAAGGCAGGAGAAGCACAGCAGGGCCACTGCGGGAATTGCTCAGGCCGAAGAAAGACCAACAGAAGTCATCAGGGTAGCAGGTCAACTCCGACTCTGGCATGTGTGAGGCCAGGAAGGACCCTTCTCCTTCTTTCCCTGGAGTCTTTTAGGCCTACACTTCTTAAGTCCCTCCGGGTGGTCAGTGACCATTTCCTGATGATAGCGATCTCTGCAGCGGGTATTTTCTAAGTCCCTAAAGTTCCCACAGGGGAAAGAACAGATTTTGGAGCTGAAGAGGTGACCCTAATTGTTCTTAAATACTTCAGATGGCCCTGGGCATTTGGTTTCATCTCTCTGAGCCTGTTTCCTCCTCTGTTAAATGGGAATAAATCAGTGGGGTTCCTGTAAGAGTTTAGTGAGTAACCAAAGAACACCGCTCCCCACAGATGAGAATTCATCCCTTTCCTTGATGACATCCCATGATCTAGACGTCATCCACTTTCTGCCTGGGCCAAAATCCCACTCACCCACCCGTCAGTGCCAGAACCCTTGGCCAGTGGAGGCTCCACTCTTCCCACCCTCCTGCCCTTTATCCAGCGGAGTCCCACCCAGCTGGACCACCAGGACCACGCTGGTCCCCACCCCTCCTGTCTCCCCACATCAGTACACTCCAGAGTACTTGCCAAGAGCAGATTCTTTATTAATTTCTCTTTTTCTTAAAAAAAAGTATTCCTTCAGTATAAAAAATAAATATTTTAAATATGACATTGAATAAATTAAAATAATCTGTCTTTATGAAACATTCCCACAGGGTACATTCATCAAAGAGGAATTTATCACCCAAGGCCAAGTCCTTTCCAGCGGAAAGGAAGGAGGGAAACATCTAAGGCTCCACGGTGGGCCCACTGAGCTAGCAGTGCGAATGGGAGATACAGCCCAGGTAGGGGGCTGGAGATCAATCTGACATGGGAACATCTGTACTGTCGGAAAGGCAATTGCTACCTCCATAGATTCTGAGGCTCCAACCCCATTTGCTAAGTCTGCTCTGGAGACCCAGCAAAGCAGGCTGGACCGACTTAATCAGGTTTGGGGATAAGGAGGAGGATGAGGACAGACAAGTAAACTAGCAGTGCTTTTGTGGTTTAAATTTTTAAATAATAAATAAGAGCCCCTATACTTCTTTCTGCAAAATGACTGTCTACCCCATCCTCTGCAGGAGACCCACCCCTCATTCTCTGGCCCAGGCACACGACCCATCATGCCAGGTGGGGGTCAATACCAGTAGGTGAAAACGCGGAAATGTACAGTTTACTCCCCACAAAGCTGCTCACACAAAGGCTCCATAATTCAGTGATACTGTGCAAAGTGGGCGCTGACCTGCTGAAATTAGATCTAGAAAGAACACTGAGGATTGAGTCCTTCAGGCAGAGTCCAGGCTGGGCAGAGAGTGTCAAGGAGCCAGGGATTGTGTAGGCAGGGAGGAGCAGTTCTATTGGTTCTTGAGCCCTCCAAGGCTGCCAGGTAGGTCCAGCGCAGGGAATCCATGTGCACAGGGAGCTGGGATGATGGCAAGTTGAGCTGGCCCCGGGCTACAGAATCCTCCATCCTGGCTTCCAGACAAGCTGTCTTTCTTGCTGCTCAGCTTGGAAAGTGCAGCCATTCCCAAGCCACGCCCAAAGGAACAGAGAAATAAGAGGGTGGCAGGCTGTGATCCTGGACAAGGACGTGACCCAAATTGAAAATGCATTGGAAAAGACACAGCAGCTGTGGCCCCCTCTACCACACACACCACAGCTTAGCCACCCCACTGGGACGCGCAGCTCCTAACCTTCCCCACCCCAGACCTCGGGGCAGCCCACTGGCTGCCCGCCCCCATCCAGGTAAAGTGCTTAGAGAATAAGAGAGAAGGTGCAAAGTGAGTGTTAAGGACCGTCATCAGGACCATAACCCTGGGGCTGGACTGCTAGGACTGCCGCCTGCTCAGGGCTTGAGAAGCAGCCAGAATGCTGCTCTCAGCAGCTGCCCCAGCTGGGCCGCCTCCCTCCCTCTCTTGCTCCCAGACCTGAGGGTGTTTCTCTGCTCACCAGGCCCCAACATATAGGAAGAGAGCAGATCGGGTTCCATTCCTGGGAACCCAGACATGAGTGGGAGTGGGAAGGAGGCGGGGGAGCAGGAACCACAGCTTCCTGGTCTGCGTCCCAAACATCTCAGGTCTCACTTTCCCTGCTCCAGAGCACAGGGGCAGCTGCTCAGGCCACGTACTGCCCCAACACCCCACGCACTCGCTTGATGGGTGTTCAAGCCACCCAAGGAGCTTGCCCACCACGCAGGAGTGTGCTGGGTGTTGGGTCAGGCTCCCTCTATGTGTGACAAAGACCCTTCACTGAGGAAGATAAGGGAGCAGCCTTGCCCCCTGCCCCAGGGCCACTCATTTCCATGGTGAATGGTGCCATCAGAGCACAATTCCAGGGGGTGCTAGAGAGCACGGTGGGAAAAAGCGTCCTGGAGCCAAGAAGAAAACAAAGCCCCCACACACAAACTGGTCTAGCCCCGGCTGCCTGTCCCTGACACCTCCAAAGCAAGTCCAGAAGGAGGGGAACAGGGATGCCAGCCAGATCTCTCAGACCCTGACCTTTCTCTGAGCTTCACCCGTAAGGCTAATTCCACTTGTAACATGTCAGCTTCCACACCAGGCCCCGCCAAGAGGCTCAGCTCTGGTTCCCTGCTGGGTAGAGAGCAGGGAAGGGATTAACTTCACCATTTAAAGCACCAATAAGTTAACATAAATAGGACATCATAATAAATAGATAATCGTGCTGGGCCAGACACACAGCACTCTTGGGTCTCAGGCTTCTCTGAGACCCTGACCTCAAGTTCTGTGACCCCTTGCTCTAGGGACCCAAGACGAGCTCTAGTCCCCCTCAAGTACCTTTGTGTGACTTCACCGGGCCTCTACAGGCCTCCAATGTGAGCTGCTCTCTGAACTACCTGTGCCCTTCCTGTCCCCAAGAGGAAGATTTTGGGTCCCCACTGAAGCTCCTCACCTGTCTCTGCAACCTGCCCCTACCCACCTCCATGTACCCTGCTCTAGATCCGGCCACCAGATCCTGGCCATGCCAGGCTGTAGAAAGAGAGTGCAGAGAAAAGGAAGAAGAACAAAGGCTTTGGGGGCCTCTCTTCCTTTCAGCATCTTCCTTCCCAGGCTTGAAGGTGGCCTCTCTGCCTCCCCAAGAGCCTAAACACCAATGACCTTCTGGAACCATCTACCCAACAATACCTGGGCCTAAGCTTTCTGATCATGTTTGAAAGAAGACAGTGTCCCACCCCTTCTCTATCTTCTACCCACTAAATTTTTTAAGGGACAAGGAGTTCTGGACTCCAGACCCTCTGGCCTGCCCATGTCCCAACTAAACCTTCCAAAGTCTAGAGAAAACAAAGGCACAAATGGCAGTCACTCCACTGGGGGCCAGTGACCCCCTGGCCCTCACTGTCTTGCCCTTTGTCAGGGCTGCTATAGACAACTTGTGCGGTTTGAGCAAGGACTGAGGGGACAAGTGGGAGCAGAAACGCTGCCTACACTTCCCTCCCCAGTGTGACACCCTGGTTACCGGAAGGGCACCTCTTCTGGTCAGTGCTGTAAAGAGGCCCTGACATGCTGGGAACCCTCTGGGGCCTGCCAGCAGCCCCCACTTGGGATAAATGACGCCCTGGGCCCCAGCCATTCTTTTGGATCCTGCTTCCCATCCCCACATTTGGATCCTGCTTCTGAGACCCCTCAGTCCGCGACACTCTTCAAGGCCTCCTGTCTAGAAGGCCTGAGTCACTACGCCAATGACCTGCTTGTACTTCCCCAGGAGCTGACACCCCAGCTTCTTCTTCTGGAAGACATCCTTATCTGAGGTGTCGGGGCCATAGGCCACGTCCACATGTGCCACGTGGTACTTGTTGCACAGACGGCACTGTATGTTGCTGAGCAGCCCCCGCATAACATCTGCGGTGACACTGAGCTTGCTGTGAAGGCTGAGCGCGTTGGGGTTCAGGAGCTTCTGGTCCTGAGTGATGTTGCCCAAGGCAGCACCAAGGTAGGCAATGATGCGATACAGCTCCACCAGCTTGGCCTTCTCTGTGCCATTGGCGTGGAAGGGCGGGAAGTCCGTCACGTTGGGAGCGCACAACTTGTCCAGGTTGTTGGGGAACGGTTCCCCCTGGGCTGTGTACTGAGGGACAAAAAAGGCAGGGGGAGGTGACAAGGGAGTCAAGGGTTGACATTCCAGCCCTGCTGCCAGCCTCAGGGCAAGCTCTCAAGTTTCTGTTTCCCCACCTAAAGCAGGAGGACCCAACTCCCTGCCCTGCAGGCATTCAGAATTGTCCTGAGAGCTGGAAGTAATCACAAGTGTGACCAAACTTGCTAATGATCAAGGCCTAGACTAGCCAGGGCCAAACCTTCTCAAGATTTCCAGGATAACAAACAGCCCACTGCGCACGTGTGCCGTAGGTTCGCCACCACCTGCCTAGACCGTGTAAGCGGTTGTCACCATCATCACCATGACCACATAGAGAAGGAAAGGAAAATGTGGCATCTCACTGGTGACACCTCAGCGGGTACACCACACGCACTTGCACTTTCACTCACCACACTCTGCCTCTTCCTGTGCATCCCTGCAGACACCCATGGCCCCTCTTCTCCTGGTCCACTCACTGCCTTAATCCCCTCGATCTTTCACAAGACTGGAAGCGTCAGGCCCCCTCCTCATCCCAGCTCTGCCCCTCACTGGCCTTGAGACCTTAAGAAAGTGGTTTCTGGCCCTGCAGCCTGGGGCGTGGGGAGGCAGGGGTGGGAACGTGGGTGTGGGTCAACCAAACTTATTCTTACAGCCTCCTTCTAGCTCCAAAGGGGTCCCTTCCAGCCAAGGTCAGCTACTCCTTTGCAAGCCCCTCCTTCCTAGATATCCTGCAGGAGAACTTACATAGAGAATGAAGAGGGCATTGGCGCTGCCATTGAGCTGTGCCAGTTGGTTCCTGATCTGGCTCATGACGTTGCTGTGACATGGGTGGCGTGTGGCACAGGTGGCATTGACAGGGGTGATGGGAAGAGGGCTTCCTGCCCCATGTTTCCAGTGCAGAACCAGCAGCAGGGGCATGACTCCTGGGAACAGGAAAGGAGAGATGAGCGGGGCAGGGTGGCTTGGGGTGGACGGCACGCTGGGTGGGGGTCGGCAAGGGGCTCACGGGAGAGGATTCGCATTGTGCCCTCCACCTCCCGCTCTGGCTCCTCTGGCCATTTCTAGTTTTCCTTCGTCCCCCTGTCTCCACATCTCTAGCTCTGCTTCTCTCGGCCTTCTTATCTGTCCCTCCCCTCTCCTGGGCTGAGGGAGTGGGCAAGGATGCAGGAAGAAGGCATTCCACCAGCTGGAAGCCGGGCCCAGAACAGATGTCCGGCCCCTTCCTTCAGGAAGGTGAGACCTCCAAGCTTCCTGCCCTCCGGCCGGGAGGCATCACTTCCCTGGAGAAAGGAGATCCCTATCTTCCCATCTCCCGGGATGGTCCAGATGCCTAAGCCTTGCCTCATACTCACTGTCCCATTTCAGCCCAGACTCCCAAATAACCCCCTGGGGACAGGCTCGGGAGCTTCTGGTGACACTTTCCTCTAACCTGCCACTTAATTCTGGTTTCATGAGCCAATTGCCCCTAATTCTGCCGTCCTCGTCCCATCTCTTCTCTGTCTTCCCAGGCCTGGCCGCTTCCCTGTCCAGGACCCTCAGCTCCACCCCAATTCTGCAAGTCCCGCTTTGCAGCCCCAAATCGTCATTCACTCCCAATGCCCCACCTCCCTCTCCGGAATCCATTCACTTTCCCTTCTTGTCTACTGTCCCTTATCGCAGACCGTGGGTTAGGGCAAGGACCACCTGGCTTTGGGAACGGAGAGGAAATGGTGCAACGAGGAAAGAGAAAAGGAAAAAGGTCGCAGGCAGCCGTGCCGGGAGGGAGGAAAGTGAAAGGTGCCAGGAGAGCGGGGCGCTGTCCGGGCCTGTCCCGGTCACCCCTCCCCCCAGGCGCCTGAACCCCCTTCACCACCAAGCACCCCAGACGGGCCTCTTCAGGCCCCAGCGGAAGGCACCCGAGGGTCCTAGGGACTGCGATCAGCCGACCAGGGAAGCTGGAGGCCTCCGGCAAAACCCCCCTGCGGAGACAGGAGCCTCAAGTTCACTTCTCCTGGGTCCCCTTTTCCACCCAGCATCCCCAGGCCATGCGGAGGTGCCAGGACGGCTCGGGGGACAGGGCCCACACCCCCATCTCACCTAGCGCAGACCTCACGCTTTCCAGGCACTAGCAGCTGGAGGCAGCACCTGCTCCCGTCCCGAGCCGGAGTTTGCAAGCTGCTCGGCCGCCCGCGCCCCTCCCCGGGAGCAGCCCGGGACGCAGTCGGAAAAGAGAAAGCGAAAAGAAAGAAAGAAAAGAAAAGAGGGAGAGTGAATCCTGGAGAAGGCAGAGAGGCAAGAGCAGCGCGGGAGAGTGGTGCAGCGAGGGGAGGAAGAATGTTCGGCCCCCTCCCTCGCCGCCAACCTGCCGCCCGGCGGGCTGGGCGCGCGGAGCCGGGACCATGTGTCGCCTCCCAGCGCCTCCGGCGGGCCGGGCG
>NW_004955455.1:4495479-4510250 GCF_000276665.1 Chinchilla lanigera
CCCGCCGGTGCTCGCCGAGCGCCCCAAGCTCCGCCGCGCCCGCCGCGGGGACGCGGAAGCCGGCGCGGGCCGGGTGGCTTTACCTGCTGCCAAGACCTTCATTATGGAATGGACTCCAGAGGGCCTTGGAGGAGACCTGAGATGCCGGCCGTTTTCAGAGGTTCATGCTCAGATGGGGAATTTGCCTGATTTATATACTGGAGCCTGTGTTGTAAGACAGAGAAACAGCTATATTTAGCCGGGATCCCCGGTCCAGGAAGTTGTTTGAGGTGCATCATAGGAAATTATGAATGGAAGAAAGTGAGAGTGAAGGGGGGTGGGACAAGTGAGGGAGGAGGGTGGGGAGGGCAGATTTTTTTCCCTCTTCTAAGAATTTGATTGATAAAATTATAATGAAGTCGTCAAAAGAATGAACGCCCTGTGGTTTTCCTGAGAGGCTTGCCCTGGGCGCCGTTTGAAGATGGGCCTGCTGGGGATGGGGCCCCAGGGCCTCAGTGGGGGTCCCTCCAACCGGGGGCAGCCCAGGTGGCCCTGACTCACCTGGGTTGGGGGAGGTAGCAAGACTGGACCGGCAGGTGGAGGCTGACGCTTGTGGTCCCTGATGGGGGGCTTTAGGGGTCAGTGGGAGGACACCGGCTGAGGCTTGGCTGAGAAGAAGGTTCCAGGAAGAGGGGCTGGAGCCTGGCTTGGACTTTAGACAGTAATAAAGCAGAACTGAACGTGGGCGCTAGAAGCCACCTAAGAGGTGGCCTTCTCCAACCTGCCCGTTGCCACTGACCAAAGAGGGGCTCCAAAGGGAACACACACAGGGGTCCCAGAAAGTCAGGCCCCTGACCGCCATCAGTACACCTGCTCTGCTGACCACCCATATCTATGAGGTTGGGGAAGGAGCTAGGAAGATATTGGGGGGGGGCTATGACCTGCTTTTGGAGGAGAGTGTGGGGAGGAGCTCTGCGAAAGACCGTTCAGCATTACCATTCTGAAAGGGTCACCTGAAGCACAGACCAAGGGATGTTTGGCAAAATCACACCCAGGCTTCTTCCTTAGGATGGCAAAGGGTGTCCGGGGAAACAGAAATAGCAGGCGCCCTAGAACCCCCTAGAAAACCCCGTGGAGGTCAGCCTCAGAACATGATGGCAGCTTCCAAAATGTGCTTCTGGAGTCTCTGAGACAGTTCTGGTGTCCACTACGGGCAAGTAGATTGGCGAGTACTTGAGGGGCAGTAAAGCATGGTAGGGACTAGAGCCAAAAGAGCAGAGAGACTCCTCCTCAATAAAGAGCAGAATAAAAAAAAATAAGACAGCATAATACATCTGGAGCCATGCTGTCCCTAAAGCTACCGGGTCCCTCTATACCAAGAGCTGTCTCGTTACCTTGAGGACACCATCCCAACCGCCCTGGCTGACCCTGGCCCAAGATCCAGGATGGAGAATTGATTTTTCAAGTCCACGGAGTTCCCGCAGCCTTGCCTAACCCTTGTCTACCGTCTTACCCATTCTCTAAGCTCTCAACTCCCAGCTCTACTCATATCCTGGACCTGCCCAGCTCCTCCCCCAGCCCTGCCCAGATGAGCCCTTGTGCCGCTGCTGTCCCCTCCTTCACACACTCCATGCCCTAGCCGGGCTCCTCCATGGCCTCCTGGCACAACCTCGCATGTGAAGTGATAAAATTGCCCTTCCCAGCTGGTACTTCCCAGCAGGAGGAGGAAGGACAGCCAGTCTGGCACTCTCCCAACACACTTTGTCTCTTTCTTGGGGTGCCGTGGAGGGCCCCATCTGCTGCTTACTCTTCTTGTTCCCCTGCCCTAGGGTTCAGCACCCCCACATCCTAGCACACTCACCCCCACCGTGATCTGACGCGACCACTCAGAGTGCAGGAATTCTGGATCAGCCTCTAGTCCCACCCCCACGCTCCCCGCCGGGCTCACTTAAACCTGGATGCCAAATTCACCTGACCAGAGCTGCACTGTGGCCACCATCTGTGTATCCACCCTGTCCCTCTAACCTGAGCCTTGCAGTAGGTGCTCCCAAGCTCCTAGAAGCTACAACTTGTTCCCCTTTGCCGAGGGTCAGCCCTGCATCCTTCTCAGGGGACCTCCAAACCTTACACTGCCCCGTGAGTCCTCAGACCTCTCTTTAGCCCTACAGTTCACCCCCCCAGTCGCCATTTAACCTCAGCCCTACCCCCAGGAAATGGGAACAGGGTCTGAAAGATTCGGAGCGCTGACTGGCACCCTCCCGTGCCTCAGTTTTCCCTTTCACGATACCTGACTTCATCCATGCTCCCCAAGTGCTCTGGGCTCCTTGGCACCCCAGGCCCAGCCTCCCCCTCCTGTCCATGTCAGGGGACCACCTGCGCTGGGCCTTTGGGGAGAAGCCGGACAAGGTCTTGGAGTCGAGTGTCCGAGAAGAGCCTGCAACGTGGCTGCAGCCGGAGTTTGTTTTCTTCCCTCCCTCTTTTCTGCTGGTGTGTGTGTGTGTGTGTGTGTGTGTGTGTGTGTGTGTGTACACATGTGTTTTCCCCCTGCTCCCTCACGGAAGACATCCTCCCTTATTGGCTGCCTGCTTCCAGGGTCATGACCTGGACCCCACCCTGGAGTGGCAGCCCCAGCCTGGCCCCTTCCAGCTGTGACTTCATCCGCAGCCTCTCTTGCTCCTGCAGACTAGGCCTGCTATGGATTTGACCACCCCCTGGGTGAAGGGGATAGTCAGGGCCCACATAGGACCCCCTCAGTCTGGGCAGGGCCTGGGGTACTGTCCCATCTCCATGCAGAGAGCAAGTCGGCTTCTCTCATATGCCCTTTGGCACATGTAGCCGACCAGCTGGCTTTTTCTGCTGATTTTCACCCAGTATACTCAGTTCTCTCTTAGAATGTCTCTTAGAATGTAACAGCTGCTTATTTTTCACATGGGGAAACTGAGGTTCAGGAGGCAAAGGAACTTAATCAAGGCCACCCAAAGAATCGGCAGTAGAGGCAGACCCAGAACCCAAGCCTCTGGCTTGCAAGGTGCCCGGCAAGTGCAGCAGCACATCGATCTTTGGGGGCGGGGAGGCCCTTCCAGCAGCCCCTTCAGCCCTCATCTGTTCTGCTGGCCTGCGCTTCAAGTCACCAGAACTATCTTATTCCTCACTCTCTGTGGGCTTGGATGGGGTCTGCTAGTCATCTGGACTCTTAGCAGCAACTGTTTGGGGTGATATCCAGAGTAGATGCTAAGTATTTTTTGAAAGCATTTTATACTTTCCAAAAGCTGTGCAAGCCAAATCTCTCCTGGAAAGGAGGTGTGGAAGGCTGGTGGTTTGAAGCTCGGACTTTGGCCTCATTCATAACCACGTTGGAGGTTTGGCTCTGCCGGTTGTGAGCTGTGTATCTTTGGGGGAAGTGGACAGCTGCTGGCCTGTTTCTTCATCTGTAGAATGGGAAGGATGGTGGCTAAGCAGTGGGTTTGCTGGGAGGGCCCAGGGTTCAGCGTGGTTCCAGGCACCCAGCAAGCCTTCTCCGTCCCAGCGTGGATTGTGTTGACTTCCCTGGGGAGGAAGGATTCTTGTCACCATTTTACAGATGAGGAAACTTTGGCCCGGGGCTAAGTGCGAAAATGGGAGGGAGAAGGCACATCTCTGTACTGCACAGCCTCCAGCTTCAGGGGAGCTGTGGACAGATCAGGTGGGGTTGGCATGGCAGTGTGCTGGCTGTCTTTGTGCTCCCCCACAAGCCCTGAGCTGGGGCAGCTGCTGACCCGGCCTAGCCACCCCCAGTAGCTGATTCACCCCCAGGCCCCATCTGAGAAGGATGGGGACATAGCTCAGCTCTGAGGGGCTTGAATCACCAGCCGCCCCCTGCAGAGCCCCCCTCAGGATATGGGGGCAGGGCCAGCCCCCCCTGCCTGTCTGTCTCTTTCCTGGGCCCCCAGGGCACTCAAGAGAAGGCTGCATGGCAGTAGTTACTGACAGGGGGTGGCAGGGAGTTACCCTCTCAGCCAGGCATCCTGTGTGGGCAGCCAGCAGCCGTTACTCAGCAGGTAAGCAGTTCTCTGGGCATCGGGAATTCCCCAAGACCAGTGACCCAGATACAGAGTAACCCCCACTGCCCAAGCCAGCCCCCCTCATTCCTCCCCCCTCCCCTCCCTCCTGCCCAGCTGTGATCTCAGTTCTCTGAAACCTAGACCAGCCCTAACCCCTGGCCCGGATATTTCCACCTAGGAAAGGAGCACAGAGTTCTCAGATGCGCTTGAGGGGCTGAGGACTTGGTAGCCAGAGAGTGTTTCCCAAGATCAAGGCTGGGGACAGGTACCAGAGGAGACAGGAGAAACTCAGGAATTCCTGGCAAGCCCTGGCAATTTGGTGTCCTGTCCAAAAAGGCAAAAATACCTCATTATTGGATACTTGAGAAGTGAGGGCATAACCACCTGTGGCCCCAGCCTCCACCCTACAGCACCACGGAGCTATCTGGATACCTGGAGTTGGTGGATCAGCTTTGGGCAGAGCAGGGCTGGGCTGGCCGTAGTGCCAGGTGAGTAAGGGTATAGCCTTATACCGAAGCAGACTTGGGTTCAAATCCTGCTCACACCACAAACCGGTTCTCTGGCCCTGGGCAACTGACTTCTCTCTGAGCCCCTATTTGATCTGATAATGAGGATGCCTCAGCACCAAATGAGGTTGCCCTGGGGACATTAGCTGGGAAATGCAGATAAACTGCCGGACATGTAGACTTAAACCACATCCCAAGTCAGGGGCTTGGGGCAGGCCTGGGTGCAGAGGTGGATGCAGAGAGGTCTGAGAGATGGGCAGGGAGTGGCCTCGGGGTCCTCCCAGCACCCAGAGCTTGGTGCGGGTCCTGGAGCATCCAAGGGCTTCTCACCCTCAGCAAAGATAACACATTACCCCCACCCCCACCCCATGGCCCTGGAAGCCCAGACACACTGAGCCTGTAATCTGCCCCTTCCTGCCCTCACCCCACCAAATCTCTGGCAGTGACCAGCAATGCTCCCCAGGGCCACAGAGGAGCCAGAAGCCACTCTGGCCTCCTGCCAGCTGCCCCCAGCATCACCCTGACATTTCCCGACTGGTTCTGCGTCAGGAATCAACCCCCTGGAGGTGAATCAGAGTGACTGCATTTTTTTTTTCTTCATTTGTGATAGAAATTGCAAGGGAAGCAGCAACCCACAGAGCCCGCTCATCAGCAGAGCAGACAGCTGACCATGGCACTGCGTAGGGCCCAAGTGTCACCCAGCCTGGGCTCTGCCCTGGGCATCTCCACCTGTAGGATGGGTCACTGTCTTCCTTGCTCACAGTGCCTCAAGGTGGTGGCATTTGGACTTGGTGAGCGCTTTTACAACCTCTGAATCTCTAGCCTGAATCACCACAGGCCAAAGTGGAGAGCAGTGTTTTCACATTATAAGTCTCTCCCTTCTAGTGGATTGTGGGTTCAGTTTAGAGAGTTTGAACCAGCACTTTCAAAAAGGAAATGGAACAGCAAAATCACTTGGCATCACACAGAGAGAGGGCAGGCGTTGTTCTGTGAAGCACCCCCCTCCCCCGGGTCTCTATGTGTCTGTGTGTTCATCTTCCGGTAGCAAGGTGCAGTACGTTTCTTGCTGTGAGTCACAGTCAAAACTGTGAGCCACTGGTCTCAGTGATAAAAACCAGTGGGGCTGAGTGACTTGCCCAAGGTCACTCCGCAGTTGGTATTATGGTCCTCCTGTCACCTCAGGTACCACCTGTTCTAACTCAGGAATGGACCAGAGGTGCAACAGGCCAAGACGGGATGGTATGGAGCAGGTACCCACAGTGGGGACAGAGGCCTGCGCTGTAACAAAGGCCCTCCCAGAGCCCAGCCTCTCACCATCCACTCCGCTCCCCACCTCAGGCTCCGGGGCTCCCTGCCTTCCCCTGCCCCACCTGGCCTTTCCTCACTCTGCAGCCGGAGGGCTTCATCCCCACCGAGGGGTAGGCGTGGGAGGAGGAAGTGGCCACAGCCCAGCTTCCCAGGGGCCCGGCCCAGGTCCAGAAGCACCCTTGGAGTCCCACGGGGCTGGTGGCAGGCCTCCGTCTGTCTGTCCATCTCACTGGGTCTGAGTGGACATCACTTTGTATTTTAGTGTGCAGTGAGCACTAGGTGTGTCTCTGCACGTCTCTGCCTGGCCTTCTGTGTGTGCACGTGTGGGTGTATTTGTTTGCACTGCCTGTGTGTGACTGGGACAGAGCCAGGCTGTACACACCCTGGATGACGTTGTGAGCTCTCTGTGTGGTTGTTTGAGAGAGGGAGAAACAGAGAGACTCACGCCTGAGTGAGTCTGTGCAGAACAGCGGTCTCTGGGCACAAGGGCCGGAGGGTGGAAAGGCGTGCCTCTGTGCACGGGTGCACGTCCGTGTGTCCTTCTGTGCGCTTCAGCGTGCATCCCAGAAATCATTGCTCCTGGTTGTCCAGCCCCCGCCCCTGGGAACCATGTGGCAGCCTCACGTCACAGGGGCCACCAACAACTTGTTTCCTCCCCACCCGCCCCGCCCCCCACCTCGCCCTGGCCACCCTGACTCTTGGCTCAGGGACAACGCTGATGTCAGAGCCGAGCTGACAGCTTCCTTCTCCCACTGGATTTTCCAAAAGAGAGACCACAGCACAGCGCCTATTAAGTAATCTCGCTAGGGGTGGGGGATGTGTCACTCAATGATTTCCTGAACAGGAGGCAATAAACAGAACAGGAAGCAGCCAGGGACGCACTTGGCCTGCAGCTGGCCAGAGGTAAGGGCCCTGGTCCTTTCTCTTTCTGCTCCCCCAGCCAAGCTCACTGGGGCCACCTTGACGGGACCAAGAGATGACGTCAGGGACGTAGCTGGGGCCTCTCCCTAAACTGTCCCTCCGTTTCCAGGGGCCCCGCAGAAATGTTCTGAGGATGCTCTGCAGAGGATGGCATTGGGCCTCAGGCCTGGCAATGGTAATAAAACAGAAAGAATAAAGAGGTCCCATCCCACTTGATTTGGGATAGTGGTCCTAAGGGTAAGGAAGTGGAGGGCATGAGACCTGGTAGCCCTCTTTCCTGAGAGGGGAAAATGAGCTCCCTGGAGTGAGGGCAGGGACAGGAGCGGGTAGGGGGACCCCCTCATGGGAGCTGAGAAGAGAGAACCCAGGCGTCCCCTGCACCTCTTGGGCAAACTGCTCTTGACGCCTGTCTCCCACCACCCTTGCACATTTGGACCAATAGGAACCTTCCACCCAGCATTGCATCCCTTCTGGGGCACAGGCCAGCACCCACAAGCCCCAAAGACCTCATAAGCCGCTCTCCTGCTCCCCCAAAAGCCGATTATTGCAGTGTTTACCAGCCCCCAGACGATCTCCAGGCCTATCCTGCCCATGCTCTGTGGGAGGTACTTGGACCCTCCTTTGACAGGCATGGAAACTGAGGAACAGTGAATTGCATGGTTGGTCCAGGGTCACACAGTGTCTAAAGCCCCCTGCCCCACAGAGCCCAATCCTCCCTGACACATCTAGGGAGGACCAGGTGTCGTCTGGGCAGCCGGGGATGCTCACAGCAGCAAAGAACTGTGGAGGTCGCTGGGACAAGTCACCTCCAGGGAGTCCCTTCTTCGGCCTGGCCAGGCGGCTCAGCTGCTTATCAGCTGCAAGGCTCCATGACACAATCCTGCTCTGATCTCCTGCCCAGCCAGGCCTCCACCCCCACCCCACCCCTGGACCCCATTTCCGTTTCCTCCCCTCTGGGTGGGACCCATGCCTGGCCCTGGCGTCACAGTGGGCCGTCCAGGCGTCCGCCAGCCCCTTAACTATTGAGGCTTCCTTGCCTCCGCTCTGGCCAGCAGCTGGCGGCGGTGTAGAGGGAGGGCCGTGGACCGTCCCAGCCTCCGTGTCCTTGCAGAGCCCACCTGCCTTTCCAAGCAACTCAGCTGAGAGGGAACTCGGTGCTCATCACAGCCTCTGTGACCTTACTGTAGCTGCTTGTGAAGTTAGGTGATAAGGCCACATGGCAGAGGCAAAGGGGCAGCCAGACCCTGGGTCCAACGCCAGCTCTGCCACTCACAGACTGTGCCACCTCACGCAGGTGTCCTCACCACCCAGACCTCAGTTCTAACATCAGCAAATGGGGGGAAAGAGCGCTGTCAACCTGAGGCATCGCCCCCTCTGGGGAGCCTGGCAGGCCCTGAAGCTGTGCCTTTATTATTGATATTATTCTCTTCACTGGTACGGTTTCAAAAATGTCACTTTTCCAAAACCACAAAGCATATTAGTGGGCATCCTCAGTGGGCAGCTTGCCTCTGCCGGACTCCCAGACAGATGGGAGGCCTGAGCTGCAGTCGGGGCTGGCTGGTGAGGAGTCCAGAAGGAAGCTTCCCTGCACAGATCAGCCTTGAAGGATCTAGGGAAGGTTCTAGAAGGCAGAGAGTGGAGTGGGGTGGCCTGGGGTGAGGGTAGAGAGGACCTCCCAGGTTCCCTGGAAGGCTCTGTTCTGGCATCCCTGCTGAGTCCTCTGAGCGGCTCCAAGCCACGGGCAGCAGCGCCCCCCACTGCCCAGCGGGCGGCAGACACTGCGCCCACAGTCAAGAGCCCTGGGCCTGCTCAAGGGGTGCCTCCCCTAGGGCGGGAGGGGCGGGAAGGACTGGCTTTGGGGATTTGAGGAAGTGAGAGGGGCTGCCTGAGGCTGGGAATGGGGCGTGAGGGTCGGGGGCAGAGGCCCTAGCGGGAAGGGGGAGTGCGTGGCTGCGCCCTGCCCAGCACCTGGCGGAGGAAGGGAGCGAGGACCCTGAGCACTGGCCACGAGGGGGCGCTAAGACCGTGCGCAGTGGGCAGAGGGCACAGCGCAGCTCTAGGGGAAGGACGTGGGAACAGCTTCCTAGGACTCCTCCAGGCGGGAATTATGCCCTCCGTTTTATAGAGAGGCAAACCGAGGCCCAGAGAGGTGATATGAGCTGCTAAAGGTCAAACAGCAAGAAGCAGGAACTGAAGTGAACCCGTGAGTATGCACTGCAGCGCCCAGACTGGTAGGCTCCTCGCTGACCAGCCACAGCCCTGCGCTGCCCAGCACCCAGGTTGCCCCAGCGTCTGGAACCAGAGCACACCTAGGGGCGGTCGCCCATCCTCCTGTAATCCCTTGCAGGCGAGACCTGCTGCCGGAAGACTGAGGAGGGCCCCTTCCCCAGGCCTAGGGGCCGAGCCCCCTGCAGAGTTCTGTGTGGAAGTTGCTTACAGGTTTCCTTGCTCTCCACCCCGGCTGGGCCCCCTTTATAGAACGAAGGAGGCACAGGGAAGTCAGGCCCTGCACTAGCCCAGGCCAAAAGCAAAGGGGCCATAACTTGACAGATTGCACACTCTGGAGCTTCTCACGAGGGGCCCCCTGACCCACTGCAGCCCCTCCTGGAGGGAGAGGGAGCCTCTGATCCCCCACCCCATCTGAGGGGCTGAGAACTTTCCACTGCTCTGGGGAAAAGGGAACTGACAGTCCCTTCGGAATCCAGAAATCAAGACTCCCAGAGAGGTGTCTGCTCAGAAACACACAAAGCCAAGATTTGAACCCAGGCCTCCCTGTCCAGTGCTCTGTCCTCTGCCCTTTAACCCATCGAAGATCTCTAACCCTTCAGGTGGCCATGAGACACTTTCACAACTGGTCCCTGCTATTTTTCCTCCACATCCTCTGAGAGGTCCGGGGCGTGTCTTACAATACCATTACGCAAAGGGGGACACTGAGGCCCCGAGAGCTGCATGGGTCCCCAAGCAGCCCATGACGCAGAGGGAGGGAGTGATGTTGGCCCAGATTGAGGATAAATTTGGTGTCCATCTCACAGTCCTGCCCACCAGGGAATCCTACCTTGTTCTCTGCGCCTGCACTCGGCCCTCAGAATCGGGAAGGACAGACGCCACGTCTTCAGGGGGACACCATCATCTTCGGGGCCGGGCCCCTCTGCTTCCCTCTCCAGCCGAACCTTCTCTGGTGTCAGCTCCTCACCCCGCCCCCCGCATGACTTCCCGTCCAGGGCCGGTGGCCCCAAAGCTCCCCCCACTTCTACCCCACCCCCAAGCTGAGGGCCAGGGACAACAGGGGCAGAGAACCCCAGTCATACGCACACTTCCCCCAGACTGCCTGGCTCAGGTAGGAGGTTAGGGTCGCCTGGATGGCTAAAGGGAGAGTCCAGACGTGGGGAGGGGGCGTCCCTCTGCCCCATGCCCCTGCCCCGGCTGCGTGGCAAGGCCACTGTGGCCTGAGTCACGACTGACTGGGCCGCACCCAGCCTGCCTGGGTGACCCGGGCCAGCATAAGGCGATGACTGGGCCGCCCTCCACATGACCGGCTGGGGTCGGCCTTAGGTGTTTTGACTCAGACCTGCCATAGGCCGTGTGCACCACAGCCGTCCTCCTCTTGTCTCTGTCCCCAGAAGAGTCACAGGACTGTAGTTGCCCCCTTGGACACAGTGGCCCCCGCACCATCACTCCCGGCCCCAGCACCCACCTCAAAACCAGGGAGCCAACTGTCCCTCTGATCTGCCCTCCAGCCCAGGCTACAGGGCCCCACCTGCCCAACCCCTGTCCCTCAGAGACCTTCGCCCCTCCCCGAGGCAGCCCAGCCCTTGGGGACGCCCGCCCCAGGAAGCAGCGAGCTGGCTGGCCGTGCCAGGGCCTCCCGCTGTGACCATGGACTGTGACCTTTCCTCGATGCTGGAACAGGGGTTCTGGAGACATCCTGGGTCCCAAGCCTGGTGTGGAGAGGGGGAGACTGTAATGGGGACAGGGACAAAGAAGAGAGCTGTAAAGAAGGAGAACCCATAAAGAGGGAGAAAGAAAGAAACATTGTTCACATACCTGCCTAGGGACAGTGCTAACATCAGCATCCTGGCTGTGTTATCTTCCAGGACATCTTTATTATAGCTGGGAGGTGGCCCAGCTTAGCCTCACTGTACACAAGGGGAAACTGAGGCTCGGGCCCAGGCAGATTATTGGGGAGACTAGGGACTTGAAAGTGGATCCATTTTTCTTAAGTCTAAAGGACTTTCTCATTCCTTGCTTCTTCACAAAGAAATATCACATTAAAGCTGGAACCGGGCTGGTAGAGCTCTTACCTAGCAGGCTTCAGGCCCCGGGTTCAGTCACCAGCAATGGGGGCAAAAAAACCTGTGACAGCAAAAGATGGGGATGCCGATCTTGAGTCTGCAGCTCAAGCTGTGAGTTTTTCTGTGGATAATCAACCAATGCCAGGACACCTTCTCTGCCTTTTTCCTGCAGTTCCCTGCCCTCTAGGCCCTCTGTCCTAGGGAACACTGTGTGTGTGTGTGTGTGTGTGTGTGTGTGTGTGTGTGTGTGTGTGTGTGGGGTGTGTGTGTGTGTGTGTGTGTGTGTGTGCGTGTGTGGTATTACCGAGGATTGAATCCGGGACCTCTCTACCACTGAGCTACATCTCTAGCCCTTTTTAAATTTTTATTTTGAGGCAGAATCTGGCTAAATTGTCCACACTGGCCTTGAACTTGCAATCCTCCTGCCTCAGCTTCCTGAGTGCTGGAATTACAGCCATGCACCACCATGCCTGGACCCTGGGGAACTTATAATCCATGTGTAGGACAGGCAGTGTTGACTGAGAGTCTATAAGAATATCCCTAAAGCACTTGAAAAAGAAACAAACAACAACAACAAAAAACGAGCTCTGCGTGGGTCCAGCCGCAGGACCACACCAGGAGCCCTTCGTCTTCCTGAGCTCGGTGCCGGCTCACCGCTCTGTGTGACTGACTTGTCCCTTCACCCAGGGAACATATTTATTTGCATAGATCTTCCAGCGGGAAACATGCCTTGTAGGGACTCAGCTCAGCTTGTGGTCAAAAAGCAGAGCCCTGACCTTGTGCCTTTAATGGCAGATGGCCGTGGGGATGCAGTGACATAACCATTTTACACTATGAAGGGTGGAGGTCATCAGAGAAGGGCTCCTGTGCAGGACAGCTGAGACTCCACAAGTGGCCCCTGCAAGCTGCCCGAAGCCCCAGGGAAACCCCTTGGTGGGGCAGAGGGATGGAGGATTTGAATGACGGTGTGGGGCGGGAGGTCAGACTGTTGGGATGCGCTGGGGATTTCTAAACCAGGAGCAGGGCCTGGTTGGCGTGGTGATAGGGCGAGCGTGAGAGCAGCCGGGCCTGATGACCCACGTGGAGAGGAGAGGCTGTGAGGGAAATGAGGGCAGCCTGCGATTCTGGAGCCTTGGGCTGGGGCTGGGGGCAGAAAGCAAGTGTGGGGCTTGGGGGAGGGTGAGTTCAGCTTCAAGGTGCCCCGCGTCCTCCTGGGGCCAGGAAGGGGATGGATCCCTTCTGGGGAGATGATCGTCCTGGGGTTGGTGGTTTGGGGTTACCTGTAACTGTGACTCGTCCTCGGATGCACTACAGAGATGACAAGTCCTCAGAGATGTGGCTCCCAGGCCCCTCCCTGGAGACTAGAGCGCCCTCATCTGCTTCCTGGGGACAAGTGCTGCTGCAGTTCGAAGCCAGCTCAAACACCCCCCCTGGAGAGCAGGGAGCTGAGAGCAAGCCAGGGCTGCAGGAAGCCAGCCTAGGATTCCTCTGAAGACAATCTCTGCTCTCTCTGAGGGCAGCCGTGGTGCACACCGCAGGGATGGCTCCCATTCCGCTCCAGGAAGCTGAGTGTGCCAGGCTTTCGGTGCCTGCCACCTCTCACCCGTAGCTTCCCAGAAGCCCAGACCAAGGAACCCCTCCTTCCTTGCTGGGATGGGGTGGCTATGAATGACTCCAGCCCCCTGCCACTGGAAAGACCCGGAGGTGGGGGCAGCCAGGGCATTGGGATGGCATCTGTAGTACTTCAGTCTACCCTATTGATTGACACAACAGCCTCTCTTTTTCCTTTGGCCTGGGTGGCTCCTCGCTGAGCTCCTACTGTGTGCCAGGCACTGCCAGGTGCCGGGGCCAAACGGGGCAAGCAGAAGGTGGCTGTATCCATGGCAGCTCCAGACCAGTATGGGAGGCAGCGAGGAATGCAGACACCGTGGGATGGGTGTAACCAAGTTGCTGGGCTCGGACCACGGGCAGGGGGAAGAGCTGCCCCGGATGCACCCTTGAGCTGATGGCTGACCAAAAGGGGAGTCCACACACACACACACACACACACACATACACACACACACACACACACACACACACACACACACGACAGGGAACTGCACATCTGGTGACAGGAGGAGGTAGGATGACAGTCGCTGAGAGGAGCTCAGTGAGGAACCACCCAGGCCAAGGGAGGTGAGAGAAACAAGTGTGTCAGCGAGGAAAACTGAGGCCCGGTGTGCACGGGGAGCCCATCCCACGGCATAGCCAGAGACTCTGTGACGGGGGAGGCCCAAGGGGGAACGGGTGCCCCGTGGAGGGCCACTAGGGGGCCTCTATTAGTGCTTAGCAGATAGCCTGCACTGTACCGGACATATTCCCACCATGACGGCGAGCTGGAAATCTGGGGGCCGGAGTTCTACCCCAACCTTGCACTAATGCTCTGTAACCTCGGGCAAAATTTTGCCCCTCTCTGGGCCTCTTTGAAAAATGATGACGCCCTCACTCGTACTCTGGTCCTTCAAAGGCAGGAGCCTTTGCCCTAGCTCTTCCGATCGCCCCTTTCTGCGTGTCATTCAGACCACAGGGTGAGCGTCATCTCTCCAGACACCGTCCTGACCACCCACATCGCTGCGTTCCCGCTGTCCGTATTACATCACCCGACTTTATTTTTGTCGGACTCGTATGCAATCTCAGATGCTCCTGTTGGTTCTTTTGCTTGTCTATTGTCTGTCTGACCCTTGCCCCGGAGCTCAGTGTCTTTAGGGACTCTTGCAATTGTCAGCCAAGTTGCAGAGGCGGGGTTCGGTGGGGCAGACCAGGAAGATGCTCCCAGCCTGGGGTCCAACAGGCCTGAAATCAAACTGCCCAGCCCAGGTACTTTGTTCTGAGGACCTGGGCAGGCTGATCAGACTCTCTGAGCCCTTGGTCTTTCCATCTGCAGAGTGGATCATACCTGATGCAGCACCCTCCACCCCTGATGCAAGAGTTGGCTCCCAATTCCAGGAAGTGGGGGTGGCTAGGAACTGATCCAGGTCAAGGTCAGGCCATTACACATTTTAGGGAAACGTTCTACCACTGAGCCATATCCCCAGTCACCCATCCTTCCTGTTTTGTTTTTTTTTTTTAACAGTGAAAAGGACGCACAGAATCTATTATATGCCTAAAGCATATTAAACTCTGAGTTGATCTGCCTCCATTGACCCTTCCCCTATAGCTACTGCCTCTATGTGTCATTGATCTCTCCTGAGGAGGGGCTCTGGCATCAAATGGACTCCTCTAGCCCCTTGGAGTCCTCCCAGGAGCGTTTTTAAGCACATAGCAAGTCACAGGCTCTGTCTGAGGCAAGATCTACTAGGATCTTACCCATTTCACAGATGAAGAAACAAAGGTGCTAAGCCTCATCCATTTGCCCAGGGTTACCCAGGCAGGTAGGAGGGGGTGGGGTGAGACTCTGAACCCAGAAGGCCTGTCTGACTCATGCTGTGCTCCCACCCACCCTGAGCTGTTGCTGGGTGCACACAGCCATTCCTTCATATCTGTGTCACATGTTGGGCAGGGGGCATTGTTGGCAGGGTTATGGCTATAAGTTCTCACACTGATTCAGTGTACAAATACTTAGAGTACCTACTGTGTTCCAGGCCCAGGATGGGTCTGTGTTCCATAGAACACCCAAGGTAGCCCACAAGCAGCTCACAAACCCAAGCCTTCCTCTATCCTCTCTTGCTGTCCTACCCCACACC
>NW_004955455.1:4510432-4518962 GCF_000276665.1 Chinchilla lanigera
CAAGACCTTCTCTCAAAATAAAAAGGGCATACTGTAGCTTAGTGATAAAGGGCCCCTCAGTTCAATCCCCAGTACTGGAAAAAATAAATAAATATGAACTGTCGCATGGCCAGAGCCCCCAGCCAGCTAGGCCATGTGACCTCCCTCCATGGACGGGCATGGGCATCCAGCCCATCCCAAGGCATGAATTGTTTTGGCCCTGCCACCTAGAGACCCCGGGCCCCCCAGATCCTCCCCCACACGGCAACAGAGACGGCAGCTTTAGAAACCAGGCAAGTTTTAAATATGTTAGCACAATATTATTAACATTAAATATACATTATAAATAAGCCTTATAAATATGAAACTGATTACAAACTGATAAAAAAAAAAATCAATAAATTAGTCACGCCGCTCCAAGGAATCCGCCCAGTGACTTCTGGGACTCCCTCAGGAAGGCCGGTTTCAGCATGAGAAAATTCCACGGTCCACCGCCAGAGGGAGCAGCCAGCTGTGCAGAACCAAGACCGGTGTGCCCCGGGGGCTGGGGGGATCTCCTACAGAGAAAATTCCCTGCATGCACCCACCCCAAGGCTACTTGCACTGTGTGTCCCAACTTTCAGAGAATTTGATGTCCAACTTATATCACAGAGTCCCAGAAACTGCCAGGCAGAGGGAGCCTTAACACAGTATCTGAATTCCTGGCTTCCCAAAGAGAAAACTGAGGTCCAGAGAGGTAAAGTGATCTGCCTGAGGTCACTCAGCAAATTAGGGACAGAGTCGGGACCTGAGCCTTATTCCTCTAGACCCCCAGATCAGTGGTCCTTCTAGAACACACTGCCTCTGCCATAGCTGCCTAAAGTGAGGTCACCCAGATGTCCAGGTGTCTAGCCTGCGTGGCGATGAGGCATAGGAGGCCAGCTCAGGCCCTGACCTCCCCTTGGAGCCCTGCCACCACAGAAAGGAGGAAGTCTGGGGGCAAGAGCCCCACAAGTCATGAGAGGGAAGGGCCTCTGGGGAGTCTGAGGGGGCAGTCAGCCCAGCCATGAGTCAGCTTGTGTCATCAGACCCCTGAATCAATGGAAAGTCGGCCCCTCATGGCCTGACCTGGCTACCCCTCCAGGACTGGGAAACTCGGGCTGGGGGCACGGCAGCCTGGCTCTCCCCGAAGCCCAGCAGAGGTAGAAAGGGCCCTAGCAGCTCCACTTTTTAAAGTGCACTTCTGAGCGGTAGGGGGCAGAGGGAGCAGGTTTGGGAACCCAGGAGGGGACACAGCATCCTCCACCTGCTCCTCGCATCCCTAGAGCACCTGCTGGGTTCTTCACCTGCAGGAGTGCTGTTCAGACTACCGGGACAGCTGCCCCCTGGGCACAGGCTTCTTGACCCTTCTGGAGGGCCTGGCCCTGCGTGCACCCTTGTGCAGGGCCCGGCGGGGGCTGTGTCTCCGGTTACGACTCGGGCTGTCTCCCCACTTCTCGAAGACTTGCTCCACAGAGCCCATGAAGCGGTGGTAGCCACATAGGAGCTGACAGCCCTCCACCTTGGCTTGGAAGGTGTCCTGGGCAGAGGGCCTCAGTGGAGCCTCTGTGCCAGGCAGCGGGGCCTCAGGCGTCTCTGAGCCGTTGGTGAGCAGTTCTGACATGCAGTAGATGTTGTTCCTGACGCCCTGGATGTTCTTCCTGGCCACATGGAACTCTGGCAAGTCCTTGGCCTTCAAGCACTTCTGCTGTAAAACAGCAAGTCTCTGCAGGACGCCGTCCAGCGTGGCGCTGACAGTCTGCAGGAAGGCGAGCCTGCTCAGCGCCGCCAGGGCGTCCTCACTCGGGAAGGCCCCGGAGCACTCCGTGCAGAACCCTCTCAGGACAGGTGTGTCCAGGCCTTGGAGGCGGATCTGGGGGAACAGGAGAATCAGGGGGTGCGTGCTGAAGCCCCCCAACCACACACACAGATGAACCTGCCCTGGCTGCCTTTGAAATACTAGCCCGGACCCATCCCAATCTGATCCTCCCATTGGAGACCTGAGAGATGACAGCACTGGGGTCACGAAGGGAGGGTTAGGAGGGCAGTCGGGGCCTGCATGGGGGGATGTTGGAGGGAGGGGGCTTCGGGAGGGTGGGACCCTGCTCACTGGTACACTGGGCGCTTAGCACAAGGCCCAGGGAAGGTGCCAATAAACATGCAGACAAGCAAGTGGACACGGGACGGAGTTGGGTGCTAGGGAGTCTGCGCTGTGCCCCCGGCTTCTCAGGGTCTCAGTTTCCCCACACTCTACACTGAGTGGGGCCCGGTCCTCCCTGCACTCACTCCCTTGTGACCTCCCTGCCATTCTCGGAGGCTCAGACGTCCCAAGGGGCCCGATGCTCACATAGGGCTCCAGGAGGCAGCTGGTGTCCTTCATGAGGTGCGCCAGGCTCCGGAGCTGGCCGAGGAGCTGCGTGTAAGAGCTGGAGCATCTGCGCATGGCCACTGCCGCCTCTGCCGCCGGGCTCAGGAGCAGGAGTCCGAGGGCCAGACCTGGGGCAGAGAAGGACAGGGTCACCCAACGTGGTGAAGAGCTATAGGTGGGACCCCCGAGAGGGGCTCAAAAGGGCCTTGGCGGGTGCCCCCCCCTTATCCTGGGCTTGGTGCAGTCCAGGGCCGGGGCTGGGCACAGGGCAAGGAGCACAGGAACACCCCTGAGGCTACCATCTCCTTCCCAGGAGTCACTGCCCAGGACCCAAAACGGTTCAGGGGGTGGGTGGCTGCAATCTAACACGCAGGCCTTTGAGTGGAGGCTGCAGTAAGTTGCCAGCCAGGTGTCAGTCTAGCCTGCATCCCAGGCCTAACCTCAGGTGCTGACAGCAGATGGCTTGCGGGAAGGAACTATGTGCAAGACCTCTGGGCTAAAGGCCGGCCACAGCCCCAGGACTTACAGCCACCCTGGGCCCCCTGTAACAGACCCTGGGCCCCCACATAAGTATACTTGGGAAGGGTTTGGGGCAGCAGCCCCAAGCAATGGGGTGGTCTGAGCTCTGTGCACCAATCCAGCAAAAGCCAGGAGGATCCACTTTTCCTCCCAAAGGGCCAGTATGGTGAGAACACAGGAGCTCATCCAGCACGTGTGCCCATTTTGCTGACAAATAAACCAAGTCCCAGGAGAACAGCTTGCCCTGATCACAAGAAGCCAGCCCTCCCCACTCTCCAGCCTTCCTCCTATCTCTATAAGTGGCCTCTTCTTTCAGGGGCCCTGGGACTGCCGTGATCCTATAGAAAGGTTTCAGGGGGCTAGCGAGGTCGCAGCTCGCTGTTCCCCGCCCCCACAGGCTCCAGCAGCCACGTGGTCGGAAAGGGCCTGTGGCGCAATGGCCCGGAAGGCAGTGACACCATCCTTCCCTTCCTACCAACCGCGCGGCCCCTAGGGGAGGACCCGCTGCTGGGAAGAGCGGAGGGGCAGGGCGCCCCGGCGTGCCAACCACAGGCACCCTTGCCACTTCCCCAGGTGTCTCCGGTCAGGCTTTGGGAGGGGGACCCACAGCACGTGTGTGACAGCAGTTACACGGGACCAGGCGTTGGCAGGTATGTGTGAGCGGACCCACGGGAGCCACCGGGGAGCCCCTGGCCTGACCGCCTGGGGCCTGGCTTCAGGTGAGGCTTCCCACGTTGGTGAGAGTGAGGGCTCCAGATGATGTCACAGGGCCCTGTGCACCTGTCACCACGTGGGTGTGGCTCTACATGACTGTGGGCTCCACGGCTCCTACGCCTGGCTGACTTTCCATCCTAGACCCCTGTCTGCAAATCAAATCGGGCCAAGAAAGAACCCCTGTCTGCACACACATCCATTGCCTCACTTCCCTGCCCAGCCGGCCACTTCCTGCCCCGCCCCACACTTCTTCCACCTGCCTCCTGCCTGCGGCCTCTTCCCATCCCTCCTCTCCCTCGCCCTGGTGTCCCGGAGTTGTCTCTACTTCCCCTCCCCCAGAAGCCTTCTGGGTAGCTCCTGTCTGCACCCGCAGGGATGCCGGGCTCTCAGCAGACCCCCTCCGCTCCTCGCCAGGCTCCCCTCTCTGTCCTCTTCCCAGCATCCTTCTGCCCAGGGCCCGGCTGACCCGGGTCCTGGAGGGGAGGGCGCCCTGTTCCGAGCTGGTGCCCTGGGCACAGCACGAGGGTGCTGGCCCGGAGGAAGGAAGTACTCACTGAGCAGCGGCCTCCGTGTGCGCTGTGCCCGCATGCTGGGTGCCCGCATGCTGGGTGCCCGCGCTCTGGCCCGTGCCTGCTGGGGGTGATACCTCCAAGCTGGGAGTCCCGCGGGCTGGCAGCCACTTTATGCCCGCTGGGGCGATTGGCCAACACCTCGTGAGGTGGGTGGGGAGGGGGGAGGGCAGGCCTTCTGGGAACATGACCCCAAAAACCAAAGTTTCCACGGGCGGCCAATGGGCATGCCCGCTCCTCCTCCTGTTTTCTTCGAATTCGTTCTTCGAGGTCAGCCCCACGCCCAAGGATGATGCAAACCGCAGCTCAGGCTTCTTGGGGCGAGTGGGGAGCAGGGGTGCTGTGCCATCGTCAGGGGGCTGTTCCCAGGGCAGGAGGCAGGGACCGAGGGCCAGGCGTCTGGAGGCCTCCGGCCAGCCATGGTCCAGGAGCCCTCTGCCCGGCAGGACACCGGCGAGGTTTGGGCCGAGGGGAGCAGCCCATCTTCCTCGTTGGACTCCCTTCCTGCCCTCTCGCTGGGGCTGTTGGTACATCTGTGAGCGGAAACCACCGAGCCCTGGGCACAGAGCCAGGCCAGACCCAGGCTGGCAGCCCCGAGATTGTGGTTCTAGCCCCAGGACGAGCATCCCCCAGCCAGACTGCCCCATCTCCATTCCCACATCAGCTACCCCACCAGGCTCCCATGCCAGGCCAAGTGCCCACCGCCACATCCATTCTCTGAGGCAGGGCCCTCTGAGGAGAACTGGCAAGTCCTGTGAGCAAAAGAAGCAAGAGATGGGTTCATATGCCTTTTGACATGCTGTGTGGCCTGAAGCAAGTCACTTAACCTCTCTGGGCCCGGGAAGCCCCACCTGGAAAAAAAAAAAGGAAGAGAAAAGCATTTCCTAGGCCACCTCATGGGGCTGGTGCTATCATGGACATAAAAGGTAAAAGTCCTGAGAATGAAAAATACAAGACGAAACTGTAATTCCAAGTACTAGCTGTCGAGGGTGGGATGAGGGGCGGAGGAGATGGGGAAGCTGTGAGCTCAGAGGGGAAGCCTGGGCCGGGGAGCTGCCGCCCTGGCGGTTGGTGACAAGGTTTCACTTTCTCTGAAAGATAGCAATCGTGGGCTGGTCCCTGCGTCTCTAAGCCAAAGGCATCAGAAGAGACCTTGGAAACAGCGCCTCCCTGCTACTTCACTGGGGTAAACTGAGGCATGGGGACCCGTGGACAAGGAGGTGTGGGGCTGGCTGAGGCCTACAGGAGCTGCCTGACAGCTCCAGCACATCCTCCAGGTGCGGAAGCTGAGACTGGGGCCGCTTTGAGCCAGGGGAGCCAGCAGGGAGCTCAGATGCAGCCAGACCAGAGCTGCTCCCACCAGCTCTGCAGACCTGGCCCCCATTCATGTAGTCATTCAACAAACCAGCTAAGGCCCAGCCACTCCCAGGCGCTAAAGATCCCACAGTAGGAAAACCAGCCGAGCTCCGGATCCAGGTGGCTTCTCCACGCCCCCGGCTGCCCCTGCATGCGGTGTAGCACCCGCTGTGTGAAGCCCGACACCACACCTTCCCCGCCCCCTGGCCCAGTTCTGGATTCTCATCCTCAGAATGCCACTTCCACTGAATTCCTCATCTCTGCTCACCCCCGCTGTGGTGCTTTCTGGGGCCCCGGCCAAGCGGGGATCCTTCTTCCTTTCACATCCCTGATCTCATCTGGGAGAGAGATGCCTCCTCTCACTTCACTGACGAGGTGAAGCCCCCGGAAGTCCGGAGGCTGGTGCAGGGCAGGAGAGCCAGGTCCAGCCGCAGAGCTCCTGCCCCTCTTGGCCATTGCTGCCAGGCCATGAGGCTTGGGGACGGTCACACGCCTTCACCTTGTTCTGTCCTCCCAGAGACCAAACGGCTGTGTTGTCTCCTGGGTTTAAAAGGCCTCAAGAGGTACAGAGAGGGAAGATTACCCATCCCTCAGGCTGCACAGCAGTTAAGACAGCACGGCCGCTGAACCTGTCTAATCTGAAGGACTGCATTCTGATTACCACAGGACTGATCAGAGTGCTGAGTGGGCCCCGAGGACCACTGTCAGTCAGCAAAGGCAAGCGTCGTTTGCACATGCGTTTGCTGGAGCTGGAATAAAGCAGTTACAGTTGTCCCATGACAATCACAGGGATGGGTTCAGCCTCCCCCGGGAGATGCGTCTCTTACACAAAATGATGTAGCATTTGCATAGACTTGTCCAATCTGCTGCCCTCAGACCATTTACTTTCTGGGTTTGTTTTTTGTGTTGTTTTTTTTTTTTTTTTAATAATCTTTAGGTTTTTTAGTTTATTGAGACAAGTTCTTACTCTGTAGCCCAAGCTGGCTTTGAACTCACTATGTAGCCCAGGCTGGCCTCAAACTCATGCCCAGCTTACCCTCTGTTTTTTAATGTTATAAGTATAAAATATTTAGAAATAGCCAGGTGTGGTGGTACATTCATGCAATCCCAGCACTATGGGAGGCTGGGGCAGGAAGGTCACAAGTTTGCACCCAGCCTGGACAACTTAGCGTCATATTGAGACCCTGTTACAAGGTAAAAAGTAAAAGGGCTGTGGATGTAGCTCTGTGAGAAGACCCTAGGTTCAGCCCCAGCACCATCAACAATAAATACTGATAGGAAATTTTGCTATTGTTAAGTGTGTTATATGTTTTATATGTGGTCCAAGACAGTTCTTCACTCAGCGTGGCCCAGGCGAGCTGAAAAGTTTGGCAACCGTGATCCTAATTCACCTCCAGGTTGCTTCCAATGCTTAATGCACAGCCAGTGCTCTATGAGTGGTGGTTATACTGCATTGCTCAGGAAGTGATGGCAAGGGGGCAAAGGCGTGTACTCGTCCAGTGCAGGTGAAGCCATCAGAGGCCTAACTATATTTCCAGTTTGCAGGAGGGTGAATCGGCAGGTGCAGGGTCCGCAGACACCGAGGGCTGCCGACGCCACAGGCTGGGAGGATTCAGGAACAAAATTTATTTTTATTTTCTCACAGTTTTGGAGGCCAGAAGTCTGAGATGGAGGTGGCAGTGGGCTTGGTTCTTTCTGAGACTTCGCTCTTTGGCGTGTAGATGGCCTCGGCTTGCTGTGTCTTCACACGGGCATCACTGGTCTGTGAGCTGTCCGTGTCCTCTCTTTGGATGAGGACAGCGGTCACAAGGATTAGGTTGCACCCAAAGGCTTCATTTTATCTTAATCACTTCTTCTTGGAAGGCCCTATCTCCAAATCTGATTGCATGCACGGATGCAGGGGATCAGGAATTACACACAGGGCTTTGAGGAAGACAGGAATCAGCCCACGGGAGCTTGCTGGCGGGAGGGCTGCAGGACGTGGGGACATGGGTGGAGGGCCGGGGGGCTGCACAGGAGGACGGGGAGTGGCCAGTGGCCGAAGGTGCCGAGGCCCGGCCTCTTGGCCATCGGGGCGGACGGTGAAGGAAGATGCGTCAGCGTTTCTGGTGAGGTCAGCGCTCAGTGACGTCCCTCTCGCCAGCAGGAAAGGCTTGCAACACGGCCCGGCCAGTATAAATAGGACCCAACCACAGGACCGGGCTGTCCCCCTTTCTGAGCCACGTCAGCTCGCCCCGCGTGATTCGGAGAGGAAGAGGACCCGCTGGGTTCCTCAGAACTGCTGTTCTTCAGCCTCCCTGGCCCACTAGCCTCTGGAGGTGGGAGCCCCGCTGCTTGAAATGCAAGGACAGGGCCTGTGGTGGCTCAGGGTAGGAGGCCTAATCCACCAGGTGGAGAGAAGGTGCCACTCCCCAGTGTGGGCACAAGCATCAGTTCCAGTCTTAATCTGCTTGGGATCCGATGCCTTTGACCCAGTCACATCCCCTTTCTGAGCCTCAGTTTCCCCTACATAAACTGAAGTGACACAACAATAAGAGACAATCCAAGCCTTATTCACGGTGGTGCATGACTTTAATCCCAGCACTTAGGAGGCTGAGGCAGGAGGATCGCCATGAGTTTGAGGCCAGTTTGGGTAGCATAGTGAGTTCAAGGCCAGACTGAATTGCATAGCAAGACCCTGTTTCAATCAATCAGTCAATAAAGGTAAAAAGAATTAGAATAAGCATTTCTCCAAAATAAAATCAGACAGATGGCCAAAAAGCATGTGAAAAGATCTTAGGAGCCAGACTCAGTAGCACAACCTGTAATCCCAGCTACTCAGGAAGCTGAGCCAAGAGGATCACAGGTTCAAGTCCAGCATGAGCAACTTAGAGATCCTATCTCAAAATCAAGTTTGAAAATGCTGGGAAAAGCTGGGCATGGTGGCGCACCCCTGTAATCCCAGCACTCGGGAGGCTGAGGCAAGAGGATCCTTGCAACTTCAAGACCAGCCTGGGCTACAAAGTGA
>NW_004955455.1:4519215-4553011 GCF_000276665.1 Chinchilla lanigera
AAAGATTAAAAGAAAAAGAAAGGCCAAGCATTATGCTGCATACCTATAATCTCAGTACTCTGGGAGGCTGGGACAGGAGGCTGTAAATTAAAGGCCAGCTAGGGAATTTAGCAATCTAGAGAGACCCTGCGCCTAAAAAAAAAAAAAAAAAAAAAAAGGTTGAATGATGTAGCTAAGTGCAAAGTCCCTGGGTTTAAAACCCAGTAATGGGAGAAAAAAAACTTGACATCATTAGCTATCAGGGAAATGAAAATTCAAACCAAGATGAGATAACATGTATGTCACACCCACTAGTGTGACTGTAATCAAAGACAGATAGCAAAAATGTTAATGAGGATGTGAAAAAATTGAAACCCTTGTGCATTGCTGGTGAGGATGTAGGACGTTCCCTGGAAAGCAGTTTGGCAGTTCCTTAGATGCTATACATGGGGATGTTATATAACCAATAATTCCACTCCTAGATTAATGCCCAAGAGAACTGAAAATTACATTAAAAAATTTTAATAAGAAGAAAACATATGGGGCTGGGGATTTAGCTCAGCGGCAAAGCGCTTGCCTGGCAAGCGCAAGGTCGTGAGTTCGGTTCCCGGTACCGGAAAAAAACCAAAAACCAAAACAAAACAACAACAAAAAAAAAGAAAACGTATGTCCACATACAAGTTTGCAAATGGTCATAGGAGCAATCATTTACAATCTCCAAAAAGCAAGAACAACCCAAATGTCTGACAATAGCAGATAGACAAGCTGTGGCCTACCCAATAAGACAATGGAATACTAGTGAGTCACAGACAGGAGTGAAGTACTGACACTACAACACGGATGCACTTTGAAAATAGTAAAAAGTTGAAGCAGCCAGACACAAAAGGCCACATGTTGTATGGTGTCATTTACATATGATGTCCTCAATGAGTGAACACAGAGACAGAAAGGCTGCTGGGACTGGGGATCTAGGGGTGGGAGGTGACAGCTAAAGGGCATGGGGTTTTTGGGGGGTAGGAGTCTGATAAAAATATTCTAGACTTTGCCTGGAATCCCAACACTTGGGAGGCTGAAACAAGAGGATTGCTGTGAGTTCAAATCCAGCCTAGAATATATGGCATCTCAAAAAAAAAATTTCTAGAATTAGATAGCAGTAATGATTGCACAACTTTAAACATAGTAAAAACCACCAAATTATATCAATGTGATGGTACATAAATTGCACATGAAATCTTAAAGATGTGGAGGTAAATGCTACCTCTTAGTACATGGTAACTGAGTAGGTTGATCCTAACCCACAGCTGGTGTTTGGTAAATACGTGCCCGGCAGCTAGTTGGGCAGACACATGTGCTTATGTCACAGGCTGGCTCTGAGGGCAGTTGGGAAAGGCCACGTTACATAAACACTGGAGTGAGGCAAGGATTGACCAGTTTAAAGAGGTCACCCTGGGTGCAGGGATCCTTTGACTCACAATCTGCCACTGAGTCCTTTGGGGCGTGGCCTGCCCATAGGTGCGGGAACTCGTGTCTCTTGTGCAGGGTGGTGACTCCTCAAATTGGGTAACTGATCCCCCTTTCAGGGGCCTATTCAGGAAATATGGCAAGGAGAGAGAAACTCCCTTATGCTCCCTAACTTCTAACTGATTAGGGCCTATAGCACCTTGGACCCAGCCCTGCCACAAGGAGCCCCCAGGTGGAGGGGCGCTGGCCAGGTGGGAGACCCTAAGCATGCAGGCTGGGTAGCAGGAGACAAATGCTCCCCTGCTGCCCACTCTCTTGCTGGCATGGGACCCCACCACCACTGCCACACTCTCTGAGCCCAGGTCCTATTGGGGTTGACAGGTGAGATGACCTCAAAAGGTTCAACAGCCCTAAAAAGCTAAACAGAGTCCCTTCATGGCCCTCAACACTGAACTATTACCCTCAGTACAAACAACTCTAACCATTAAATGGAATAAGCAAGTCCAACTGGGTCCTGATGTTCACACAATGGCAACATACCATACCTCTTTTGGTTTTGTTGTTTTGTTTTGTTTTGGAGACAAGGTCTTGCTCTGTAATTCAGGCTGGCTTTGAACTCGTGGTGATCCTACTGCCTCAGCCTCCCAAGTGCTGGGATTATAGGCGTGTGCCACCAATGCCCAGCTGTTTTTTGTTCTTTTTTTTATTTTTTATTTTAACCCAGCTCTTTTCTTAAGACATCTGATTCTTGCCCCAAATGTTTGGGTGCCATCAGCATATTTCTGGAGCCCCTCAGTGTGCAGGGCCTGGTCCTACACATTTCAGGTGGGATGCTCTGTAGGAGCCGAGATCATTGTTTCTGTCCTAAAAATGGGGAAACTGAGGCCCAAGAGGCAGAATCCTGAGACAAATCCCAGGCGGCCTTCCAGGGCCAGGAGATCCACCCCTGAGCCCAGGGATTCGTGCAGGACTCATGTTGTCAACTGACTCAAGGGAAGCAAAAATACTCACTCTCCTAAGGGGGTTGGAGAAGAGAGCTCGCCCAGGGCCAGCCCGGAGCCAGGCAGCCCAGAACCAGGCGAGATGTGGTGGTGTGGCTGGAAGCCTGACAAGGACAGAGGAAAACAGGTGGGAAGGTCACCCACACTTGCCGGGCTTCACGGCCACTGCAGTCCCTGGGAAGGGGCTCATACCACGCAGCCTGGCCACACCCCCTTGCCTAAAACACTTTCCTGTTGTTAAAGTCATGACCATGCCACCAGGCCCTGCCTCCTCCCAATCATTCTCGTACCCCTTCCACTCAGCCCCTTCTTTACCTTCCTCCGTCCCTCAGGGGAGTTCACACCTCAGGGCCTTAGCATCCTGAACATTCGGCCTCCTGACCCGCCACCCAGACATCGAAGTCCAGCCCAAGTTTTGCCTCCACAGGGAAAGAGCTTCTGTGAGGCTCCCAGAGCCCCAAGCATCCCTCCACGTAGCTCTCTGCAGAACTGTGCGTTTTTAAAGCCAGGAACGGTGACACATACCTGGAATCCCAGCACTCAGGATACTGAGGCAGGGGCAGGAGCATTGCCTGAGTTCAAGGCCAACCTGCAATACATAGCAAGACCCTGTCTCCCCCCTGCAAAAAAAAGAAGTGTATTTTTACAAGTATGGGTTGCCTCCCCCACCAGACTGTAAATTCCAGGGAAGGTGTACACTGTGGACGGCTCCTCTTTGTCTCTCTGGTGTGTGGTTAGGGCCACAAAATGTAGCAGGTGCTGAAGAAATCCTCAGTGAACAGCTGAATCCATAGTCACCCGGATGTGGCCATCTGCAGATGCCCCGGGAAAGGTGAGCGGTGGCTCCAGCCTTCGGGATGGAGATGCACCCCTGTCCCACAGCTGGTGCACCTACACCAACGTTTCCAGAAGCGCAGAGCCACCGCCTGCTGGGCGGATCGGCTCCTCCCACGGCCGTTTCCCCCAGTGCTCCTGGTTCCTTTCCCAAGGAAACCTGATCTCTGCAGTCCTCAAAGCACCACAGCACGTGATCCCAATTCTGGGCAGCTCCGAAGTGAAAGACGCTGACTTTTTCCTTTATGATAACTTCTTTGGAAAACAAATTCAGAATCTGCTTTTTCACCGGCTGCAGATTGCAACACTTTCCTGGAAAACGAACTAGAAAAGACAGAGCCAAAGCATTTTTCCTGTTTCCTTTAAAGAATTCATTTCAGAAGAAATTCCACATGCGAGGCGCAGACAGCCTCACAGAAGGAGGCCGGTCTTCCACCACCGGGGACGAGCCTGTATTTGGTAAAAACAAAAGACAAATCACAGTGGCTTTTCAGTACCTTGTTTAACCTATAAATTGGGCACCAGCTAGGATAAGCCAGCAAGAAAAAAAAGGCTTATGGTCAAGTGAGTTTGCATGAAAGCTTTATCCCAGCCAGAGTAGAAGCAGTGAGCAAGTGTGTACACACACACACACACACACACGTACAGGAACCAACACCCCATGTGCAAGGGACTGGAAGACCCACTTGTTAGATACCTGTCTCTCTCCCCAGTGAAATGCCTAAGACCTCAGTGCCTCGGGAGGTGGCACCTGACCCAGCCTGGCCTTAGCAGTACCCCAAGGTCTGCAATGCATCTGTGTATCCTGAGCAGAACCAATCAGAATCCTTCCCTGGGACTGACGTCACACGCAGGAAGCATGTCTCTGCTATGTGGCTGGGAGTTCGGATTCCTCACACCGTGAAGCGACCCTCACAGGAAGCCAACCTTCCCTGGCCCTATAGAGTCCTGCCGAGGGGCTCAGAAGGCAGCCAGCACAGCCAGGGGGCCCGAGCCATCTCCCTGAGCCTTGTCTCTGCTGACACCAGGGTCAAACCCCAGTGTGTCCCAGCCACACAGGGCAAGATGCAGTCTCCTCTTTGCTGGCTGAGCTGGTTTTCCGGCACTCAGAGCTGGGAGCCCCTCCTCCTGCACAAGGCTGAGGATGGATGGGAGGGGTGGAGGAGAAGGAGGGAGGAAGTGGGGCTCGCAGGAACTTTCTCTTGGTGCTGGCCACCTGGGCACAACCGTGCAGTTGAGGTCACAGCTTTGCTCCATGGGGAGAGGTGGTGGGAAGAGGCCAGGTCCCCGCAGGGCTGAGACACAGAGGCGAGACTCACTCACGGTCACTGCCCCAAGGAAATGACCTGGCAGGTGGAAAGAGCTGCCTTCTTCCCGCCTTGTTCTTGGGGGACACCATGAGCAATCCCTAGCACTTTGCTTGCTACCAAAAAGAGAACCCTGCAATTCCACGGAGAGAGAAGGTCATAAACGTGTGCTGTGTCCAAGGACCTACTAGTGGCCATGCAATGAGCCTGAGAGGAAGGTGGAATGATACGGCATTACCCAAAGATTGGGCATCTGCCAGGCTATCAAGCAGAGCTTAACAGCAGAAAGGTACAAGCAGTCCAAAAGTCCTTTAAAAGATAATGAATCAACAAAATGTGATCTATCAGTAAAATAGGTTATTATTCAGCCATGAAAAGCACTAACATATTGACAACATACTACAATGTAGATGAAACTCAAAAACATGAAGTGAAAGAAGCTACACGCAAGGCCGGGCGTGGTGGCGCATGCCTGTAATCCCAGCACTTGGGAGGCTGAGGCATGAGGATTGCTGTGAGTTCAACACCAGCCTGGGATACAAAGTGAGCTCAAGGCCAGCCTGAACTGCATAGTGTGACCCTGTCTCAAAAAAGGCAAAAAAAAAAAAAAAAAATGTAGATGCAAAAAGTCATGTATTGTGTGATTTGTGTATATGAAATATCCAGAAGTGGTAAATCCATGGAAACAGAACGCAGATGATGGTGGCCAGGGGCTAGGGGAAGAGGACTAGCTAGTGATTGCTTAATGGATACAGGGTTCTCCTTTGAGAGCGATCAAAATGATCTGGAACTAGATAGAGTTGATGTTGTACAACGCTGTGAATGTGATAAAAGCCCCTGAATTCTTCACTGTAAAATGGTTAATTTTCCCTTCAGTATTGGTGATTGAATCCAGAGCCTTCACACTAAGCCACATCTCTAGGCCTCTTTAAAAAAAAATTTTTTTTTAAAATCTGAGACAAGATCCCACTAAGTTGCTAAGTTGCACAGGCCGTACTCAAACTGGTGATCCCCCTGCCTCAGCCTCCCAGAGTGGTGGCATTATAAGCATGTACCACCCGCCTGGCTTAAAATGGTTAATTTTATATTATGTGAATTACTTCTAAATTAAAAAAACAATTTTAAAGGTAGAGCTTAAAAACACAGCAAAGGCTAGAGGTGTAACTCAGTGGTTGAGCACTTCCCTAGCACAGGCAAGGTCCTGGGTTCAAACCCCAGCACTGCAAAAACAAAACAAAAAATACCAACAACCCCAGGACAAGCAAGGGAACCAGAGGGCAGTAAGTCAGGCTGCAGAGCAAGAGCAAGTCACGGCACTCCAGCTCAACCTCCTGTCAAGCTGCACCTCGACCACTGGTCCACAAGATCTTTTTTTTTTTTTAGTTTTGTTTTGTTTTCCGGTATCGGGAATGGAACTCACGACCTTGCGCTTGCTAGGCAGGGACTGTGCCGCTGAACTAAATCCCCAGCCCCTCACAAGCTCTTATTTGCAGACTGAGACAAGGCCAATTTAATTTCAAAGGCCAGGTAGCACCCGTCTAGGACAGGGCATGAGGGAGGCCTGCAGGGGGCGCTCTCTGCTGTGGGAGAGAGGCAAGCGCGGGGTGAGGCACCCGAGGGGCAGGACCCGGAAGTTGGTGCAAGCTGGGAGGTCTCCGCGGCTGACCGCGGGGGCAGGGGGCTGTGATCAGGAAGGAAGGGGTTGTCCTTACAGGGTTGCACAGGGGAGAAGTTGCCCTGGCAGCCAGATGAAAAGGGAAATGGAGGCAGGGTGAGCAACAGGAGCCGAGGGCAGCAACGCAGGTGAGGACAGCGCTAGGCTGAACTGGGGCCCTGGGAAAGGTGGGGAGGCAGGCTGGAGGGAGCAGGAGGGCAAGGGGTGGGCTGCCTGAGGTCGGGGCGGGGAGCCCTGAGCTGCCTAGTGGGCGGGGGAGGGAGGCAAGCATGCTTGGGTCTGCCGACAAGAGAGGAGCGGGACGTGGGCAGAGAGAGGGGGGCATCTGGCCAGGCTGAGGCCAGCGTGGGAAGCCGGGGGTAAAGGGCAGAGGCACCAGCCCAGCCTCCGCTGCCCTAGCCAGCACGGGGACAGGGCTTTCTGCCGGCCAGGGGAGGCAGCTGGCGCAGCAGTGCCCGCCTCCCATGAGGGAGAGGATGGAGGACAGAGGGGGTGGAGTCCAGGAGAGAGAACTGGACGGGAGGGACACATGGGAACGCACAAATATGAAAGATACACATACGTGCACGCACATTCACTCTCACTAATTAAAAAACCAGCCCCAACCAGGTGTAGTGGCGCACACCTGTAATCCCAGCTACTTGGAAGGCTGAAGCAGGATTGCAAATTCAAGGCCAGCCTGGGCAATTTAGCAAGATCCTGTCTCAAAGTACATAGGGCTGGGAGTGTAGGCCAGGGGGGTAGAGCACTTGCCTAGCATGTGTGAGCCCCTGGGTTCCATCTCTAGTACCACAAAAACAAAATAAAATAAAACGGCCCCAGCCACATACAAACACAGGCATACACAAACACAGCCTCTCATGCTAACCTGTACGTGCACATGCACGCAGACAGATGCACGCGTAGATGCACATACATGCAGACACATACATGCAGACACATGTGCAGACAGAGCCAGAGTCACAGTTGACATTCGTACAACACAGATGCACATACAGCCACAGACACCCAGATGTCCACCACAGAGGTGCAAGTAGAGCCACATGGGGACACCCTGTGCCTTCCACACACGTGCAGGTTGCCCCCCACACACACACTTTGCTGTTAAAACAGGCTCCTCTTTTCCTTTTCAGTGCTTTTTTAAAGAGACAGGGTCTTACATTGTACAAAATGCCTTATTTCCTTTATTATTGTTTCTGGAAAGGAAAGTTCTATTAAAATTGTTTTAGTTTGGGCTGGGGATTTAGCTCAGGGGCACAGCGCCTGCCTGGCAAGCGCAAGATCGAGAGTTAGATTCCTGGTACTGGAAAAAAAAAATTAATTAATTAATTTAATTTAATTTAATTGTTTTAGTTTGAATATAGGGTAGTTTTTTAAAGTACGGCTTGTTGCTGGGCGTGGTGGCACACACCTGTAATCCCAGCATTCAGGAGGCTGAGGCCGAGGATCGTTGCGAGTTCGAGACCAGCCTGGGCTACAAAGTGAGCTCAAGGTCAGCCTGAACTGCACAGCAAGATCCTGTCTCAAAAAGACAAAAAAAAAAAAAAAAAAATTACAGCTTATTTTGAAACATTCTAAGTTAAATTCAAATGTATGCCAATACCTTTCAAAGTTAGGTAATATTCAGAGACAGATGTTCTGATCAGATGGTTTAGAGAAATTTCTGGAATGTTCACATTCCTTTGAATGAATGTCTTATTGTCCTTATTAATGTTAATGTCTTAATGTTAATATTAATGTCTTAATGTCCTTATTAATGAATGTCTTTGACTTAAGTCTAACCAAAAACTGCGACATTATTCTGTGTACATTTTCATTGTATAGTGTTAACAAGCTTAGTTGCAAATAAATAAAATACTTAAGCTAAAAAAAGACAGAGAGAGAGAGACAGAGTCTTACTCTGTTGCTTGGGTTAGCTTTGAACTCCTGGCTTCAAGAGATCCTCCTGCCTCAGCCCCATGCCTGCAACTACAGGTGAAACTACAGGGTGTGCACCACTGTGCCTGGTGCAGTCTCCTCTATGTGACATTCACTGCAAGTGCAGTTCTGCTTGCCCACACCCATGTGGCGCTTGTGCACACACAGAGTGTGCACACATCCACACAACTGTAGGACACAAGTAACCCTGTGGGAGGAATCTCTGAGCACCTGGATAAGAGGCAGCATCGGCTCTGGAGGCCCAACCTGGGGGCCTCCGAGGAAAGTGAGACACAAACCGCAGCCATTGCCCAACACACCCACCCTGCCCAGCCCAAGGTCAGGGAGGAGCCAGGGCAAGCGTGCCTGCCCACGCATCCGTTGCCACCGGCAGCAGACACCCGGCCACTGGCCACCGACAGACAGCTGGGATTGCAAGGGATCTTGCAAAACCTTCCCCATCCCTCAGGGTTCAGCTAAAGTGTCTCTTCCCCCCAGGGAAATTCCCCAGGCTTCTGCAGGCTTGTTTAACCTTCTTTCAGAACTCTGGTTCTACTGGGCCTGGCAGTGTGACCTTGGGCAAATCACTTCACCTCTCTGCCTTTCATCCTTAGCAGTGTAAAATGAGGATAACAAAAGCCTGCATTGAATATATGTATATACTGTGAATATTTAAATTTTTAAATTTCATTACAGTAAAATATATTTTGCCATTAATCCCCTCAAAATATTCCCCCTCCAAAAAAAAATTCCCCTTCACTTCAAATACACTTATCCCATCACTGCTCTTTTCTGAAGCAGTTCTGGCTTCACCAAGTGTGATCAAAAACATGGTGAATGCTGCTTCTGAGTGTCATCCAGGCTTATAAACACATGACAGTGTGTCCTCGTCCACCGGATTCACCATGCCACCTCTGGCCCTTCCCCAAGGCCAAAATGACCATGAAAGGTTAAAGTTTTTAATTGATTCAGAAGATCACAGCAGCCACAGCAGTGCAATGGAAGACACACTGGAGGAGGACTTCCAGAACTGCTTCGGAAGGTGCAAGGATGATGGGCTAAGCCGGACATGGCAGCGCACGCCTGTAAGCACTTGGTAGGCTGAGGCAGGGGGATTGCCACGAGTTCAAGGCCAAAAAGATGGGATAAGTATATTTGAAGTGAGGAGGAGTATTCTGAGGAGGATTAATGGCAGTGTGTCTTTTACTGTAATAAAATTAAAAATTTTTAACATTCACCGTTATTTTTCGGTCACACCAAATGTACGAGTTAACAGGGGCACGCTCTGCCCCTGCACAGAGGAGGGCATTGAGGGGCGGAGGAAGCAGCTTCCTCGTACTCACGCAGTCCGCCACCTGCCATGGGCTCCTCTCCCCTGTCCCTTCCTCCTGCCTCCTGTTCAGGCAGGATCCTGGGGCCTGGAAGAACATCTGGGGAACATGCAGTTTTTTGGGGTTTTTTTGTTTGTTTTCTTTTTTTAACATCAGGAATCAACTTCCAGCTACTCGAGGGAGGGCGGCAGAGCTCACTTGGGCAGCAGCTGCCGTCATCACAAGGACAAGCGCTCAGGCTCCTGCTATGCCAGTGCGGACAGGTAGTTAGGGACCAACAGGACTGAGAAGTGCGGGACGTGAGCTGTGTCCCAGAAGCGCGCCCCAGTCCTAGGGGTGAGTGACCCACATTGAGCCCCACCCCAGGCCCAGGCTGACCCCTAGTTTCCTTTGCCCCAGGAGCCCCTGGAGAACTGAGGCGAGGGTGGGGCTTTGAGCCCCCACCACAGCCTGGGTGAGCTCAGGGCCCGTCGTGAGGCCCAGGGAGGGTCACAGCCCTGAAAGGTGCCTCCCTTCTCGGTCATACTCCTGGGGCACCTCTGAAGTCCTGTGCCTCTGACCCCGAGGGGCTTCCATCTCAGCACACCCAGGGTGGGACCTCTCTGCCTATGACGTGCTGGACGGTGGGGTCCGGCCCTGTGCCCTGGCCTTGTGAGCCCCAAGGATGTTAATCCCGAGAGCTCAAAACCCTCCACACAGACACGCTCAGATACGTGGCCTAGACACGAGGGAGGGGTACACTGACATCTAGGCCTGGGTGTGAGTCAGACCAGCCTGTTAGATGTGCGCGTCCTCACTCAGGCCAGGCCCATGAGCAGCCCCAAGAATCAGCCAAGCACGGGCTGGAGCCTGGTTTAAGGGACTGGGTGAGGCCTGAGATCCTTCGGTAGCCACAGTGACAGAAACACCCAAACCAGACAGTGACTAACACAGGTAACCCGACGCCCCACGTGGGTCATGGGGCCAGGGGCACTCCAGCTGCAGGTTGGGCAACGTCAAGAATCCTAAAGCTCCTACCTCCAGCCTGGGTGCTTCCCAAACCAGCCACACACTGGGCGCTCCAGTGAGGGGACTAGGACTTCAGCCATCCTACCCTCATCACAGATGAACGCCGAGGAACAGCCCCTCCCAGGGCTCCTGAAGGAGCTACTTTGAGGTCTCCACACACACAGGGTAAGAGAGGCTGAAGGGAAGGGGTCCAGGCCCTCACCGCTCACTCACCGGGCTGAAGCTACGCTCTTGGCTCATCTGATCTGCAGCCTGAGGCCCCGGCTCTGGGGTCCCCAAGGAGCAGGGCGGGCACACTGCCAGAGACCTGGCTTCTGTCCTGGCTTTTCTGGGGAGCCACCACAACCTGAGTACACAGAAGTCACACCCTTCTTTGTTCCCAAGCAGGGTGGTTGTGGACTGAGGGCACCTGATAACCCCACCCCCACCCCAGTGCATCTTCGGGGCCCTCTCAGACTAAGGGGAATCCTGGCCTCACAGGGAGGCGGCCCCTAGGGCAGGAGGACCTGACCCAGATGTGCCCAGGGGCACAGCCTCAGAGACAGAGTGGGCTCCAGGCGGCCTCCAGGCCCCCCATTCTGTCCTCCTGGTCCCATGTCTTAGCACAGAGAAGCCCGGTGGGCAAGGCCCCTGCTGCCACTGCCCTAGGAAAGCCCTGGTGGCAAGAACTCACCGATCTCTCTGCCGTCGAGACAGGCAGAACACAGGCAAGACCCAAAAGAAAGCAGGCTGGGGCAAGGGGCCCCCAGGCCCTCCTTCAAGTTCCACAGCCACCCAGCCACACCCACAAAGCAGGAAAGGCCTAGGCGAAGGGCCCTGCTCCTGTGCAGAAGCTTCTGGGCTATTCTGGAAGCAGCAAGGAATGCAGAAAGGAGCCAGATTTCCTCGACTGACAGTCCTGGGCGGCCTACTCCTTGGCCAAGTCATGTCACAGCTCCAACCGTCATTGGAGATGACGGTTCGCCAGTGGCCCAGGGCACTGTCATGAGAGGCAAGTGAGATGAGGTGAGCCAGGCTCTGAGCCAGCTACACAGCAGAGACTGGGACCTCGAACAGACAGCCACGGCTGAGACTTAGATTCAAATGAATCCCAAAGACCACAACCCAGCTGGGTCAGTATAAAGTCCTTTATTAATACTCAATTAGAAGAGAGAGATGTAAAAATACCTTTCTTAGAGGCCGTGGGACAGGGGGGCACTGTCAGAACTCGCCTGGCCAGGAAGGCACCCCAGCCAGACAGAGGGATCGCAGCCCTCCTGGGGGGCAGCAGGCCCCAGGGAGGGAGAGGGAAATGGCTCCGGCCTCAAGCAGGGACTGTGCAAATGCTGAGGCCGCGCAGAGAGTGATGAGTTTGGGGCGTAGGCCCCGAGCACCGTGTTTCCCTGCACGGGCAGACACACATGGGCAGCACCTGCCCACTCCAGCTGGAGGTGCACACACATGTCTGTTAGAGAGCAGTGCCACTTGCAGCTTACGTACAGAGAGCGGAACAAGGGGTCCCCACGCAGGAACCAGAGATTGAGGAAATAGCTTAAAGAAGTCTCTGGAAGTCCATGGTGACAGAGAGCCAGGCACCAGCTCTGCTCCCTCTCAGCCTTAGGAGCCCAAGCCGTCCTGCCTTCGCCGGAGGACAGCGATGACGCTGCTGATGCCATCCTCAGGCACCTAGGGGTGGGGTAAGTGGGCAGAGGGAGGGTCAAGGCTGAATCTAGCCAGGAGTGCCCCAACTTCCTGGCCCAGCTGGTACTACCTCCTACCCACTCACCCTTCTGGGCCTCAGTTTCCCTCCAGGACCCCTTATACTCCAGCCCACAGTGCTCACCAGAGCATGATCAAAGTTGAAAGTGCTGATGTAGTAGGCAGAGATGTCAGCCGCAGCCAGGGGACCAGCAATCTGGGCAACGATCCCACATTCATCTAAGGGTTGAGAAGGGACACACGTGACTCACACTGGCCACTAGGGTTACCTCAAAGGTCTTCTGTACCTCCCAACACAGGGAGCGGCCCTCACCAAAACCCAGGGGCTGTCCCCCGATGCGCACCATCCTCCACAGCTCCCCGGAAGAACTGGTCAGCAGGAGGTTACTGGGGAACCTGGACAGGCAAATGGAGGGTAGGCAGAATGGCCCCACCTGTCCCCATCCCACTGGGAGCCCCTGGGGAAGGTCCACCTGCTGGCCTCAGGGTCTGCACCCTGCCCTTTTCCTTCCTGGGGCTGGGCTGGGGTCTGCGGCCACCCAGGGTCAGGGGTCACATACTTTTTCTGCGTCTCGGCGTCCATGACAATGGAGATGTATCCCTCAATAAGGGAGAAGGCGAAGAATGGGATGGAGCTGGGTTCGGGGCTGCCAGAGGCTGCCTCTTTGGGGGCACTGGGGAAGCACAGCAGGGTCAGAAGCTCTACAGGGCACGCTGCCCACTCCATCTCCGCAGCGCCAACCTCCAGTCCCCAGTGAAGAGGCTGGCACTGGGGGCCCTGGGCAGGCCCCTGCATCCAAGGCCTTGACCTCCTGAAGGTGCTGGTGGAAACGGGGAGGAGGACACGGAGCCCTGCTCATGCCAAAGATGAAGGACCCCAGGGGCAGAGGGCCCAGGGGTGGCTCTGCCAACACCGCAGGAATGGCCCGAACTTCAGGGTCGGGACCATCCCTGGACATCAGTGAAGGGCACATGGGCCTCACGGGCCACAAACCCTGAGACACACGGCGGGGCACAGGGTGGCAGAAGAGACAGATGGAACACAGGTGGCAATAGTGTAGAGAAAGGTCACACCTATGCGAGTAGAAGAGGACATCGATGAGGGTGGTGGCCATGGCTGGCAGCGTCTCAGGGTCCACTGTGAGGACACAGAAGCGGTTCTGCGGGCTCTGAATGGGATGCACCGTGGGACTGGGCCCTGCTAGGGTAGAGGGCTCCAAGTGGAAGGCACTCATGGGCTGGGGCGACCCCTGGTGGCCAGTTGGGGAAAAACCTGGGCCAGGCACGGGTCCTGCTCTCCAGGAACCAGCCTGGGCCCTCCCGACTGCCCCACGTCCCATTCTGAGAAGTGGTCAGTGTCTTCTGGTCTCCCACCCCGCACAGTCATGCCCACGCAAGGAAAGGGCCCCCGTGGGAAGAGGAAGACCGGCCCCCAAGTGTGAGTGGCAGGGGCGGACCTCACCATGCTGGGTGCGGGGAAAGCCGTTGCTGGAATCTTCCCTAGCAACAGGCATAGGCTCCCCGCCCACCTCACGGTAGATGTCAAACTCCTGGGCCAGAGTGTGAATCACCACGGACAGGTCCTGCTCCCGCACCTGCGCCAGGGGCAGATGGCAAACCACGTGGCTCCCTCTAGCACCCATGCCCACCCTGCCTCGTGCCAGTGCCAGTGGCTGTGGGAAACTCACCAGGATGAAGTCCGTCTGGTAAGTGGACAGCATCAGCACGGACACGTGGTGCTCGGCCAGCGGCGTGATGACGGAGCGCGCGATCTTGGTGACCCCAGCAGCCTGCACTGCCCCACCACTGTGAGAGGACACGTTCATCACCAGCCACGTGGCATCCGCCACCTGCAGGAACTCGGATGGGGGCAGCTCTGTGGGCAGGGGGCACACGCCTCGTCAGGGCCTGCCCCTCTCTGATCCTGAATTCCCCTGCCTGTTTCATGGAGGGTTCTAGCAAAGTAAGGGCAGGTCTGGAGACTGGGACCGTCTCGCCCAGCTCTGTTCCTCAAGTCTACAAGGATGAAGCAGCAAAGATCAGAGCTCCAGACTCAGAACTGGATTCAAATCCTGGCTTTGCATTTTACTTGCTGTGTGATGTGGGGAAAGTGATTCGAGCCTGTTTCCTCATCCGAGCCTCAGTTTCCTTATCTGTAAAATGGGATGATACATACACCTTTGCGGGATAACAGACATTGCATCACCTGGCAACACCAGGGGGCGCCAGCGGCTCAGGTTTGCCTCTGCAGAGGCGCTTCCCCTTTTGCAGCCTCGGACTTCTCTGTAGTTAAGTACAAATGGGGAAACTAAGGCAGGAGTGGAGCAGTCGGGGAACAGGCCAAGCTCCCGTTGGCTGGCCTGAGACTCTAGGCTGTGAGGCTGGTAGAAGTGGAAGCCAGATGTCAGCTCCAGGGCCCTGGGCGGGACCAGGCTGGCGTCCAGTCCTCAGCAGGAGCCAGGGAGGCTGCTGTTCACCCAACCACAGGCAGGAGGCCCCCAGGCCCCTGCCCTGGAATGGCTGCCTGCTCCTGCATTCCTCCCCCAACCCTCAGACTCCTGGAGTTCCCAGACCAGCAGAAGAGGAGCTGACCCGCATGCGAGAGATTACTTACAACGGGAAATAAGCCTGGGGGAGTGGGTGGTAAAACAGCGGCAGGAGCCCTGACTCGTGCCTGAAACTTTAACTGAGAAACCCTACCAGCAAAGATTGTTAAGTGGCCCTCCCGCACACAGCTTCTTACCATGTTTTACATTTAAAATCCCCTCCGAGGACCCTGTTAGATCACCACCATAATTATATTCATTTCACCTAAGAGGAAAAAGCTGAGGGGAGGTGATCTGCTCAAGGCCACACAGCCAGGTGAGTGGTGGAACAGGATTCGAACTCAGATCCACGTCTTTAAGACCCAAACTCTTGGGACACTGGATTCCAGCATCTGCTAATAATCCTGTCAAGAGGGGGGCACGAGAGACAAACTCCCACCTTTAAAGCCCTCCTCGTCCACCATGAGCGTGTAATCCTCAGGGGTCTCGGTCAGGCTGAAGAACTTGCACCTGGTGGGGGACAGGGTGGATCTTAGCTTGGACGAAGAACGGGAAGAACGGGTGGGGGTTGGGGAAGAGGGTGGGTGGACTTCGTTCCATCCGTCCCAAAGGACCCCCCGCCGGGCGCCTTCCTGCCCTAGGCCCCGGCCCCGGCCTCTATTTCCTCACCCGAGCGATGGGGTGCTCCCCCGCCCCCGTCTCCGAGACCTAGGACTATTTTCCACCTCCCGGCCTCCCCGGGAGCCTCTCGCTCCTCCTCAGGAGGAAGGAGAGGCTCCCAGCCGAGGTGGCAGCCTTAGGAGCGTCGGACCGTGCGCCCCCTCGGCCGGACCTTCTGACCTGACGGGAGGCATCTGGAAGGAGCTCGCCGCGGTAGCCAGGTGGGAATGCCCCCACTTCACGCGGCTCGGAGTGAAGCACTGCGCACCCCACGCTGTTTGCGCCTAGACTGGTCCTTGGGAGGGGGCCTCCCTGGGCGGGATAGGTGTGGGCCCCAGGGAGGATATGCCCAGGCCGGATGACAGCCAACTCTCGCTCCACCCGCCTCGCAGGGGTCCTAATCCTCTGACCCGGACCTGGACAACCAGCAAAACCCCCACCCTCATCTGCGCCCCCGAACCCGGGCGCGCACCGGCTGCGGCGGGGCAGGAAAAGCAGCTTGATGAGCGGATGGGTGTAGAGCCAGAGACCCTGGCGGGCGAGACTCAGCACCCGCACCCGGTGCTCTAGGATGTGCAGCTCCATCGCGGCTCGCGCGGCTAGGTCCCGGCCGCTAGCTAAACCCAGGCGGGAGGCGGGGCGGCGGGGTGGCGCCCGGGATTTAAAGGAGCCGCCGCGCGGCTGTGTCCACGCCGTCAGCCACGCCCCGGACCCGTCCAGCCCCGGACCCAGTCAGACATCCGCCTCTTTGATGGCCCGCCCCGCCAGGCCCAGGACCAATGCAAAGTGGCCACGCCTCCTTCCAGCGGCCGGAATCCTCCCCGCTGCTCACCAGCTCGTTTAGCCCCACCCCGGAAGGCTCCACCCTACTAGCCCTGGGTCAGGAACCACCGCCAGACCCTAACCCTTTGGAGCCCTCCGGGCTCCGCCCTGCCACGCCCCCTCCTCGGCCCCGCCCTTCCGCCGGACTCACGCTGCCCTGGGTTTGGGGCGTACCGGAAGCAGGGTTCACGTTCGTCCTTCAGGTACACACGTGGGTGGAATGAAGTCCTTAAGACTGAGAAGGGCCTGCACAAGAACCGGACCTGCGCTGGGACCGGAATTCTGGCCCGAGCCCTTGGAGCGTGGAGGGGCTGAAGCCGGCAGTGCAGCCCAAGTGACCCTATGTTTTGCTCCCCAGGTGCCTTTCTCCGTCCTTGCTGTAATGGCTCTGCGGGGGCAGGGCCGCCAGAGCTGACTGAGGTGGCATCCCCAAGGCAAAGGGTGCCCAGGATTGGTACTGGGAGTGGGCGCCGACCAGGCCTAGGTGGCCCTGATTTTCTCAAGTTCCATTGTAGGCGCCTAGCCTTACAGAGATGCGGGTCCTAGCCACCGCTTTCTGAGCAACTCGCTGATGTAGGGCACTGAAGGTGGTCTGAGCAACTCGGTGAGGTAGGGCACTGAAGGTGGTCTGAGCCTCTGGCTTGAGCTCCCCCAATACAAACCAACCCAAGTGCTTGGGCTAGGATGCTCAGGACCCAGGCTTTGAGGGGCAGGACCATACAGTCAGCCTTACTGGGTGCTCAGACCTCAGGCCAGAGACTTGAGCTCCTCCGAGGCTGCCCCAAAGCCTGTGGTGGTTAGCAGAACCCAACTGGCCTCAGCACATCTGAAGTGGCTTCAGGCCCTGGGAGTCCCCCATCTGGCAGACACTGAGATCTTATCCACCCTCCTGCAGGTCTAAGACTCCAAGACGGAGCAGGCATCAGCAAGCTCAGGTTGACTCCATGGCAGGACCAAGCATGCTCCAGAGGGCCCTGATCTGGCCCAAGCATCCTTAGGCCTCAGATCCAAGGCTCTGAACCAAGTAGGGTAGGCAGACCTCAGGCGTGATGGGACCCGCCTGCTCTGGAGCCGTCACAAACAGATGGAAGCCTGGCTAAGCCTCATCCCTGACCTCCTGGGATTCCCGTGGAGCACTGTGCGGCCGCCCATCCTGGCCTGTCGCTTGGAGGACTGGGGGTAGGAGGAGTATTTCTCAAAGACTGTGCCCTTGCCTCCATGGCAGGTAGGGGTTAGGGTGGGAAGCCACAGAGTGAGGAACAGAGGGCAGGAAGCAGTTGGTCTGTCCTGAGTCTCCTGTGACCACTTTCTCAGGCCTCAGTGTCCCCAGCTGTACCAGAACACAGTGCCCTAGGCTCAGGAGATGCCTCAAAGCTCACAGGGAGCTCTGCTGCTCCCCCTCACTCCCCGGCACCCTCCCCCTGTGGCCTAGGCCCAGCTTGGTCTCCTGCCAGGAACAGCAGCTATTGTTTGACTGGAAAAGCTGCTTCCTCAGCAGAAGGGGGGCCTCTCCCAGGGACACCCTGTCCTCACCCTTGCTAGTCATCAGGTTGTGACCAAGCATCTGCCTGGCCCCTCAGTGGAAGAGTCAGGTCACCTGATCGGGGGAAGCTGAGTGCGGGGCTCGGTGAAAGCGGGGCTCTTCTTGTGGGGTGGGTTCCCATTCAGCTCCTGTTTTTACCTGTCAGATAACCAGCCCAGCACGGCACATGGTGAGTGTTCAGGGGATGGAAGGCAGCATTTTATCAAGGACACAGACTTCCTCCCCTCACCCACCTGCCTGCCATGAGCATGTGAGACATTCAGGGAGCCTTGCTCCTAATCCAGAATGAGTACTTAGAAGCCAAGTGGGGCCTTGGAGGGGAAAGAGCCTGAAGCCATCTCCTCGGCAACCCGCCCCCCCTTAGGGATGAGTAGGGAGCAAGGCCTGGACAGTGGGTTCCAGCCCTAGTGTCCCTAATCCATAGCAGAGGGTGGACATGGAGCAGTAGGGATGGGGAGAGGAAAAATGACAGAAAAGAGACAGAGGCTGGCCCCTGGGCTTGGAAACCCCTCTGCCAAAAGCACTTCTCAAAGGGGCTTACGCTGGGCTGGGCCCAGGAACACCTCTGCAGGGTATGGAATAGACACGCTGAGCACCAAGACAGCAGCCCTTTCCCAACCCTAGCTGCACACCAGCTCTCTACACAAGCCTGTTTATTTCTGTACAAAACGAAGTATCTATTTTACACAAAGAGCACGTCACATACTCCCCTCATGCCAGCACCCTATCCCTAGGAAGCATCCTCAGGAGAAGGGCGCTGAGTGAGGCCCCACCCTCTTGGCCCTAGCTTCTGCCTGCGCTGGGTGGGCCAGCCTGAGGTCCACTCTATAGAGAAAATAAATAAAGAGACTCAGGCAGAATCTGTGCTGGGCCAGCCAGACTCTGTCCCAGCTTAGTGGCCAAGCATTTGGGCCTTCAGGTAAGCAGGCCCTGGAGTGCCAGTCCTCTAACCAGGTAGGTGTGGAGAGACCCCGCCCGGAGGCCCACTGCTGGGTTACAAGTAGGTGTCCTCACTCTCTTGGGAGGTCAGGCTCTCTTGGGAGCAGTGATGAGCTAAGTCCTGAGGAGCTGAGTCCTGGCAGACTGGACCCTGGGAAGCTGGGTCTTTCAGAGTCACATTCTGTGGGGCGCTTGCATCTCCTGCAGCGGTCACTGCTGTGGTTTGACTGGGGGCTGGGAGCTTGTCCAGATGCCCACTTGCTTTTGTCTGCTTCTGCTCCTTCTGAGCCTGCTTGAGTGGCTTGGCCTTGGCCTTGGAGCTGGGAAGCGGTATATCTGGGGGCAGACGGATGGACGGTGAAGGTTGCAGGGCACCCCGGGGTCCAGGCTCTGCATCTAGGATGGCCTTGGCACCATGCAGCCTGGGTGGGGAGCGGCACTGCAGTTCACCCCGGGTCTCCTGCCAGCGCCGCAGCTGAATGAGATGTTCACGCTCAATCTGGCGCTCTGTTAGAGGCAACTCCACCACCTGCAGGGCAGTTAGAGGGAGATGAGCACTAAGAATGACTTTTCCCTTTGCCACACCCCCAACCTGGGTCCCTACTTGCCCTGGCCTCAGGAAGGATGGAGATCTCCTAAGCTGTGGCCACAGGTCCCAGAGTGGAGTGCCTGGTGAGCTGGACACAACAGACCCACTGCCTCAGGGGAAGAAACTGCCCACAACTCACAGGTCCACTTGCCTTACTTTTTGGACAAAGGTGTGAGGCTCAGACAAGGCAACACCCATTCTCAGCCAGTACATCCCACTGCCCAGCACAACCACAGACTCCAGTTGGTTACTGAGTAGGGGGAAGGGCCTTGTGTGTTCTTGTGTGTGCCTGTGGGAGCTTCCATCTCATGTGTGAAGTAGGCATAATGCCACAGCTCTCAGCAGCTGCTGGAGAAGGGCACAAAAGGCCACCTGCTTCTGCCCTGCACTCCGGCATCGTCCCTGGCCCAGCCTGGCTTCCCAGAAGCTGCCCATGCATGTGTTACCTCCCTACAGTTGGAGAGTCAGGTATCCACAACAGAAAACAAAGCCAAGGCAATGACTGCAGGACCAAGGAGAGTGTGCTAACTTGGTGTGCTAACCAAGGGAGAGTTAGCACACCAAGCTCCCAAGCGGCTTAGATAGGGAAGGCCTGTAAACTGCGGCCTCTCTGTGCCCTGTCCTCCTCACCCAGACAGGAGGATGAGGTCCACCTGCTGTCCTGGGCTGCCAAGCAGTGGACCTGGCACAGATAACTCACCTTTGTGGGCAGGGCATTACCAGGCCTCCCTCCCCACCATGGTAAGAGGCAGATGTGGGCCGCACCTCCTGGACCAGAAATGCTTCCTGCGTGATCTTGGGGCTGAGGCTCCGCAGTTGTTCGATGGTCTCATACTGGCCCTGGCAGGCTTTGAGCTTCTCAGGAGAGCCCAGCGCATGCTTCAGCAGCACCAGCCCCACCCGGAAGATGATCTTGACTCCTGCATGGAGGGCAGGTGGTGAGTGCAAACAAGCCTGTTGGGGGGTTCTCTGGCATTTCCCCAGTCCGGCCTGGTACCTTCACAGAAAAACATGTCCCAGACGCGCAGCACAGAGCTCCAGGGCAGGGTGCGTGCGAAGGCACACATGAACCACTCTGTCATGTACAGTAGTGGGTCTATCTTCTGCCGACTGAGGTGCTTGTGAGCCACTGGTGACACCTTCTGCAGCAATGAGAAGAGGATCTCACCATCCAGCTGGATCGCCTCCTGGGGAGACACAGAGTCATGAGCACCTACAGGGCTCCTAGCACCAGATAGACATTTATTCATTTATCAGGTAGGTGCTGCCTGCAGGGTGCTGAGACACAGGCACGAGCCAATCAGATACAGCCGGTCCCCCTCACAGGCTTACAATGCAAAGGGGCCCTGCCCTGGGTAGAGGTGAAGGGGTGAGTGCCCTAGGCGTGGCAGGTATGAGAACACTCTAAGCACAGGTTACAAAGGATCCCAGCTGGCAGGATCCAGGAAAGCTACCCTGGGCTGAAAGCTGAGGAAAAACAGGAGTTTTCACGGGAAGGAGAAGGAAATGGAGCTCCAAGGAGAGGTGTAAGCCAAGGCTGAGGCAAAGAGAAACTCGGTGCCTGGAAGGAACTTCAACCCTACCAAGTGGCCAGAGTTACTGGGGACAGAGACGGAGGTGAGTGTGGAACCAAAGATGCCAGTGCCCAAGAGGCTTGCCCCTGGCAGGCTTAGAGGATTCTAGAGAGAAGGGCCACAGTGGACGTCCAGCCTGGCACAGGTCCCATGTCAGCTGAGCACTCACCAGTTTCTCACTGTAGTAGCCGGGCAGGTACTTCTCACAGATCTGAACCAGACACCAGAAGGCTTGCTGTGGGTGAGAGAGACGTAAGGCCTTGCCGCCCGGGTTGCCCCTCCACCCCCATTCCCAGGGCTGGCAGTACCTCGGCAGGCATGTGCATGAGCAGAACGGCAGCAATGGGTGCCTGGGCCTGGCAGTAGCCCTCCTCTGGTCGATACAGTGTGTAGGCCTTCAGCACACGGAATAGGTCTTGCTGGCTGTGGAGAGACCAGGCAGGGGCAGTAAAGACAGGTGTGTGACTACTACCTCTCCTGCCCCCAGCAGACCAGACCTTTCAGAATCTGTACTTCACTGGAGAGGGCAGGTGACCTGCTTGTGGTCATCAGGGGTCAGTCTCCCACTGTAGCACACAGACTCTCACATGGTCAGAAGGCAGTAGGGAGGGGTTCCCCCACCAAAGGTGAGGCCAGGGGCAGGACCAGGGCAGGACACCAGATATGGTGCAAGAAGATGCTGGCAGCAACTCTGTCCCACGCATGTCTTGGTCCCCTTGCCCACCTCATCTTCCCCTTCCTGCATAGCCTCTGCTCACCCAACCTCCTCTGGTTCTCTTTTGCCCTGACACAAACCTGTTTCCAAAGAAGGCTATGCCAGGCCAGCTCTAGCAGTCTGGGGAGTAATGATAAAAGCTGACCGAAGGGTCAAAGGAGATGCTAATAGCACTATCAGATGCAAACCAAAGAAGGAAAATGATGCCATGCATGGTGGTGCCCGCCTATAATCCCAGCACTCAGGAGGCTGAGACAGGAGGATTGTTGCAAGTTCAAGACCAGCCTGGGCTACAAAGTGAGCTCAAGGCCAGCCTGAACTGCAAAAGCAAGACCCTGTCTCAAAAAGACAAAAAAAAAAAACAAGGAAAATGTTAACAGGAGAGTTTAGGGCACCCAGTCTAAATTCACTGCATCTGCTCTCTTCCCTGAGGCAGAGTGTATCTATCTTCCACCCCATAAGTCCAGTCTGCTCACCCATGCCCACCGCGGGACACAAACATCTCGTGGAAAGGGAACTGCCGGTGCAGGTCACGCTCTATCACGTCTAGCCACTTCGGGTCCCCAGGAGACCTGTCCAGTTCCTGAAACAAGGACAAGGGCACGTATCAGGGCAGCACTCCTGGCAGGATGTGGCTGTCCCAGGTATCAGAGAAGCCCTCTACTGGGGCAGTGTTCACTCAATCTCATCATGGGACCAGAGAAACCAGTGAGGAAGCTTGGATAGGACGAAGGAGCAAAGGGAACAGGGCCCTGGAAAGCCTGTAAGGCGGTTCCAGATCCAGGAAGGCCTGTGTAGCCAAGAATATCCACCCTGGTTGTGGCTGGATAATTTTTGGTCCAGTGGTGATGAACCTATGGCCCACATGCCACAACCAGCTGTTTGTTACTGAAAGCTCTAAAAGGTTCACCATCACTGTTCTAGGTCCTTTAGTCCAGACTCCGAGTATTTAAAGATGATGTTAGTCCTTAAAATAGAGCTAATTAATTATTTGAGCAATAGCTACCACCTGTTTCTGCAGCTCAGCACTAGGTACTGAGCTGAGTACCTGTAGGCCTCACTGATTCTTCAACCCCAATGACAGGTCCTATCATTGTACCCTATTCACAGATGAGGAAACTGAGAGTCAAATAAAAGTCAACTGCCTAAGCCCTTGTGGCTAGAAAAATGGTGGAACTGAGACTAGAAGAAGTGTATAAATTCAGAGCTGCCCACCCCAGCTGCTCAGCTGCTCAGCTCCCCATGCTGGTGCATCACGTACACAGGAAGGTGTGTGCATGTGAGCTGCACAGAGCACTGTCTAAGAGGTCGAGAAAACAGTCAACCATTAGCTTTGGTGCTTCGCTGGGTCCTGGTGTTCCTGCAGTTTTACTCTCTTTGAACTTTCATGACATTTTAAGCATGTGTACCTTAAAAAAAAACAACAAAAACCGTAAGAAAAGTCCATTTGAGCTGGGCATGGTAGCACACACCTGTAATCTCAGCACTGCAGAGGCTGAGGAAGGAGGATTGCCATGAATCTGAGGCCAGCCTGGGATATATAGTGAGTTTAAGACTAACCTGAACTACACAGTGAGACCCCGTCTCAAAAAAACAAAAACAAAAAAAAAAAAAAAGAAAAATCCTGTCTCAGCCATTTGAAATGTTCTCTATCTTGACTGGCATGTCATTACATGGACATGTATTACTTATCAAAGCTCACTAAACTATACATTCAAGATCTATGTATTAAAAGCCAGGCATGGTGGTGCACACCTGTAATCCCAGCACTCCAGAGGCTGAGGCAGGAGGATTGCTGTGAGATGGAGGCCAACCCAGGCTACAAAGTGAGCTCAAGGCCAGCCTGAACTGCATAGCGAGACCCTGTCTCAAAAAAAAAAAAAAAAAAAAAAAAATTATGTATTTTACTCTATGTAAATTCATGTCTAAATTTTTAGAAAAGACGTAAAAGTAAATGTGAAGGGAACATAGAGCGTTCAGCAGAGAGACTGAGCAAGTACAACAGGGCAACAGCAACATCAGAAAAGGTCCTAGGGAGCAGGCCTCAACAAACCCACCAAGTAGGCACAAGCACCAGCCCTGGCTGGCAAGTGACCTCATATAAGCCCCTTTCCCTCTCATGTCCCTCAGTGGGTGTCACACCACGAACTAAGGGGTCTAGGATACCTGGAACTCAACTAGAGAGTAAGTACTGCAAAAGGAGTGTTCAAGGCTGGAGAATGGGGGAAGGGCTGAGGCTTCACAGTGGAAGGAGTGGTTGTTACCCTCTGCAGCCCCATGAACCCTCAAGATGGAGCCTGTATTGTGTGCTATGCACTTCCAGGTACTATCTGAGCACAGTGCAGGGTTGCTTCAGTCAAAAGGGAAAGAGGTCCCCCCAAATTCTGCTGGTGATTACAAAGTACAAGACCTGAGAACCACCTACGAAGTCAGTTCCTCGATTTTTTATATCGAGGTAGCTCTGTAGCCCAAAGCATCTGGACACAAATGGGCTAGTGAGGAAAGAAAAGGGGTAGCTGCAGGGCCTAAAGGAGAACAGGTGCCAGGAACCAAAGGCAGGCGCACAGCTCTCAGACTGAGGCTGCAATCACCAGGCCAGTAGCCTCTGTGAGCCTGAGCAGTGCTGCTGCTATGAGATGGAGCCAGAAGAAAACCAGGTACAAAGGTCCTGTATGCTAAGGAAGGAGGAAGAAATAGCAAATGCAGGGGAAAACAGAGGCACTAAGGCCTGCAGAACCTGTCCTGACGCCGAGGTAGGGTCAGCTGCCTGAGCCGAGATGCTGACAAGGGGGCCCTGCAGCACGGGAACAAGTAAGAGCTACCACCACAGCCCCTTCACAGTGTCCTTGCAGGGCGGTATCGCATCCCTGTCTACTTCCTCTAGGTCACCCTCAGGCAATCCTCCCAGGTATGCTGGTAAACCACCTTTCAGGCCCCAGGACTGCTGCAGGCACCCGCCACTCAGCTTCAGGGCATGCAGAAGGCCTTCTAGGCAAATCTACCTCCTCACACAGCAACCTTCCAGGCATCATGGGAGTGGCCAGTTCCTCTGTGGACATGCCACTCCACACACACATGCGCGACACTCCACATTCTGCGACACATGCTGTGGACACACCTGCTGATCTGTGTAACCAGGAGACTGGCCGGGCCACCCATGTTCTTGGCTCTCCTGCCTGGGCTCTAGCAGCCTGACATAAGCTACAGATGGGGTGGGGCTCCAATCCCTGAGCTTCCCACTCTGGCCAGGATGTAGCCCTTTGCAATGGAAGATATGTAGCTGGGAGGAAGACTGAAATTGAGAGGCTGCTCTAGTGGGACCTGCTAGGAGTGCTCTGTGGGATAATCTGATCATCCTGATTCAGTGTTGCCCCCAGTGAACACCCTAACAGGCTCCCTTCCCCCCAGCAAAGAGCTGTCACTCCCTCCAGGTCAAGAAGAGGAACTCTAGGCCACCCTACTCTGCTCTTGCCCACCATTCTCTGACAACAGCTCTGGCCAGACAGGGGTGTTCACAGAAGCATGAGGGATATCAACAAAGAGCTGGTGGCTGGTAGTGCTGTCTCACTGCCTATCATCAGTCCCAAGGCCTGGAAGAAACTCTGATGCCTGGAGCCAGGTCTGGCAAGTAAGTCAGGCAAGCCTAGAGAAGCCAGCTGCCTCCCCATAGTTCTCCAAGGGAAGCAAGCTGGAGGAGCTGCCCAACTCACTGAGTGGAAGGGGGTTGTATGCTGGCCTGGGGCAGCAGGAGAGGCCAAGGGGCAGAGGGGGCCATGACTGCAGAGGGCACCCTCTCTGGCTACTAACTGGCCTGTGACCCCTGAAGAGAGTTTGACTCTGCCACTCGAGGGCTGATGACGACTCAAGCAATACAAGTAGGCTGTGTCCGCAGGCTTGAAAGCAGGAGAAAGAGCAGAGGATGACAGGCCAGGCGGTGTGGAGGGTCCTGTGGTTCTGCTGGTAAGTCCCCAAAGACCCAGAGCACAGGCCCAAGAGGTCTGAGTGTCCCCTCCTGACAACTTCTTTTTTTTTTTTTTGGTACTGGGAATTGAACTCATGACCTCAAGCTTGTTAGGCAGGCACTGTGCCACTGAGCTATATCCCCAGCCCGCCTCCTGACAACTAAGAGCTGGGAGACAATGCACTGAACCCAAGAAGGCAAACCTGAGTGGTTGTAAAAAGAAAGAGCTGGCATAGGGAGGGGAAAATCTGTCCATCTCATTGAGGTCTGCTCAGGGATAAAGCTTTGTACAAACAGAGCTGCCAGCAGTCATGGGTCCCCAGGACTAGGCCAATCTGGCCTGACCAGAGGCTCCCTCATCTTGCTGAGGTCCAGGTAAGAGCATGAGGAATGACTGCCATGGAAAGACACCTAGCCCAGAGACACGGAAGGAAGGTGAGGTGAAGGAGGGAAACTCACATCGAACTTTCCAGGGTTCTGTTGTAGCTTCACCTTGCCTCCTGACAGGTACTGCCAAGCACGGCCTCGTAGAGAAGGTGGGATTCCCTTCTGGCACCGCAGACGGATCTGAAAGTCAAAACAAAAGCTCCACCTATGCATCTGCACCCACTGTCCCCAGCAGGTCTTTGAGAACAGTCCCTCTGCCAGAGCTTGGCAGGCCTCCATAAGCATATCTACAAGAGCAGAAGAAGGAAAAAAGAGGACTTTCCTACTGTCCTCTACATTATACAAAGTGTCCACACTTTGTGTAATGCAGATCCTGTGGTGAGGACAGGGTCTTGCAATTAGGCATGTTACCACCAGGTGATGGCAGAGTACACATCCCCTAGTCCAAGGACAACTCAGACATTCCTGAATTATGCCACAGAATTCTGGGTCCCCATAACTACAATCAGACCTCAGTATCCACAAGGACTGGTTCCACAACCCCCAGCAGACATCAAAATCTGCTAAAACTCAAGTCTTTTATATAAAGCGGGAGTGATATTTGCATATAACCTATACACAACCTTTAAGCCAGTATTGGTGAACCTCTTCGTGCTTTCAGTGATACAAACAGCCCACTGGTACATGCGTGCCATAAGTTCACACCACAGCTTTACACTATCTATAGGTTGTTTATAATACCAAATACAATGCAAATACTGTATAAACAGTCATTACACTGTGAGCCAGACATGGTGGCACATGCCTGTAATCCCAGCCCTTAGGAAGCTGAGGCTTCCTAAGGAGGATGGCAAGTTCAAGCCCAAACTAGGTAACTTAGTGACTTGGTGAGACCCTGTCTCAAAATATAAAAAAGGAGATGTAGTTTGGTGTGAAGGCCCTGGCTCAATCCCTAGTACTAAAAAAAGGGGGGGATTAAAAACTTTTCTCTATAGTAAGTAAAATTATAATTCTACATTCAGAGACCCTACCACCTCCTCACCTGCACCACACAGGCTGGAGGGATCCAGCCCTGTGCGCTTTCTCCTTCACTGGCCTCTCACAGATGGACAAAGAGGCTGGCTTCCCAAGGGCTTGAGCCCAGAATAAGCCTCTGAAGGCAGCTGCCCTGACCCATCAAGGAGGGTGGAGGTAGAGGCATTGAGTCTATGGAATGTTAGCAGAGGGGACTGGTGAGCAATGAGACTCCCTCAGCCCCTGCCCTAAGCAGCCTAGTGTGGGATCTAGGGGATGCGAACCCAGGGCATGAGAAGAACAGCTGTTGCAGGTTTGAACCTTGCACCAACCTGGGGCCAATCTCTCCTCATCAACTTTAAGATCAGAGTGGTGTTGCCTACTATAGTACTTTGCTGAGCTATTAAAAGGCTTCATTAGGGGTGGGGATATAGCTTAGTGGCATAAGCGCCTGCCTGGCAAGCGCAAGGTCATGAGTTCGATCCCCGGTACCGCAAAAAGATTAATTTAAAAAAAAAGAAAGGACTCCATTATAAGGAGAAAAGGATGCTCCACAGTGAGGCTCTGGACATAGTCTGTGCTCAGTGTCAGTTTCCTCTCCACCCTCCATCCTAGAAAGATGCTTGCCGCAGAAGCCCCAGGGCCTCAGCTCCTGCCTAACCTCCCCTCACCTGGAAAGCCCCTCAAACAGTCCCACTGGAAGCTCTCCGAAGGGGCACGAAAGCCCTGGCCTTCCTGATGATGAGCGCAAACAAGAGAAAATTTTCCAAAGGTCAGAGAGAGTCAAGAAGCAGGAAGGAGACAGGCAGGCAGGCCACAGGCAGTGGGAAGAGCAGCCAGACTGCTCACAAAAGCCAAGCTAGAGCTTCTGGGACTGCCTGGAAAAGGGAAAGAGGAAGGGAGTAGAAGAGAACTGCCCCAGACTCTGGGGACAGTTTCCTCCTGCTGTGGGACAAGGGTCACCGTAAGGAAGCCACTCTGAGCAGGCTTTGGCAGTGGGATACAGTACAGCCCAAAGCTGCATGTCCTTCAAGCTCCCCCGACACTGACCACTCTAAGCATGAGGCAGCTCCATCACAAACCCCTGTGACACACAGTCTGCTACAGGAGGCTCTGGGGCACTTTCAGTCCATGGAGGCTTCCCAGGAGGCTCTGCCTTCCCTCATGCCCAGGGCTGGGAACTAGGGATGGGGGTCAGTAGAGCCAGCCTTTCCCATCAGGCCTCCAAGTCCTCCTCAGAAGTGATTACTAGTCTCTGAGGCAACACCTTGGGACAAGAAGCCACTCAGTAAGGTCATATCCTGCCCTTCTGAACTCTGGGAGGGCAGGACCCTATAGGGGAAGATAGCATTCTAGCCATAGCTCTCCCTCACTTGGGCCCAGGTTTCTGTCCTGCACCTAGCTGGGAGGAAGGCACACTCCCAGCAGGACCATGGATGAGTCCAGAAGTGCTGGGTCTGAGTCTACTTCTCAAAACAAGTATTGTCCTTCCCAGCCCCCAAGCCTCCACAGCCAGGGAAAAAGAGCCCATGGGGCACAGTCAGCTGTGGCCACAGGCGAGGCACAGGAAGAGTGCCCTGTAGTGGTCTTGGTCTGGAGGAGCCAGGGGTCAGAGCCTGAGAGCAGACTGGGTTGCGCATGCAGTGGAGACCTCTGCTGAGCAGGGGCAGGCCTCGGACTCTAACCACACTGCCCGGGAAGCAAAGTGGGGGAAAGTGCTGCTCAGTGCTCTGCTGAGAGAAGCTCCCCACAACTCCCTCTGTTTTCCAGGGAGGTTGGGGTAAGAAGGCCAATGCTACAGTCTCTGACAGCCACCAGTCACCACAGACAGCCAGAGAGCAAGCTATAGCCCAGGGAGGTGCCTAAAGAAGAACAAGGCAGAAAAACATACCCTAAGTCAGGCAGGAAATAGTTGATGAGTAACTACCTTAAAAATATTTAAAAAGAGAGAAAGAGACATTTTCTAATGAGTAAAAAATGAGTGCCCCAGAGCCCACATGGAACTGCAAGAAAGAACCCAGGGTTAGGTGAGCCTATAATACAGGGTTCTGCAGATTATAAAGCACTTATAGTCACCATCTTGGGGGTAGCCTCTCAAAAGGAGTGTCATTCCCATTTGACCAGGGAAAGTAAGGCTGGGCAGATAAAGTGACCTGGCCAAAGTTATACAGCTAGACATGAGCATGGGCCCAAGTACGTCCCTGACTTTCTTTTTTTTTTTTTTTTTTTCCGGTACTGGGAACCGAACTCACAACCTTGCGCTTGCCAGGCAGGCGCTTTGCCGCTGAGCTAAATCCCCAGCCCCCGTCCCTGTCTTTCTGCTAGACGACACTACCAGGTGGGTGAGACTAGACCAGTGTTACCCAATGATGGGGCAAGAGAGCTTACTCTATGGACTAGAAACTTGTGTAGACAGACTGCAGCTGTGAGCATCCATACAGGCTTCCTAGGGCAGGAGATAACTAGGCCCTGCCAGCGTTGCCCAATAGCACCAACACACAGGTCTCAGAGTGCTGGGCAAGCTCCTTTCCACAGGGTGAGAGCTGGTGTCAAAGGACAGCCTGATTAGAAAACGGGTGCTGGGTATTTAAATTTTTGTAAGACTACTTGTAAACTGTGAGGCTACTTTCTTTCTTTTTGCTTTAGTCAGGAGGCAAGAGGGAAATCAGAAAATTAATTTAGACGGTAAAGAGGCCCCTTCCTGTGCCGGTTAAGAAGGCAGGCGCTAAGGTTCAGTTCTTGGTTATGCAGGTCATCTGCGAAGTCCAGATACTGCCACCACTGCTAAGCTCACAGAGGCATGGTAAGAGTTACTGTGATGAAAACAACTACCTTCTAAATGTTCCCAAGTTAGCTGTTATTAGTACTACAAGGTCCTCTCTGAGGGTGGTTAGCATTTTGAGCCTTTTCCCAGCAGGGCTAGAGCAAAGCTGCCTACTAGGGCCCTTAAATCCAAGCAGTTTTAAAGTTTAACTCCAGGACAAAGTTCTGTGTGACTCTGAAGTCATCTGCCAGGGCCCAACCTTCCCCCTGTGTTCCAGCCAGCTTCTGCTCCCACCTCTACCTTTGGCCCATGGAGTAAGGCAACATGGCAATTGGAGAAGCCCCTGCTCTCCTGAGTTGATGCAATTTCCCCCCTTCTTCTCCTCCTCAGGCTGCCAACTCCCAGCCCAAGGCCCAAGGCTAGGCCCCTCACCTTTTTGTGCTTCTTGGCCATCCATTTGTCCCAGTTGTTGAGCATGTCCAGCCACTTGGACTCCCTCTGCCTCAGCACCTCCAGGGGCACTTCCTCCAGCCTGTGGAGCAGAGGGCAGGGCCTGTCAGACATGCCAAGAGAAGCAAAGTCCCTGGCTTTGGCTCCAACACCAGCCTAGCCAGACCCGCATTCCACCTGCCTGTCTGCATTTCCCTTTAGGACTGCTAACTCATAATCACCCTGGGCAGATGAGAAAGAATGTGCCCCTCCCTGGAAGGCTCAGGCCCACTCCCCTTAAGTATCAAAGGGCCAGGGGGTTACCATGCCTCTCTGGGGCAGAGTCTGAGTGTGTACATCTGTGCAGCAAAGCCAAGCATTCCTTTCTCGGGCCTACCTTGGTAAATAAGCCTCTTAAAGAGAGCCTGTGTGCTGGGAGCACAGTTGAACATAAAAACTAGTCAAACAAGTACAGAAATAACATGCCTCTTCATATGAGCCAAACTAGTTACTCAGAGTTTCCCCAATTACACCCTGGCCGTTTCCCACCTCTTATCCTTTACCCACGCCAGTCCATTGGCCAGAGTCCAGGCCAAGTTGTCCCTACCTATTAAAATCTTACACTTCAAAGCCCCTTTCTGAGTTAGCTGTTATTAGTATTGTAATACACTACTACTTGTATTTGTACAACACCTACTGACTGAGCAGCTACCACAACTGTGTCAGCACTGATCTTGATGAAGGCCTCTGGGTGCACTGTAAGGGTATACTGCTGAGACTAGAACAAATCCCTGAGTCTTGTGAAGTTGGCATCTGGTGGGCATTAAGACCAGCCCCAGGAAGGCAGACGAACACCAATGCAGGCACACTCACTCCTGAACTGAGGTGGAGATCCCTGGCTTGGCCAGAGGATGCATCAACTGAGTGGCTTTCTCTAAGGAGTGAGTCTCAGAATTCCTGAGTTCACAGAACTCTGAGGGGTAGACAGGATAAGCAGGCTAACCTGTGCATATACACATGCTTTCTTATTTAGCCGATAGACTAGTACTGGTAGAACAAAGAAGAACAAAAAATGTATGCCCGCATCTCTCTTACACACACATATACATGTCTTTCTTAAAATTATCTGAAGTAGGGAATTACAGATATTTTACATTTCTTTGTTGTGCTTTTAATTTTTCAGTTAAGAAAGTACTCAAGCAGTGTGGTGGCATACACCTGTAAACCTGGTACTTAGGAAGCTCAGGCAGGAGGGCTGCCTTGAGTTTGAAGCCAGCTTGGGCTATTTAATGAGTTCAAGCTCAGCCTGAACTACAAGACCCTATCTCAAAGAAAAAAAAAAAAGTACTTGATGGTATAAAAGTAAAAATGTTAATGACATGAGGAAACAGAGGCTCAGAGAAATACGATAACGAGGGAGAGTACCTTGCTCAGGGTCAAACAGCAAATCATTGGGAAAATGGACTCAATCCCAAGCTGAACCTAGCCCAGAGCTGGCACTCAGTCCTGCTTCACTTCCCAGAAAGGGGCACAGGGTGGGAAGTGCTCACAGCAGCTCTTGAAAGCAGAACAGGACGTGGTGCAGCTGGGGCCCAGCCCAGGCCTGGAGTCTCTGATTCTCCCTCTGCCGGAAGGAAATATGCTGCTGTGACTTTTACTGGCTAGAAGAACAGAGGGACGGGCCCTGGCAGAGCTGAGGCCTCCAGGACACAAAGGGCAGGTCCTCTTCTTCAGTGCAGTTTATCTGGGGCACTAACCAGGCTCTAGAGGAGCCTTGGAGATACACAGTTGAGAAGGGACAAATAAGATCCCTCAACACACTGACACAAGTCACCATTCTTCAAACTGCTGTCCCTCTCCCTGCCTAGAAGCAGAACTAGGATACAAAAACATTCTGTTCTTTTCTCTCCTTGGTAAGAGAAAAATAAGCTCCAAGCCTTGAGGTCAGGTACTTTACAAGGAACATGACTCTTCAGGAAGCCCGCAAATCCCTATGGAGCCAAAACCAAAGGCCCCCAAGCCTCCAGGCCATGGTGACTTCTACCACCTACAGTGTATTCCCTTGTACACCAAGTTAGGGGATCTTTGGTTAACTAAATGAGCAGCTTCCCATATTGAATCAACAGGAAGTTCTGGCAGTTCAGGATGTGATAACAACTGATCCAGTCCCCCTCATTGTACAGATGAGGAAACCGAGGCTCAGAGAGAGCCAGGCTTTCACCCAAGTCTGACAGTTTCTAATGAATCCTCCTTCCTTGTGATGAAATACATGCCCAGTTGACAACTCAACCCCAGACTCTGGCTTTGTTGGTAAACTCTAACTGCAGGGTGGCAGAGGTACTCACTCTAACTGCAGATACACAGAGGAACACGATGAGTTCTATTTTAACTGATGCCAGATAACAGCACTGGCAGTTTCATAGCCCCAGTGTCAAACCTCAAACCGGAATTTCAGCCGGGTACAAAACAAACGACTGTGTTTCCTGGATTCTAACACATCACAGATTTGAAACTATACCATTGCTTTCACAAGATCTTCTCTAGAACAGACAAAATACCATGCTTTAAGTATACATGTCAGTCAAAAAATGTTTTGAGTCTTAAAACCTTAAATTGGGAAATTTTTGTGGAAATGTGATCACTTAAATGGCTTCTTCAGTGGCAGAGGTTTTGCTTTTTTTTTTTCTTCCAGTACTACGGATTGAACTCAGGGCCTCACATATGCCAGACTAGTACTCCGTCACTGAGCTACATCCCCAAATTTTTAAGATTTTGTTTCGAGACAAGTTCTCACTAAATTGCCCAGGTTAGGCCAGAACTTGTAATCCTTCCGCCGGAGCCTCCTGACCAGCTGGATTATAAATATGTGCCTCCACGCCCATTTGCCAAAGGAGTTTAATCTACTTGGGGATGGTGAGAAGGAAGACCATCTGGGCCATTCCATGCACGCAGCACATGCGCTAACTACAGGCAGATGTCTCTTTCTGTGTGGCGTGTACTCCTGAAAACTTGTACACTATACATTTTCTTTAAAGCAGAAAGTTCACAAGTTCTTCATAGAGTTATCAGAATTCCAAAGGCTTCAGTTTCACTATCATCTGATACAAGAATGGCTTTTATAACAGCTAAATCCTTTTTCCTCCTGAGCCTCACTTTCCCTATATGTTTAGACAGGCTGCATTGTGAAGTGATGCTCAAAGAATACTCAAGAGGAGCTGCTAGGATCAGGTATGGGGGAGTGGTCTGTACAAATACCATTAAGTGCATAAACAGGCTGAGGTGGCTTCCTCCTGGCAGCGAAGAAAGGGCATGGCAAGATCCTAGGGAGAGAATCTGATCCTATATAAAGGACCAAATGGTACATGGGGTGCACCTCATGTCAGGACTTTTTCACCCTCCAGAAAACCACTCTTTCCTGAAAGTGGCCTGAGCCTACTGATAAAAGTCAGTAACCTCAGATAACAATTTCTACTGGAACTCTGCCAGGAATGGGGCCTCATTACCTCCAGGGAAAGCCATCCTATTCAACAGTTTCTAGGGATAAAACTTTCTTCCCCATTTTATGCCACAATTTTCCAGGTATCTTCTACCTATAATTGTTTTTTTCTTTTTCTTTTCTTTTTTTTCTGGTTCTTTTTTTTT
>NW_004955455.1:4553166-4576037 GCF_000276665.1 Chinchilla lanigera
CCTTGAACTTATTTATGTAGCCTAGGCTGGTGTTGAACTTGCAGCAATTCTCCTGCCTCAGTCTCCTGGGTGCTGGGATTACAGGTGAGTGCCACCACATCTGGCTATACCTATAATTTCAATATCTGCTTGCTGAGGCCGTGCAATTCTCAGACCCCTCATTTTCCAGGTACACACATGTCATCCACCCTTCCCTATCTTTGGAACACCTTTTTTTCTCCCCTCTCTAAGTCACAGTATCCTTTTACGGCCCAATATACCATTAAAAACTCCAGCCAGGCATGGTGGGGCGCATGCCTGCCCCAGCCTCTGGAGTAAGTGCTGAGACTACAGGTCTGTGCTACCACACCTGGATTTATTTATTTTCTTTAAATGCTGGTCACAGTTCCTAAAACTGATTTTAGCACTAATCTGTGAATTGGTCAAGCCATGATGTATGAAATGACTACTTGCTTACAACTTCTTCATATTGCTCAGCACTGTTCCTCCCAAATGGATACCAGTTTTGAACAACTTCTGTAACTCCCATCACACTTCTCAGAGGTGCACAACCTACCTGGTTTTCTCTATAACATCATTACTTTCATTGGCACTGTATTCAGGGCACAAGCCACTTTTGTCTTTACAATTTTATTTGTCCTTCTAATGACCAGTGAGGTGGAGCCCTCATAGATTGATTATTATTTCCATTTGGCCCATGAGAGACTTGACCCAATCAGAGAAGTTGTACGACTCAGACAAAGTCACAAAGCTAATAAGTAACTGGTGAAACAGGGCTTCCCCTCAGCAATAGTAACTCTTATGCTGCCCCTGCTTCCCCCAAAGAAAGGTGTGGAAAAATGAGTCCTTCTTCAGATGCTGCTGTGTGACTCAATCTGGCCCCTCAGGCCTGGACAGCCTGTCAGACTCACTCCTCTAGTACTCTGACCACCCCAGTGAATGCCCTGAAAATGCTCAGTGAGGCCAAGAGGCTGGACAGGTATCACTGGCAAGCACAACCTCGGTTGGAGATGGTAAGCCTGGGCAATCTGTTGTCTGCTACAAGTCCCATCTCCTGAGGAGGAAAGGGTCAGATGAGACAAAGGAGGTGCCTGATCACAGAAACCATCAGGCTCCTAGACTGAGATAGGCTGAGCTGTGCTGCCCATGCCATAACCCATGATACTTCATGGACCCTTCAGCTGCTTCAGGTTCCAAGTGGCCTTCACCTTCACCAAAAACCCTGAAAACTGGAAGCTTCCAAAAGGTCAGAGAGACGATCAGTTCTGAAGGCTGGGATTTTCTGTCCTCTTGTCCTCCTAGACATCTGCTCTCAACCTCTCTAGCTTGGCAGAATCAATAGGAGTGATTCCCATGCCCAGAACTTCTGTATCCTGCAGTAGAAGATAAAACCTTGGTCCCAAGGAATCAGTCTAACCCGTTCTTCTGGGCTCATTCCCCAAACCAGCCCAAATGAAGACAAGTACAACCCCAGGCAGAAATCCTGAGGTCACAGACTGACTACAAAACTGATTCTCTCATCTCACCCATCAGGAAGGCCTGGTGGAACCTCGGAGAGAATAAACAGAGTGGGTAACATGAAGTCAACCAACCTAGGTATCCCAGTTCCTGCATTTTACTAGTTGGGAGACCATGGGTAAAACACTTGACCTTCTAAGCCTCCAGTTATTCATCTTTAATGGGACCATAATGAATACCTCATATTTCATAAACCTGCAATATGGAATAAATGTATACAAGGGCCAGCCTGATACGTGCCCAGAAAAGGACAGTTATTAGGCAACTGAAATTTTCAGTTTAGCCAAAACTTTCGTCACACATGGTGGCACACACCTGTAATCCCAGCACTCAGGAGGCTGAGGTAGGAGGGTGGTTGCTAGTTTGAGGCCAGAAGCTCAAGGCCAGCCTGAACTGCATAGTGAGATCCTGTCTTAAAAAGGCAAAACCAAAAAAACACCCCAAAAAAACCTTACACATCTCTTCTCATCTGACAGGTCCCCACAGACAGCACTTAGAGAAAGGCAGAGCAGTTACTGCCATTTTACTTAGGAAGCAATTAAGGCCCCAAGAGATTATATAATTTACTCAATAACACACAAACCATAATTCCTGGCTTCTGATCCCTGCTCTACCACTTTATAACTGTGTGAAACAGGAAGGGCTTCTCTATTCCCTGAGCTTCCAGTTCCTCATCCGTAACACTGGGCCCATGCCACCTCCTCAGAGAGCAGCACAAAAGATGATGTGAAGCAGTAAGAACTGACATGGTTCAAACACCAGCCATGTATAACTCCGCCACGCACAACACACAGGCATAAAATTCCCCCACAGAAGTAACTTTTATTACCTCTATTAGAAGTAACTTTTATTACAAGAATGCTAACACATAGCATGGCTGAGTAATCTGCTCAGGTACACAGCTTGGAAGTGGAAGCTGCTACTAAACCACCTAATGATATAAAGTACTCCAACATAACAGAAGTTCAGTCCTGTCACATTCCACTCCTTTCACCACCCTCCGAGCTGAGAAGAGTAGGAGTAAAGAATGTGACGATAGCCTTCCACGTTTGGGTTTCTGGAAAGGAGATGAGGCTACTGAAAGAAGCCTCACCATGGTAAGGAAAATCTAGGTGTGGGGATGCAGAAAAAACATGGCCAGTCATGGATCCAGAGACAAAGAGGGTGGAAGAGCATCCTCTCCCACTACCAGCTGCAAAGAGAAGTGAAAATGAACAAAAGCCTGACCTACTTTGCACACTCGGTAACAACCTCCAGAGTTCATTACCCTGCCCAGGCATGGTGGCGCACACCTGTAATCCCAGCACTCAGAAGGCTAAGGCAGGAGGACCACTGTGAATCTGAAGCCAGTCTTGGCTATATAGTGAGTTTGAGACCAGCATGAACTACATAGTGAGACCCCGTCTCAAAAAAAAAAAAAAGAGAGAGAGAGAATTCATTACCCTAAGAGGTAGTAATGACAGAAATTATAAATAGGTTTTAGGACAGTTCCATAAGTGATGTGATGATGGAAAACCACAAGGTAGGAGAGGATGAGCTACTAGTGCACAAACGAACAGCTGACAGGCCTGTGGAAGCAGCCAGTGAATTCATCCCTTCCCCAGACAATTGGGAAGCCTGAGGTCTCCTAGAAGGTAAGTGACCTGCTACAGCCACACCATGAATGATGTGGGGGAAGGGAAGATGGTCTACAGCAGCCTGCCATCTCCTTTGGCAGCCTGACCACCCTGCCTTGGAGTTGGCTGGCCACGGCAGGCCTGTCTGGGTAAGAGTGTGACTCGCTTCACTCTCTCTAGCTTCCAGCGCAGGCAAATGCTGCCTCTTTCCCATGAGGCAGTCCCTGGCTCTGTTCCTTCCGGCCCTGGGTCAGTGCACAATGGTAAACAGGTTCTCTCCACCCTTCACTGGCCTTGGTGCCTGGGCCTCTGCCCAACTCTCCACTCTGCTCAGCTCCACCCCACTCCATATGAGACAGAAGAAACTGCTCCTTCAGGCACAGCCTTGCTAGCTCCAAAAAGCAAGAACCTCCCTCCTCTGTCCACTAAACTAGAGAAGGATGTAGACCACAACAGCAATCCCAAGGCAACTGTCCTGACAACTGCAGAAAGCCATTTTCAATAGGAGACATCCCTTTTCCAAACCCCAATCTCCACCAGGCAAAGAAGTACTTGAAATTCCCTACCAGTGACTGGGTCCTCTGTCACAATCTCACTTCAGGCCCCCAGGGCCACCCTGACTCATGTTCACCCCCACCTATCCTCACCAAATTGCTATCTCTTATTGATAGATCTTACCGAATTAGTCTTAACTCACTGTTTATATAAGGCCCCTCCTCTGCCTAAACTCCTTCATGGCTCCCTATTGCCATCCTTCTCCAACACAAACCTCAGGCCCTGGTTGTCTGGCCCTCCTGTTTTCCTGCACATTGGTCCTTTCCCTTAGTCCTATGTCTAGGTGCCCTTCCACTGAAGCCACCCATCCCTCAGCCTCTTGGCCCCGCCCCACTCCCCACCTGTAATTCAGTCCCACTCATCATCTTATCATCAGAGGCCTCTCATCTCTGTATCATCCCTGCTGCTCCACAGACATCACAATCAGCACCACATTACATTCCATACACATCTCTCTCTAGCCTGTGCTCTGGGCCCTGAATCCACAAAGATGAACAAAATATAGTCCCTGCCCTTGAAGAGATCAGCCTGGCAGAGGAGAGAATTGAATGGGTAAATAAGCAGCACAAACAGAAGTGCCAACTCAGAGCATATGAAATGTGCTGGGAGTTGTAAGAGGTCCATAGGATGAGGGCAGGGTGTTTAGGGAACACTTCAAATGGGAGCTCGCACTGGGAATGGTGGCACAGGCCTGTAATCCCAGCACTTGGGAGGCAGAGGCGGAAGGACTGAGCTCAAGACCAGCCTGAACTGCATAGCAAGACCCTGTCTCAAAACAAAACAAAACAGGGACTGGGGATTTAGCTCAGCAGCACAGCACCTACCTGGCAAGCGCAAGGTCATTAGTTCAATTCCCAGTACCGGAGAAAAACCAACAAAACAAAACAAAAGACAAATGGGAGGTCCCTTTTAAACTGGGGTTTGAAAGGTGACAGGAAGTGACCAGGCTGAGAAAGGGAAAAGGACACACCAGACAGAGAAGGCCCAGCGGGTGCAAGTGCGGGTTACTAGGAAGGGCATGACGTGTTTGGGGAATGTGAGCACTCTGGTGGAGCAGGTAGTTTTCCCACCTAGCCAGTCACTCTGCTGAGGCAGCATTCCACCAGAAGGTGAGTTCCTGGAGGGCAGGGCTCTGTCAGTCTCATTCCCTGCACTGTGTCCTGGGCCAAAAACAGAGCCTGGCACCTAGCTGGCCTTCAATAAATGTGTGCTGACCAATTCTTTACTTTTGTCACTTCAGGCCTCTTGGTTTCAACATTCTCAGCAGTGAGCTGGGAATATTGTCCTCTAACTTGAGACCACACAGGTCAAGCACAGTGAGTGCTAGATGAAGAACACTCCCTCTTTGCCTTGACATGTGCTCCAGATCTTCCTCAAAGGCCAGCACAGGGCTGAGCACAGATCTGTTGGATGATGGCCTTTTACAACATTACAGTTCTAATATTCAATTAACTTAACTGAATGTCTATTATAACACTTACCAAGCAGTTGCTATGTACCAGACACTGCTCAGCACTTAACATTATTACATTTAATCCTGGCAACAAATTCATGAGATAGATCCTCTAATGATGGATTACCCTCTAACCTCCCTTTTTTCAGTACTAGGGACTAAACCTATCACCTTCTCACTGAGCTACATCCTTAGCCTTTTGTTTTCTTTTGTTACATTTTTAAATTTTGTAACAGGGTCTCACTAATTCACTAAATTACCCAGGATGGCCTTGAATTTGTGATACTCCTGCCTCAGCCTCCCAGAGTGTGGGGATTATAGGCATATACTACCATGACTGGCTGATAAACCCCCTTTTGCACATAAGAAAACTCAAGTTTCCAGGCCAGGCCTGGTGGAACAGGCCTACAATCCCTGCATTCAGGAGGCTGAGGTAGGAGGATCACCATGAGTTTGAGACCAGCATGGGCTACATAGTGAATTCAAGGCCAGCCTGGACTACACAACAAGACCTTGTACCAATCACAAAGGAAAACTCTGGTTTTCAGCAAGCCAGGGACTACTAAAGGCCCACAGTAAGCAAGGACAGCACAAGGAGGTGAGTCCAGACCCCATTCTTTTTTGTCACCAGCTCCCACACTGGGTGTGGTCAACCAGGCTGGCAGCTTGGAACTCAGTGGACTCAGAACCATAAACTGTGTGATGCTTGGCAAACATTCTGCCTCTCCGGGATTTGGTTTCTGCCTCTGTAGAATGGGGCTTATAAAGATAACTATACTCACAGAATTAAAGGAGGTAGGACAAGCAGCCGGGTATGGGGGCGCACGCCTATAATTCCAGCACTCAGGAATCTGAGGCAGGAGGATTGTTGCGAGTTCGAGACCAGCCTGGGCTACAAAGTGAGCTCAAGGCCAGCCTGAACTGTATAGCAAGAGCCTGTCTCAAAAAGACAAAAAGTAAAAAAATAAATAAAAAATAAATGAGGTAGGGCAAATAAAAGCCCAATCCACCATACAGATTCCTCTGTGAAATGGCATTACTATGACAATACTGGGAGGATAGAAGGGGTTATTCAGAGGCAGGACAGGAAGTCTGGGATGAATATATACAAGACACAGAAGGAGACTGATGATAATTAGAAGCAAACAAAAAAATTGGTCTCTTCCCCAAGTGATTGTGATTACCCTGGAGGGCGGAGGCCCTAGGGCACCCACTCTCTGATTGCATACTGGGGTGGAAGCTCTCAGGAGACTACCTATGCTCTCAGTTCTGCTTTCTCTTCATAGGCCAAGAATAGGGAAGAGCAAGCTCTCAAAGTTACAGCTGCCTGAGGGCCCTGCTCCAAATGACTCAATGAGGAACTGACAGGGGGTCACCTAACCTGCCCTGGAGGGGCGAAAATCTCCTGACCAAAGGCTGAGCCCTGCCTCATTCCCAGGACCTTGGGGTGAGTGGGCAGAGCACAGAAGGGAAGCCAGATTTTCATGACCACGGGATACCCTTGTTTCCCCATTACACCAAAGACCTGAAGTGAACCTTAGAGGATAATGCACACTCGAAGTGTGAGAGCCATTATGTACACAGACTCTGAGCCCTCATACTGTGCTAGGTACCCTCCCTTGTTTTGTTTTTAAGACAGGTTTTCACATGCAGTTCAGGCTGGCCTCAAACTCACTGTGATCCTCACACCTCAGCCGACACTGTGCTGGGATTACAGGTGTGCACCACCACACCTGGCCTGCGCTAGGTACCTTTCTAATATCATCTCCCTTAGGCCTCAAAATGATCCCCTCTCCCAATGCTAGCCCAACTGCAGACTTAAGAGTGTTCACATGCCTGGAATACATCAGAAGCAGGACTCAAAGCCAGGTCTGCTGGTGCATTGAACCTGGGCTCTCCCGGGCTCAAATTTAGGTTCTTTCTTTCTTGTGGAGCCAGGACAGAGAGGAAAAGAAACAAAGCATCATCCTCCAAAAGTGGTAGGTTAAGAAAAATCAGGTAGGCAAGGTGGCATATGCCAGCAATCCCAGCAACGGCAATGGCTAAGACAAGAGGATTGCTATGAGTTTGAGGCCAGCCTATGGTACATAGTTAGCTCAAGAGCTGGGTGTGGTGGGGCATTCCTGTAATCCCAGCACTTGGGAGGCTGGGGCAGGAAGATCGCTGTGAGTTCAAGGCCAGCCTGGGCTACATAAGCCAGTTCAAGGCCAGCCTGCATTACATAGTGAGACCCTGCCATAAAAAAGAAGAAGTGAAAAAAAAACAAATAGAAAATTCAAGACCAGCCTGAACTACATACGAAGTGAGATCCTGTGTCAAAAAAGAAGGAAAAAAAAAAGGAAGAAAGATTACTTTGGACATACAATGTCCAAAGCCCAGAGTACACTGAGGGGGAGTAAGAATTCCCCCCCACTATGCTCTCTCATTAGGCCTTTTACCACCCAGTTCCACCTGCCTTGGGAATATATAAGAGGTTGTATGTGCAGAACTGGGACAGGAGCTGTACCATCCTTTATAAGAAGTCAGCCAGAAAAACAACCCAATAAGAAATGTACAAGCTTGGGGCTGGGCTAAAGTCCTAAGGCTTGGAAAGGCAGTACTAGAAAAGGCCACACAGTGGCTACTAGTTTTCCTGAGATGGAAGATTAGGAAGGAAGAGTCCCGGACTCTAGGCCCAGGTCTACCACTTGCACAACCTCAGTTTTTCAGTTTCTCACAGTACAAGAATCCTTATCCTAGCCAGGTATGGTTGTGCACACCTGTAATCCCAGCAATACTAGAGGACTACAAGTTTGAGTCCTTCCTGGGTAAATGTCTAGGATATAGCTCAGTGTGAAGGCCCTGGTCCAATTCCTAGTACCATAAAAAAAAATCTTTACCCTATCAATTTCCCAGTGCTCCCGTAAGGGTTACTTCAGACTACAACACTAGACAAATCAGCCAGACATGGTGGTGCATGCCTATAACCCATTTCAGTTTCAGTAACTGAAAAACTGAGGGTGTGCAAGTGGTAGACCTGGGCCTTAGTTTCAAGGGCTATTTTGTGCCCAATCTTGGAAACGTAGCAACTCAGGAAGACTGTATCCCAAAGTAAATAAATAAAATAAAAATAGCTGAGGATACAGGTCAGTACAAAAGCACTAGGTTCAATCCCCAGTACTACCAGTGAGACAGAGAGAGACAGACAGAGACAGAGACAGAGAGACAGAGAGAACAGAAAACTCAAAGCGTTCTTTAAACTGATCACACACCCACAGATGTGAGGGCCACTAGTCCAGCACAGAGAGAGAGGTCCTCTCACTGGAGGACCACAGCATGCTAGAAGCACCAGCTTCTGTGGAATGTGACTCCCTGTATTGTGGTGCCTACTACAGAAAGAACCTCTCAAAGAACTTTTTATATACTCCAAGGTCCACCTCAAAATGTTAGGTGTTGATAAGCTTTTCAATACTATTCCAGTGAAACGGCCTTACATGTAGGGGAAACCGAGATTGAGAAAGATTAAGCACATTTCTCAAGGTTATACAGCTAGTTAGTGGCTGAGGCCCAGGATCTGAGTTTCCTGGTCTATGTTCAGCAGTTTGTATTTATACTGTGCTCCTAATCCAGTTATCTTGTTTGATCCCCACAGTCCTTTGAACACACCCATACCTATAACTACTGGTTTAATGTCTGACTTCCCTGCTAGGCTGTAAGTCCTATGAGGGCAGGATTGGTCCATATCCTGAGCCTGACACAAGGCTACATGCAGGCAGCATTAGCCCTATGGTCAGATGAGGGAATGTGCCTTAGCAACAAACCACAAGGGTCCATGGGGAAGCTGACAACTAACTGGCACCCTAACTCCTATGCCTGATTCAGAGTACCTTCCTACATGTTAGCCTAAATCTCTCCTCTCTAGGAGTCACTAGTAGTACCCTAAAGTGGTGAGAAGTTTGCCTCCAACAGGTGTGGGAATTGCTTCCACCCATTCTAGCCAAAGCACCACCTCCAAGAAAAGAATAAAGACACCAGATGATCCAGGAGTGATGGTACATGCCTGTAATCCTAGCATTATGGGAGGCTGAAGCAGGAGGATTGCCAGCCAATTGGAGTCCAGCTTGAGCAATTTAGCAACTTTGTGAAACTTTGTCTCAAAATTAAAAAAACAAACCAGGTTTGGTAGCACATGCCTGTAATCCCAGCACTCATGAGGCCGAGACAGGAGGATCACTGCAAGCTCGAGGCCAATCTGGGCTACATCGTGAGTTCTAGGCTAGCCTGAACTGCACAGAAAGATCCTGTTTTAAAAAAACCAACCAACCAACCAAATAAATACATAATTAAAAATTTTTTAAAGTGCTGGAAATGTAGCACAGTATGAAGGCCCTGGGTCTAATCGCTAGTACCACTAAATAGATAAGCTAGATATCAGATGAGATCAAGCCGGCCCTCAGCTGTCATGTGCCTTCCCCTGAGCAACTTATGTTGTGATCCAAAGCTCAAACCTACTCTCCCCAACTGCCACACCGCCCTAAGGTAGATTTTTTTTGCCCCTCCTCAGGCCTCACTCCGCTCCTTGGAGAGGAGCCTGGCTCTCCTTGCCACCCAATATGTTTACCAGGCAGAGACCACAAAGTTCAGTATTACTCACCCTACTCCCTCCCCAACCAGATCAGCCAACTTGCTTTCCTACAGGAGAGAAACAAAGAGCCCCTTGATGTGCTCTGGGCATGCCAGCCAGGCCTGGCACCTTGGGGAGCCCAGTGCTATGAGTGCTATGACAAAGCCTCGTCAGCAGCAGAAGTCAACAGCAACCTACTGTGAAGAAAGGTGCAGCTTGGCCTTGCCTCCCTGTACCATGAAGGCTCCAGCACGAGCTCTGTAAGAGGTCGTCTACCTCCTCATTAGTCCACACAGGCAGTCACAGACTAAGCTCTAAATCTGTCAGTCTCTTCCCCGCTCATAGCGCCAGACCTCTTCCAGGTCTCACTGTAACTCCTTTGGGGCATCCTGGATTCTCCCACAGGTCTCACTATCGGTGGTTCTGCTCCTCTTTTTGCCATCTTCCATGCCAAACCCAGACTAACCTTTCTGAAGTACAGCAGGCCTCAGCCTGACATTCAAGGCTAGCCACAGTCTTGTTCCCAACCTCCTTTCCTAGCTGCCCTTATTACTTCTTCTGCCTGCCACTCTTCTTGTTATCACTGCTCTTGGTATAACAGCTTTTGGAGGGAATATCGCACATGGGTCCCCTCCTATGCAGTGGAATGCCTTTCTGAGTCCTGGATCAAAGTCCACTTCTTTCTAGGCCCCTGCAGAGCTGGCTGCTTTCTCCTATATATTCCCAAGCAACTGCACACCTCAAGTATGTCCTTTATCACTCAATACTGAAAGTTTTGTTTGTGGTTGTTTTCCAACCAGTCTGTGAACTCCTCGAGGGCAAGGCAAGAAGAGATGTCTTGTTCAGTTCTGTATCCCTTGTCCCAATCACAGGGTCTGACAGAGTAGAAGCTCAAAAACTTTTTAGTAAATAAGCTCACTGCTAAAATGGCTAAGCTAGCAAAAATAACCCTTGTCTTGCTCTCCCAAGCTGTTCTGTCTACTGCCTACTTCCTGACCTGACAGAAATGAGGAGCTAAGACAGGATGTGAAATGGAGTAGGATCAGGGTATGGGTAGGAAAGGTAAGGAAGAAAAAGATGACATAGGGCAAGCCAAAGTTGGAAGCTCCCCACAAAATCCTAGATAGGGATGGGCTCCTAAGAAAGTTAAGTATCAGGAGTGCTGGTGTGCCAACAGGGCAGCCAAGATAGCTTTCTCCCTGGACCTGGAATAGCAACAGATTTGCCAGGGGCAGGCTAATCGGCTAAAGGAGGCTTCCTCTTTGTCAAGCAGACAGTCTGCAGGATAAAGAAAGTGATCAGCACTGACAACGGGAGGACAATGGAAGGCTCTGCTCTGGTGGCCAATGCATCTTGGGCTTGGAGGCTCCACAGTGAGGAAGAAAGCAGGCAGTGCCACATAGCTGGAGCACTGGGCTAGCAGTAGGAAGACCTGGGATCCCTCTCTGACCTGGGCTCTCCAAGGGTTCTCTAAGCCACAGGTTCCTCACTGTAAAAGGAACACAATTCTTGCCTTTTCACCAAACACTACAAACACTTCTGCCATGAGGCAGAGACTGGCCTGGGATATAGCTCAGCAGCACAACACTTGCCTGGCAAGTGCAAGGTCCTGGGTTTGATTCCTGGTACCAAAAAAAAAAAAAAAAGGCATACACTGGATATCAAAAGTCGATTGGGTGTTCTACAGTATTTTAGGGTCAAGACCAATGCAGTGCAGAAGTGCAGACTATGATCTATGAGAGGGCTAGGCCACACTTCAGGGCCTCCCCAAGAATCTTCCTCTCTGGGCCTTTCTCCTACTTTGATAGCCAAGAACAAGAGCTGCCCTGCCCTTCACATTGGGATGCGGAGGTAGCCAGTTCCTGCTAACTCCTGCCCTGGGTGTGGGGACCTCAGGGATGATGAGGATCTAAAACTTTGCCTGCTAACACCTTAGCAAGGCTTAGTCACAGGGCCGAGAAACAGGTTCTAGTTCTAGTTCTGTCATTTATGAGGTGGAAAACTTTGGGCACTATCTACTCAGGTATTTAGTGTGCTCATCCACAGAATGGCGATAATACCCCCTGGGTTAGGGGTCACTCCTTCTCACAGGGATGAGGTCTTACTCATCATCATGACCAGAGATGAGACATAGAAAAGCAAGACAGGACCAGTGTTCAAGAGGGGGAAGAACATACAGTGAGCACTTATACTATGCCAGGCTCTTTTGCATCAGTGCATTTAAAACCTCGCAGCAGCCCTACAAAGTTGGTACTATTATACAGCCATTTTACAAGTAAAAAATTCAAGCTCATAGCTAGGCATGGTGGCACATGGTCAGGAGGCTGAGGCAGGAGGATTACCTCAAATTCAAGGCCAGACGGCTACACAGTGAGTTCAAGGCCAGCCTGAACTATACTACGAACAAGACCAGTGTCAAGAAAGAAAGAAAGAAAGAAAGAAAGAAAGAAAGAAAGAAAGAAAGAAAGAAAGAAAGAAAGAAAAAATAAATAAATAAATAAATAAATAAATAAATTCAGGCTCAAAAGTGAAGCAACATGTCCAAGGTAATACAGACAATGAGACTCCAGAGCTCATGTCCAGAAAGAGCACAAGGCACTTCTTTCCCCTACCTCACTGTAAACTGGCTGGGTGGCTGGATCCAAGCCACATCTCACTGACCCCTGGAGGTCCTATTTCAGACCAGATGCAGGAAGGATAAAACACCAGGCATGCTTTATTGCCTTATCTCTTTCCCACAGCTTAGGGTTTCCTAACAGGTGGACACACAGGCACCTTCCCAGGGCAGTAACTGGTGAGCTGGCCCTCTCCCTTACCAAGTCAGGTCTTGTCTGAGGCCCTAGAACACCCACAGGGCTACCAAACTGGATTTTCCTTTGATGTTGAGAGAAGAAAAAGGGGAGACAGAAAGGGAGGGCCTGTGGTCTATAGTCACAAAGTGGAGCCCCACATGTATAGCTGCCTCCTTCCAGACAGGCCACCCAGGGACCACTCAATGTCAGCCCCATGCTCTCCTGGGATCTGTAATAGCTCAAGAAAAGTGGATGCTCTGAGCTTACACACTAGAGAAGGTGGTAGGAAAGCAAGGAGGCAGGCTCCAGCTTGCCAGGAAGGCCCTGGTCCCACTTCAATTGGCACACAGCAATCTATAAGGGATGCCAATTAAACCAGTTCTATGATTTCAAAAGTCACAGGACTGTCATAGATGGCTAAAAGTAGAGGGCTCAGGGAATAGGGGAACTGAAGAAGGCAATATTGCTGTTCCAGATGTTTTTCCATGAGTGTAGCTAAGATCCCTCTCTCCCTTCACAGGAAGCCAATGCCCAGGGGATCCCACACAGCAGAGCTCATCATGTCATCTGGCTGGCAGATTGAGCACACTGAGGGTGGGTGGGAAACTCCAGCCTCCAGAGGCCAGTCCTGACAATCACATGGAAAAAAGAGGAAGGCCAGAGACCCACCTGTCAAGCCATCTCCCTCGGACCAGGGGATCTGGTATTTAACTTATACCCTTCTTTACCTTCCTGACCACCTCCTCTAAGCTGCAGGAGGGACGTTACCCTTTCTACCACCACGTGACTGAAAGGGTAACATCACTCTTCCCACTTTTCCACTCCTCCCACTTTTCCCTGCTGAGAACACTACTTTCTCCTTACCTGATCCTCCCTGGACTTCAATACCCAGTTCAGTCTCCAGCCAAGCAAAAACTAATGCTGCCAACACCTCTGTCTGTGCCCAAGCCACCCTCATAGAGTCATTTGCTTTCTTGCCTTTGGCTACTACTGCTCCAGAACAGGCAGGGAACACCTCAGTCCCACTAAAGGTGCCAGGCAGAACAGGCTCAAAAGTGAGTGACGTGGAAAGGGCAAGGCTTGAGAATTGTTCTGGTTCAATCCTCAGCTCTGCTCCTAATAGACTGAAAAGGCTAATCATCTCTCTCAGGCTTCAGTTTACCTACCCATATGGTGAAGGCCATCTCTAAGGTCACTCTTACCTTTCTGACTTGGAATGTCTGTCAGTAAATCATTCAGTAAATAAATATTAATTGAGCATTTCCTCCACTGCAGGCCTGAGGAGAAAAAGATGAATAAGCTTCATCCCAGTCCTAAGCTGATCAGGCTAGTAGACTGGTAAAGACAACACACATTTATCCTTCCAGTCCATCCTGGAAGGGATATTAACCTCCTACACTGCTGAGGGAATCAAAGCCAGAGATGAGGGCAAACAGGTTCCTGGTAGACACCTTTAGTCTACCTGATTTCCTACTGGGGCCACAGGCCATATTTATGAATAGTGAACATGGTGAACTGGGAGTCTGGTTGTTTTGTTTTTTGAGACAGTCTTACAACACAGTTCAGGCTAGCCTTGAACTCCTCTATGTAGCCCAGGCTAGAGCTGAACTCATGGAAATCCTCCTGCCTCATCTCTCCAAGTACTAGAATTATAGGCATATGCCACCACACCCAGTTTTTGACCTGGGAATCTGAAATCCTAGGTTCCAATCCTAGTTCTGCCATTAATATGCTGTGTGATCTTCAGCAAGTTATTCCCCTCTTTTGGCCTGCTTTCTCTTCTGTATAATCTGTAAGGCTAAACTGGTAATTTCTTAAGATTCCTTCCAGCTCAACAGTCACCAGCAGAAGGTAGCCTCTGATCTGCTTTCTTCTCCATTCCCTGGAACTATTCAAACTGACTTCTCTTGAGACAACCTTTGGTCCAGGGTGGCTGAAATGGACCTTTAATCTTAAGCTAGAGTCCCCACCAACTCTGCCACAGCCATCATGCTAATGTTCCACTTCTCTGGGACAGCACATGGACCTCTAGCCCTCAACCATGGGACTGTGTTTAGGGCAGTCACCCTGAAACTTCGCATAACTTCCCCTCTTATGGCCTTGGGCAAGGCTTCTTTGGAACCACAAGATTCAACAAGGAACATCCAAGCTTTCCAATACGGACTGACAGCTTCAAGAAAGTAAGGCAGGGAGAGAAGAAGAGGCCTGCGATTCCACCTCAGCTCCTGCCCTAAAGACATCAAAAATGTGAGGGCGTCTGCAGAGCCACATCCGGGGTTTGCAGTTGGAGGGGTGGGGAAGACAGATGTCTGGCTGCCTGGTTGGGGACTACAGCCAGAGGGAGGTGCTCCCACTGGGGCCTCTCTGCCCACAAATACCAGAGGTACGCCCTCATTTTTCTCATCATTTCTCCAGTCCTTAGAAGGAAACTAACATTTTCTGGGTCACAGATTATGCCAGGCACTGTGCTAGGCATCTTCATATACCCCATTCTCACCCGACCCCTGGCCCGGGTCTCAGGTCTACTCACATGCCCTCCTCCTCAAAGGAAATGTTACAGTTGCCCTTTACAGTAAGTAAACATGCTCAAAGATCCAGGATCTTGCCCTACTCTCACAGCCAGCAAGTGTGATTCTTAAATTCAGCCTTTTACCACTACATTACACCGCTCTGCATCCCGAGATCTCATCACCTGCCTATTAAGCATGTAGCAGGAATTCTCATGCCCTAGAACTCATCAACAAACCTGAATTCTTCCTTCCAAGACCCCACAAATGAAAATGAGAACTTCTTCCCCAGGTCTCAAGACCACACCCCTCCCTGAGCCCTGGTAACTGTTCCTCAATTTGAAAACAAAGTCCCCTTTGGGTTCTCTCTCCCCCAGTGGGAGCACCTCCCTCTAAACCAGAGGAAAATGGGACATGGCATCAAGTCAGGGAGAGGGATGAGAATAAGGGGGCGCTCTCTGAGTCCTGGCTTTGCCTGCTGTGAGCAACTAGGGAGGGGCTAGAGGAGACAGATCCAGTGGGAGGGAGGAAACTCCCCTTAGGGGCGGAGCCTAGATTTCTCCTAGGAAGAAAGGTCTGTGAATAAGAGAGGATTTGGAGCTTGAAAAAATTCCAGAAGAGACAGTTACCGGGTTGCTAGTATGGGGTGGAGCTCTTAGACAATCAAGGCACTTTCATAAGTGCTAAGAGTGGATAGGGAAGCCTTGGGCAGTCACAATCTGTCAAAGAGGAGAAAGGACACCTTCTGGAGTAAAGCCCCCAACGGTCTCTGTTGAACAGGAGGCACATTAAGAGGGACGCTTGTCAGTTCTGCGCGCAGCACTGGTCTCATGTGACACGACAGCTGCGATATAAGTGGGGTCTGCAGTCCACCTTTTCCTAAAGCAACCGTCAGCCTGAACATAATGATCTCTGGGAGTGCTAGGCACAGTGGGCTCTGAGAGGCAGTCTGGCTGACCAACCTGCCCAACTTGGAGGGAAGTTATGTCCACTGCCTCAGTTCTTGTCATCTGCCAGGCAAATGTTCCAGGGTTGGGTGTCTGGGTGTGCTATTTGCGCAAGGACTCTGCTAGCCTGCCTGCTGCGACTCCAGATGTGGATTTGGAGAGGAAGATTCATGTCCCCCACAGCATCTGTGGAGTCTCCCTGCTGGTTCTTGTGGCTGTGGGAGCTGACAGTGTAACCTAGATGGAGCTGAGGTGCTGTCACCCTGCAGGTACTGGGAAGAGAGAGCGTCTGCCTACCTGTTGCCAGTGACAATGGAAAAAGCTGCCTTTGCGGGGAGGGGAACACTCTGACCCTTCCCTGAGAAGGGACTGTCTGTCCCAGGATGGGACTGTGGGGGAGGGAGGGCTGACCAGAATCAGTCCCTCCAGAGGTCTGCTGTCTTGAGGATCAATCTGTCCTGGAATGCGATGGGGGGACAGGGCAGCCAGTCCTTTTTAAGTCTATCGAGGGTTTCCTGACGTGGGGGTAGCGAGACTGTGAGACAAGGACATCTGTGGGTCTGTGGGGGAGGGGAGAGATACAGCACATCTGTATGGGGGAGGGGAGTAGCCATCTGTAACCCTTCCTGGAGGTGGCAAAGTCAATCAGCCCTAAGGCTAGCGTGGCAGCGGTGGACAGGGGGTCAGGTGTCCGTCACGGCCCCGCGATGGGAGAAGGGCGCTGCTGGTCCTCCCTGGGGGCGGGTCAGCCTGTCTAGAGGATGGGGATGGGGGTAGAAGTGGTACGATGGCCTGCCTGGGTCGGAAGTGGAGCTGTCACTGCCCACAGGAGTGGGTCCCTGGGAGAAGGGCCGGGGTGGGGGTGGGGCAGAGGAGGGACGGGGTCGGGAGTCCCTGCTGGCAGGAGGACGTGTCGGTCGGTCCTCAGGGCGACGCTGTCCTCGTCCGGGCCTGAGCCCACGCCCGCGCCGACTCCGCGCCCTGTCCCGACCCTCCAGCCCTGGTCCCGGCTCTACTCACGCGTCCTCCGCCCCCTGCGAGACCACGATGAAGCCGAACTTGTCGATGCGGTGCTCGGCGAAGCCGTTGGCCTCCGAATCGGAGCCGAGGGAGCTGAGCTCGTCGGCTGTCGCCGCGTCGGGGGCCTGCGCCAGGTTCTCCCGGGTCCCCGACAAGCTCCCCGCGGCCGCGGGCGCGCGCGGCCCATTCTCTCCGCTGCTCTTCGCCATCCCAGCCGCGCCCGCCGCCTCAGCCCCAGCGGCCACCTCGGCCACCTCAGCCACCTCAGCCGCCTCAGCCTCCCGGCCTCCGCCGACGCCGCCGACGCCCCGCCCATGCATCGCGCCCATTGGCCGCCAGGAGGACGGGGGCGGGGCTCAAGGCCCGCCCGGGGAGCTCCCCCCAGGCCCAATGGCGGCCGGAGACTCTGGGCCCCTCCCACTCCCCCAGGCTGGCGCCAACGGGCCGACGTGAGGAGGCGGGGCAGCCGTCGCCAGGAGCCCAGGGCTGCCACTCGCGAGAACTCACCTGGACACTATCCTCCGGCCTTTCCGGATTGAGTCAGACTCGGGCTGTCAACGCGGAGCTCTCAAGCAGGAGGCCCGGGTTTTCCCCCGGGATTGTGCATCTGCCTCCTTGAGGCCGGCTCTTAAATTTAAGACCCTAGGGGCGTGGGTGGGGATCGTTCCTCTGTTCGTTTACAAACTCGGAAGAGACCCAAATGTGTCGAGGAACTGCTCCTACTTGCAAAACTCTGAGACCCAGAGCAGATTAAATATTCAGCCTTAACTAGAAGTTTGGCAGCACATTTCTCTGATCACTGCTTCTGGGACCTTAAATTAGCTTGTGGAAGACGTATTAAGAATAATAACCTAGCCCGGCATGGTGGCGCACTCCTGTGTAATCCCAGCACTGGGAAGGCTGAGGCAGGAGGATCGTTTGGAGTTCCAGGCCAGCCTCTGCTACAAAGTGAGTTCAAGACTATCCTGAACTGCACAGTGAGACCCTGTCTCAAAAAGACCAAAATAATAATAATAATAATAATAACATATTCAGGTGTGGTGGTACACATGCCGGTAATTCCAGCTGTTTTGGGTAGGCTGAGAGGCAGGAGGATCACAAATCTGAGGCCAGCCCAGTAAACTCATTGAGGTCCTATGTCGAAATAAAGGACTGGAGATTTATTTAGTCCAGTGGTATAGTGCTTGCCTAGCATTCCTGGGCTTGATCCCCAGCACCACAAAAAAATTTAAAAACCGGGCATGGTGACACACACCTATAATCCCAGCACTAGGGAGGCTGAGGTAGGAGGATCTCCATGAGTTCAACGCTAGCCTGAACTACAGAGTGAGACCCTGTCCCAAAAATTAAATAATAATTTAAAAAGTAAAAAAACAAAACCAAATTATATAGTCCCATACTTTGTAGCATATTTACACAGTTGAGCAAGCATCACAATCTAATTTTAGAACATTTTCATCAACACCCCCCCCCGAAAAAAACCCTACAATAGCGATCACTCCCCAACCTCTCCAGACCCCGGCTAATCTACTTTCTACCTACAGATTTTCCCTTTTATGGACATTTCATATAAATGGAATCATACAGCATGTGACTTTTGTGTCCAGCTTACTTCTCTTTAATGGTTCTGAGATGCATCCACATTGTAGTGCTTACTAGTCCTTCATTCCTTTTTGTGATGAATAATATTCCATTTTATGAGTATACCACATTGACACTTTCTTAGATGTGTCCATTTTTAGCTATTAGGAATAATGCTGCTAAAAAAAAAAAAAATGCTGCTGTGATCATTCAGATACAAGCATTTTTTAAAGCAGTAATGGCAATCAAATTCAAGGGCTCTGCCACTGAACTACATTCCCCAGCTCCAACCCCTCTTTATATTTTGAGACAATCTCACTAAGTTGCCCAGGCTGGCCTCAAACTTGTGATTTTACTGCCTCCACTCACCCAGTAGATGGGATTACAGGTGTGTACCCAGCAAGGTACAAGTTTGTGTGTGGACATATATTTTAATTTATCTTGGGTGGAATTTCCTAGGAATGGGATTTCTGCATCAGAATGGTAATTCTGCTTAACTTTGAGGAACCGACAAATTGTTTTCCACATTGTTTGCATTTTAGCAATGAGACACATACTATTATTAGTCCCATATTACATTTAAGGGAACTAAGGTTCTAGGTCCCCATAAATCAATAATTGAGACAGGCCTAGGAAGAGGAAGGGGCCAGAAGAGACAGATTTGAACTGCAGGATCTGAAGCAGGCCTCAAAGGGACAGAAAAGGAGGGTGGGGGTTGAGCAAGAGCATTAAATGATTTTACCAGCTGTTTTCTTGTGGCCCAGACATTCTTAAAAATTTCACCAAGCAGTCTTCACATTCCATGGGCTTCTGGTTTTCCATAAACAGGGCAACAGAAGACATGGGAGTGGGCACAGGCTATTCTGGTCTTAAATCCTGTCTGGAGGACTCTGCTCCTCTCCAGTGGCTCCAGAGTGCTGGGCTCTTTGGTCCCAGCTCTTAGGAGGGGCAAAGTGGGCTGTACATGGGGATGTGAGTCCACCCCAGCAAAAGGAGAGGAACCAGGCATCCCTGGAACAAATGTCATGCTGGAAGCATGGTACAGCAAAGTATGCACAACCCTCTGACTTAATTATTCTGGTCCTAGGCTCACATCCCAAACATGTTCTTATTCACCGCAGGGTTACTGGGATGCGGGTAGGGACACATTAGTGGCACCTGGGGTCCCTCACTGGAAGACTGGGTGAGCATTACTCCAGTTAATGCCTGGATGCCACAGCTGCTAATCTTACATCACACTAACCAGGATTCAAATTTGTGCTGTGACCTTAAGCAAACCACTGTCTGCTCAACAACAAAGGATAACTGATGCTACCCAATAAAATTCACCATGCTTTTAAACTTTTGTAGCTCCTACTTGCAAAACGTATATAAACTAAGCCCAAAGCCAGCTCCAGGCTGATGCTTTGGGAGAAATCCCCCATCAGCCTGCTGGCATAGTAATAAGGTTGGTTGCCTTCCTACTCCTTGGAGCAGAGTGTTTTCCATTCAGTTTGGTACTCGGTTCCATAATGCTAGTACTCTGGGAGGTTGAGGAAGGAGGATCACAAAATTTGAGTGCCAACCTGGGCAATTCAGCAAACCTGTCTCAAAATAAGAAAGGAAGGGAGGAAAGGAAGGAAGGAAGGAAGGAAGGAAGGAAGGAAGGAAGGAAGGAAGGAAGGAAGGGAGGGAGGGAGGGAGGGAGGAAGGAAGGGAAAAGGGAAGGGAAGGAAGAAAAGAAAGAAAAAGAAAGAGAAAGAAAGAAAGAGAAAAAGAAAGAAAAAAAGAAAGAAGGGAAGGGAAGGGAAGGGAAGGGAAGGGAAGGGAAGAGGGGAAGAGGGGAAGAGAGGAAGAGAGGAAGAAAGGAAGAAAGAAAAAGAAAACAAACTGGGGATGTAGCTCAGTATAAAAGCCCTGAGTTCAATACTCAGAACCAACAAAAAATAAAATAAATGAAATTAAATAAACCCACAGAGTTTAGAGTCCAGTGGAAGAGGGAGAAAATTATGAACAAGCATTGAATGTTTTTCAGGCAGTATCAAAAAGAAAGTAGGGTGGTGCTGGGGCAGAGGCAGCAGCTGGTAAGATCTGGGTGGACAGTATACAGGAAGCAGCGCACAGGTACAAAACTACTTCTCTTTGAAATAGAAGCAGGCTCAATAGACGGTGTGGGAAGACTGCAGTGAGAGGGGAGGGAGAGGAGTGAACCAATGACTACACCATCCAAAAGGAGAGTCCCAAGCATGGTGAAGTGGTGCAAACTGTAATCGAAGCTTGGAAGACTGAGGGAGGATTGTGAATTCAAGACAGCCTGGGTGCCGGACGTGGCGGCGCACGGTAATCCCAGCATTCGGGAGGCTGAGGCAGGAGGATCGTTGTGAGTTCCAGACTAGCCTGGGCTACAAGGTGAGCTCAAGGCCAGCCTGAACTACATAGCGAGACCCTTCTTCAAAAAGATCAACAACAACAAAAAAAAATTAAGACAGCCTGGGCAACATAGAATCTCAAAACAAATAAAAGGAGAACCCCACAGATGCCAGTGGTTCCCTGGAGTACAAAGTACAAGAGGCCTTAGAGAATACTGTGGAACATCCGATAGACTGGCTGCTGTGCACATTCTTCTGAAAGTAAGGTGCTTACTAGGAATACAGGAATACTTGCTGATATCCTCGAGGGTCATTTCTGAGTTGAGTAAAAGGTGCTCACACAGGCCCCTTTCCCTGGATCTCAGAATGGTCAGCTTGCGTGTGTTCACGAAGCCTGCCAGCACGGGCCACAGCCTGATTGGTAACAACAGCAGAGCTCTCAGAAGGTAGACAACTGATACCCAGTAACTTAGGAAGAGCAAGAGAACTTATAAAGTTTATTTATCCCAACCCAGAAGATAATAGTCGAGGATCTTTGGTTCGAGTGACAGGAAATGCAACTCAAAATAGATTTAAATTTGTGCCAGGTGTGATGGCTAACTGGAGGCTGAGGCAGGAGGATAGGAAAGTTTGAGGCCAGCCTGAGCAGATTATTGAAATCCAAAATAAAAAATAAAAAAGGTTAAAGATGTAGCTCAGAGGTAGAAGAACCCCTGGGTTGATCCTTGTATTGAAAAACAAATTAGTTTTTTTTGGTATTAGAAATCGAACTCAGGACCCTGTACTTGCCAGGAAGGTGCTGTGCCACGGAGCTATCTCCCCAGCTGTAAAACGAATTAAATCAACTGTATTTAGTAGGTTTCATAGCTTTAAAAAATGTATATGTAGGATCGGCTTCAGGAGCAGTGTGTTCCAGAGGTTATTTCACTAGAGCTATGGCATCGTTTTTCTTTTTCCTTCTTGTCACTCTGATCTTTTCACAGCTGCTTCCAGTCTGCTGGTAGTTCCTGTTCAGCCTTTCATACTGGGTCATACTGGGTCATACTGGGTCACATACCTATCCCTGACCTAATTATTTCAGTTTAAGGCTAAGGAGGGGGCTGGGGATTTAGCTCAGCGGCACAGCGCCTGCCTGGCAAGCGCAAGATTCTGAGTTCGATTCCCGGTACCAGAGAAAAGCCAAAAAAAAAGAAGTAAGGCTAAGGAACACTGCTGGCTTAACTGAACTCAGTTTAGGCAGAAGAAGACCTTCTTCTGTAAGATGATAAGGAATAACTTTATCCTCATCCTGTTTTATGAATTGTGGGGCCCTAGAGCTATTTGCTTACCTGCTCTTTTTAAAATACAAAAGATGCAGAATAGCTAAGAGCAAATACCCAAAACAGGTTGTTAATGATAACTCCAAGGTTTGTGTTTGTTTATTTGTTTGTTTTGAGACAGGGTCTTGCTAGGTAGTCCAGACTGACCTTGACCTCCCAGTGATCCTCCTGCCTCAGCCTCTTGAGTGCTAGGATTATAGGCGTGCACCACCACACCTGGCCAGGTTTTACATTTTACTTTTGTTTTTAAGAAGTAAATTTCAGAGCCGGCTGTGGTGGTGCATGCCTGTAATCCCAGCAATCAGGAGGCAGAGGCAGGAGAATCCTTGCAAGTTCTAGACCAACCTAGGCTACAAAGTGAGCTCAAGGCCAGCCTGAATTGCATAGCCAGACCCTGTTTCAAAAAGACAAAAACAAACAAACAAAAAAACCTGAAATCATACCCCGTGGATACATGCATACCTATGTTTATAGCAGCACTATTTATGATAGCTAGATCTTGGAAACAGTATATACATCTATCAACAGATGAATGGAAAGGGAAAATATGGTATTTACACACAATGGAGTATTATGCTGCCATAAAGAAAGATAACTTGAAGGAAATCATAC
>NW_004955455.1:4577328-4621982 GCF_000276665.1 Chinchilla lanigera
TTTTTTTTTTTTTTTTGTCCACAAGGTCTTGTGGGTCAATGGGTCTCCTATGACTGAGCGAACCAGGACAGATTTTCATTCAGGAATTCCCGGAAAATCAGTTTTCTCCGAGTCCAGCTCAAAGGACCCATTCACTCACATTCGCCCGCCCAGTAGCATTCCTGACCTCCTGCCACAGCCTCTCACAGAGGCCCTGCAGGGTCTGCCAGTCTGTGGAGGCGTGTGCCCTGACACCATGCCCTGTCCCCATTCCAGAACAAGAGCTTGTGTGGACTCTTGGGTCTCCTGATCCCTTCCCTCTTGGAATAAGACCTGGCAATGCCCAGGGGATTTCTAATGCTGCCCATGGAGAAGGAAATAACAGGAGGCTCCCTATAGGCACCCAAGCCATGAAATCCACTTCAGGAAGCCAAATGTTGGCACTGGCCCTTGGGGCAAGCTTCCAGCAATCAGGTCAGAGCTAACCTCACGAGGGTAGGCAGTGACATCGCATCAAGCAGGTTAAAAATGTGAGGGGTCCAGCAGTTTGCAATGGAGCCACGTGACTGGCACTCAGAGGTGCTGCCTGGCCCTCAGGTTTGGGGTTAGCAGCTGTGAGCTTGGCTCAGAGGGGCAGTGTGGTGTGTAGAACTCAGGGTTCTGTGGGAATGGCCTCACACCTCCCAGTCCTAGAGAAGACTTGATGGAGCGCAGAGGATCGAATGGAAGGACTGAAAGTCAAGCACTGAGAACTCCTGGGGACTTCAGGGACATGCGCTCTTCAGAATGAAACTGGCTTTAGGTTGAAAACCAGGAAGTGGTTACTAACCAGCTCTCACCTCCTGCCTCTGAACACCCACAGAAGCGCCTATCAACCTGTGATAGCATGACTAAAAGTAACAGCCTGCCCTCGGCCCTCAACCCAGGCGCCGGGACTGTGGCGAGTATTTTTACATTCACCTTTGCAGTGTGTGACTGTGGGCATGCGATTCACCGTTTCAGTCTGCTTTATACTATTAAGTAGGAATACTCGCAAGTATTAGACAAGTTATAATTGACAAAGTACTTCAAACAGTAAGGACTACACTTTATTATGGGCTCATCACAATTATTTATTAAAGGAATAATTTTAGAACCCTCACAATGTTCCTGTGCTCACCTTGGGTGAGATGTCTACAGGGGGCTGAGCCAACCCGGGGATAGGTGATTCCAGGCCTGTAGGATGCCGTCACTGTGAGGCTCACGTTTTGAGTCTCTGAAGCCCACAAACTCAAGGACCCAGACGCTTTCCTTATCGTTCTGTGATACATGTCATGCTGAGGGACACAGGGCTAGGCCTTTGGAGAGCCCCACTGTTTTACTGTTTTGTTTTGTTTTTTGTCTTTTTGAGACAGGGTCTCACTATGCAGTTCAGGCTGGCCTTCAGCTCACTTTGTAGCCCAGGCCGGCCTTTAACTCACGGTGATCCTCCTGCCTCAGCCTCCCGAGTGCTGGGAAGTACAGGCACGAATGTCCTTTACAATGTTTTTTTAAAAGTTAAGACTAATACATGAAAGATAGGATGGTAGGAAGAATTTACATACAAACCTCAGGATTGCTCAGAGCAGAGCTGCACGACTGTATGCAGTGTTTCCATTGCCTGAGTCTGGACAGATCACAGGTGGCCAAGGGACAAGTCTTCTCAGGTTTATTCAGACAGGGTCTTGCTATATAGTCCACACTGATTTTGAACTTACAATGACCCTCCTGCTTCAGCCTCCGAAGTGCTGGGATTACAGGTATGTGCCACCACACTCAGCCTGGGACAAGTCTTATCATACTGCTTTCACAAGAACACTCCGAGAGTTGCACAAGAATGGTCCAAAGTTTATTAGACACACCACTCCAAGATACAAAATGATAATGAAAACAATCATAGTCTATCAGCTAAGTGCTATGTGGCACTGTGAAACTATTCTGTTGGCCATCTCTGCACTCTCAGCTCCCAATGGGCTGCTGGAAGAAATGAAGGCCCCCAAAGGGCCCTAACACAAAGGGATTCTGGAGAGTGGCTCAGAAAGCTTTGCTACTCTTACCAATGTGTGGGAGGGTAGGGCAAAATTCTGCTTGACAAGGAATTTCCAAACTGAGTAGGAGGGGAATAAATGCACAGGCGATGCCTGAGGTCCCAGGTAGTCTCCTGGGTCTGGAGCAGGATATGGAGGACAGGAGAGAATAAACAACAGGGACTCGACAGCACATCTCTCTTCTACTTCTTCCTGCCGCCTCTCTCCTTGAGGGCCAGGTGGATGACAGCACCATTGGCCATGTTGTAGTAAGCCAGAGAGTTGGAATCCTTGATGAAGATGCCCTGGAAAATAGGATGGCATGCCTCAGTCTGGGGCGCCTGGCCTTGAGGACAACATTGTAGTGCCCCTACCCTGAACTCAGCTGGGTTCACACTTTGAACTAAACCAGTACAGCAGCTTGAGGGAAGCTGGGGTTGGGTAGATAAAAGGCTCTGGTTCTTCCTAGAATGCTTTTTGCTTCCTGCCCACCAACTGATGATCTTTCCCTTGGTCAATGTTTGTTTTTTTTTATCTTTTTGAGACAGGGTCCCACTAGGCAATTCAGGCTGGCCTTGAGCTCACTTTATAGGCCAGGCTGGTCTCAAGCTCTCAAGGATCCTCCTGCCTCAGCCTCCCAAGTGCTGGGATTACAGGCGTGCACCACCATGCCTGGCTTTTTTTCTTCTAATTTTATTATTATTATTATTATTTTGTTTTGTTTTTTTTCCAGTATCGGGAATTGAACTGCCGACCTTGTGCTTGCCAGGCAGGCACTGTGCCACTGAGCTAAATCCCCAGCCCCCTTTCTTCTAATTTTAAACAGAAAAAACACCAGTAACAAAATAACACAAAGACAAAAACAAAACAACACAAAAACAGTAAAAATGATACAGAATTTGAAATCAAGATGATAGGAAATTAACAAGTGGTTGTTCTATTACATATTATTAACTTCAACAAAGTTGCTCAGTTTACCAGTCCCTTGGTCCACTTGGCTCAAAGCTCCATTTCCCAAGGCAATGGCTCTGAAGAACCCCTGTGGGGGGTTGGGCTCTCAAATGACGAGACCCTTAGGGGTCACCCCACCCACTAGCCTCATTTATAGAGGAAATGAGACTCAGAGTGCAAAGAGAATGCAGCACTCCTGTGCACCCAGCAGGTCTCAGGCTGGGCTGGCCCCACCACTAGGTCAGGAGCCCACCAAGGCGTTCTCAAGGTCTTGCTCCTGACCTCCACCCTAGTCAGCAAGCAGAGGGTTTTCCAGACCCCACGCAGGTCTGCTCCTGCACTACATCAGGCTTGCCACTTGTAGCGTGGGCTCAGATGGCCATGCCCAAGTCTCTCTCCATCCTACCCTGGGGAATTTAGTTTCCGGGATGGCAGAGGAGTTGGCACCCAAGGTTCAGGACTAGGACACCCTGACTCACCTCATACTGTAGTTTTTGTTTCCCTGCAGGCATGCCTGTGGCTTCGTGAATCTTTACCTTGATGACAGAGACCTGTGGGACCAAAAAGAGGTCACTCAACCCTTGCTAAAGCTACTAACCTTAGCCCAGGGGTTGTCCCCAACCCCCTGGCTGCCATGCACCTGACAGCAGTTGGGGACAGCAGCCCATACCTGGTCTGTGAGTGGGAGCGTGAAGACCAGCACCTGGCCATTCAGCTTCCATTCCGTCTTGTCCTGCATGTTGGGCACCTGCACTTTGATAGACACTGGACCCTGCAAAACAGGAGTTGGCCATCATCCCTGAGAACCCTGAGCCAAGGCGAACTACGCCAGGGCCTGCATGGATCTGTCCATCTGGGCTCCCGGATTTTTTTTTTAAGATACTCTTTTTTTTTTTTGGTCTTTTTTGAGACAGGGTTTCCTTATGCAGTTCAGGCTGGCCTTGAACTCACTTTGTAGCCCAGGCTGGCCTCAAACTTCTGCCTCAGCCTCCCGAGTGCTGGGATTATAGGCATGTACCACTACACCCAGCTGATATACTTTTTTTCTTTTGTTTTTGAGACAGGGCCTCACTATGTAGTTCAGGCTGGCCTCAAACTCATGGCAATCCTCCAGCCTCAGCCTCACATGTGCTGGGACTATAGGCATACATCACCAAGCCCGGCTATGGGTCCCAGATTCTGTCCCCTCCCTTCATCACTGACACCATTCTCCTCCAACCTTTGTTGATAATTTTTTGGTTTATGGAGACAAGGTCTCAGGTCGTAGTCCAGTCTTGCCATTCCTTCATTTTCTTTTTGAGACAGACTCACTGTGCAGTTCAGGCTGGCCTTGAGCTCACTTTGTAGCCCAGGCTGGTCTTGAACTCACAATCCTCCTGCTTCAGCCTCCCAAGAGTGCTGGGATTACAGGCGTGCGCCACCACGCCCGGCTTTTTTTTTTTTGGTCTAAAAGTTGGCCTAAATTTGTAATGCTGTTTTTGTTTGTTTGTTTTGGTACCTGGAATCAAACTCACAACCTTGAGCTTGCCAGGCAGGAGCTTGCGCCACTGAGCTCTATCCCCGGACTCTTGCCTTAATTTAGACTTGTGGTCCTCCTGCCTTAGCCTTCTCAGTGCTAAAGTATATGTGTGTGCCACCTTCCCTGGTTCCTATTGGTACCATTTGTAACGCTGTACAAGTCACTTGCTCCTTTTAAGATTTCATTTCCTTTTCTTCCCTCTCTTCTTAGACAACGTCTCACTATACGGTTCAAACTGGACCCAAACTTGCAATCCTCCTGCCTCAGCCACCTAAGTACTGGGATTACATGCATATGCCATCATCAGCACATTTCTCTTCTTGAAATGGACTTTGCCTTGTCTCCTGGTGATTCTGGGGGCTAAGACCAGGCAGGTAGATGAAAATGCCTGCATCCCCCTGGAAGCACAAGGGGAAAGAATGCGACATGTGAAGTCAGAAGACCTGGGTCTGGGTTCCCAACTTAGCTACCCAGCTGACAGGGTTTCTGAGCCCATGAAACAAGGATGACTACAACTACAACACAGCACTGTTGTGAACACCAAATGGAAAAGATGTTACGAGGTTCTCAGCGTTATCCCCACACCGGAGGAAGTGCTCCAGTGTTAGGAAATAGCATTAGAGGCAAAACTGAACCGATTTGGTCAAATCCCTTGGGGGAGTGGGAGCTGGGCCTGTCTGACTCTTCATGGAAACCTAATAGCCTCCCTAGGAAGCAGCAGGACCAAGGATTTCACACTTAACACCCCAACAAGGTCCCACCCTAAGAGACAGTCTTCTGAGAGCTGGGTCATTTTACCTGGGCAGGTGGGACTCCTTGCTGGCCTCTAGAGTTCACACCAGATCACCACCACTACTCTCTGCTCCTTAGCTTCTGCCGCCACATTTCATGTATGTTCAGCAGCCCTCAGGAGGACTCCATGGCTAAGCTGGGCCCCAGAAGCTAAAAGCATGGGAACTAAACACTCCAGGCCACAGGCAGTACTCTGAATCACAGACCTTGTTCCTGCGCAGGAACTCCTCCTCAGGCATGAGGCTGTCCTCTGTCTTCAGTTTCTTGGAGGCAGGCTCCTCCTCCATGGGAGGTGGAGGGTGCACAGGGGGCATGGGAGCTGGAGCTGGGACTGGAGCCACAGGTGGGGCAGGAACAAAAGCTGCAAAGACATCAAACAGCAGTCCCGTGGGTTAGGGAAGGCCCAGGACTCAGGACAGGGAGGTGTAGAGAGGGGAGACTGCAAAGGCTGCTCCACTCAAGTGTGAAATGCCACTCCTTGCTGTGTCTGGCAGCCAGCAGGTTCCCTGGAGGCTGCTCAGGCTCGACAGCAGGGGACTGGAGGATGGACAGGATTGGTGGAAAGAGCAGGTCCCAGCTGACAACAAGCATCTGCCAGGCCTCTGAGCCTGTCTGGGGCCTAAACCATGAGTGCTATGCCATTTTAGCCTCCCATCTTTCCCAGACACTGTGATTCCCAGCTCCTGGCTTGGGCATCTTTTCACATGCATAGCTAGGGTTCTCCTCTGGACAAGGCACCTACCTGGAACAGCTGCCACTAACATCAGCCTCTGCTCTGTGGACCGTAGTTGGACTGTAGTCCCTGCCCCAAAAGCTTGGAAAGGGATGCAAGGGACACTGACCTGTTGGTACGATCATGGGAGGTGGACGGGGTGCCATGATTGGAGGTGCAGAGGGAGGCATGGGCACCACATTGATCCTGGGTGCATGGATGATGGGCGGCATGGGGGCGATCACTGAGCCGGGGGGAAGCCGGACCACAGATGCCATTGGTGGGCGGGGCATGACAGGCACAGCAGACACAACTGTAGTACGGACAGGAGGTGGCATCTGTAACAGAAAGAGATACACAGGTCTCAGGAAGCCAACTCAACTGCAAGAGCACACGTACCTGGCATGTGGCCACCTACAGCTCTGGGATATGGGTAAACAGCTCTGAGTCAACCCGCTGGTGCTAAGACTGTAGCCTCCTGTCAGATGTCTGACACAAACTACACTGTGGAGAGCAATGGGGTGTTTTCCACTCAGGAGTTGGTGAATCAGATTCCACCAGTTACTCATGACATACACTGAAAGCCACTAAAAGGGTTAATCTGGACTCAGCTTCCTGGAGACAAGTGAGCAGACCTGAGATCCTTTAGGCACCATAGCCTTTCTCTGATACAAATCTGATTCTCTCATTTGTCACTTGGCTCCCTCCCTGTAGTCCTCTGCAGGTAGATCAGGCTAGAGGTTCCCGCTTTCACTTAAAGGGTCCTTTCTCTTTCGCTTAGCATTCAGTGTCTCAGTGCAAGGCAGTTGCCCTTCTAAGCTAACACATCTAACACAAGAGCCAAACTCCAAAAGAAAAGTGGTCACAGGGTGGCTGCTTGCTCACCGCAGGTGGCCGGGGCACCGACGTGATGGGTGGGGCCGAACTGGGGATGTTCGTGGCTGAAGATGGGGGTGGAGGCTGCTGGGGGATTTCATTGGGCTTGCTGGGGCCAATCTTCTCTTTGGTATCATCTTCAGGCACCAAGCCCTTAGCCTTGTGGATGGCCTCAATCTGCTCTTGGAGGGTGATGTTGGCTTGAGCAGCTTGCTGAGTCCGGGCCATGCTGCCTGAGTGACCATCCCAGGTGACCTGTAAGGGAAAGCAAAAGCACAGCCTATTAGAACTGGAACGAAGTCCAAGGGTGGGAGATAGTGGGCAGGGATGACATCAGGTTCCACGTCAGCCATACCTTTTCCTCCGGCTTCTGGATCTCCTCCTCACCAATCTTCTTACCGATGGCTGTCTCTTCCACACCAAAGATGTCAGTACGCCGCTCAGCCAACTGCTTCAAACTGCTCTCAATATCCAGACCTATACAGTGTCACAGAACAGGAAGGGAGAAAGAAAGCTAAACCTAGTGCCCTTCTAACAAGGCAGCAGTTTCCCATGAGTGCAGGGTGGAGGTTGGACCCATGGCACCAGGCTAGCTGTGATCCTGGGAAAGGGTACCTGACTGGCACGAAGCCTATGGACCCAGTGCTTGTCCAACCCGTTTGACTTATAAAAGGATAATGGACCAGCGAGGACGACTGCAATGTGGACAGAGACATATGAATAGCATGTACCAGTCAGGACTGAAGACCTGGTTCCCTGAGCTGGGCAGTCCCCTCCCTATCCCACTGCTTCCTACACAGTAGTAAGAGGACCACTGAGTCCTCCCATCCAAGGAATAAGAGTGCTCCAGCTCTCAGTCTAACAGAAATGAGCATTACTTCAGGCTATGGCCAGATCTTGCTCTGTGAAGTCAACACACATCATGTACATCAGGCCTGCCTGTGAAGAATTCTTTGAGAGTCCTTCAAAAGCTTAACCTCAACTGTTACTTTCTGTATCTGCATAAAGCAAACTGACTGCACCTTAGACACTGCTGTGGGCTCTCCAGGAACCCCCACCTCACCTGGTGCATAAACCTCATCATCACTCTGCTTCTCTCGGATGGAGCGATCCCGCTGCTCCAGCCAGCGGGGATCCAGAAGCCCGATGCGCATGTGTTCCTGCATTTTGCTGGCAGGGATCTTCTCCCCCGTGATGGGAGACACAAGATACTCATCTGGAGCAGGGGCTGGAGGCAGGGGCTTGGAAGCTAAAAGGAAACAGACATTGTGAGAACAGTGGGTAGCAGCTAAGGTTAACAATGATGTTTCAAAGCTGAGTGTGAAGACACACGCCTATAATCTCAGCACTCAGGAGGCTGAGGCAGGATGATCACCATGAGTTCAAGGCCAGCCTCAGCTACATAGAGAGACCCTGTCTCAAAAAACAGAGAAAATGGTGTTTCATCTACCTATCATTCATTGGAGACATATATATTTGGTGCCACCCTTGTATGTGGCATAAGGGCAATGGTGACTAAGCCCTGTTTCCCATCAGAAGACCTGTAAGAGAGGGTTTACCAATCTTCTTACAAGCTCTTAAAAACAGCCCAGTCTGCGAAACATGAGGATATGCAGGACTTTCCAGGGCAGCCCATGGCCCGGGAAGCAGACCCTACCTTTAGGATCGTAGTCCTTGCGGACAATGACTTGGTCTGGAGTCGGGGGCAGAGGTGGAGGCATAGGCGTCTCTGGGGGTGGAGGCACTTTCTGCCCTTCTTCTTCATCATCTGAACCCTGAAAAGCAAAGCAGCAGCAGGACTCAGAGCGGATGAGAGGTCAGCTCCCTGCAGCTGGGCCTTGGCAGCCTTCAGAGTGGCAAGAAACCTTGGCTTCTGCCAGCCAATGTCCATGTGGTAAGCCTTCTGTGGCAGTGCAGGCCAGCTGGCAACAGGCCAAGCTGCTTCCTCACAGCATGAATGGGAGCACTGGAGGCCCTGTTGCTAACACTCCTCCCAGGCATTTCCAGCAGCTGGCACCAGGCAGTCCCAAGAGGCCAAGGGCACTTAACAAGCAGGGGAAGGGTGCAGGGGGCGAGCCAACACTCAATGGTAGCTGCTCAGAGAGCAGTGCTGGGAGGGAGAAAAAAACTCAATTCCCACAGACATAGGGGCCCTTTCTTCTCAGGCTGCACACAAATTTTTCCCCAGGAGGCAAGAGCCAAGAGATTGGCTTTGCAGACTCTGTGCCTACTTGGAGGGACTGGCTGGAAGCGGGCAGGGATGTCTGAAAGGAAGTGTAGGCTACATTTAGAAAAGCTCTGGGAACTACTGATCTTCTGGGCCTAAGAGCTCAAAAGGCATCAAAGCACAGGCTGATACAGAGTTCGTTAACTGTGCACTGGCACAGGGGTGGAAGCAAGGCCTCTGAGCCCAGGGCAAGGCCACAGAACAGGGCCAGCACAGCTTTTGTATCTTTTTTTTTTGTAGCATGATAATCATGATGACACTTTTGCGACATACTTTAGTTTCCATCTTGACATAGTGTACCTCTTTCAATCAATCATTTCTATTTAATATATAAGAAGCTTTTACCTAACTCATTGACCTTTAATTGGATGTCACTGAAGAAATTTGTGACATCGTCTGGACTGCTTAATGTCCAGGCACCTCTAAGTATAATGGCACATGGGGCTGGGGATTTAGCTCAGCGGCACAGCGCCTGCCTGGCAAGCGCAAAGTCATGAGTTCAATTCCTAGTACCGGAAAAAATAAATAAATAAAAAAATAAAAAACAAAAAATGGCACAGAGCCAGGCGTGGTTGCGTATGTCTGTAATCCCAGCACTTGGGAGGCTGAAGCAGGAGGATTGTTGCAAGTTCGAGGCCAGTATGGGCTACAAAGTGAGTTCAAGACTAGCCTGAATTGCATAGTGAAACCCTGTCTCAAAAAGACAAAAAAAAAAAAAAAAAAAAAAAAGTATAGTGGCACATATACAGCATACACATCACATAAGTTTTTGTTATTATTACTGACTGGTGACCTCATGTTGGCTTGTTATGATTCTCCTTTCACAATTAATTGGAGCACAAAAGAAAAGCAAATGTCTAAATCTGAAAGAAAAGGTCTATCACCATAAACAATCCAAGACAGTATACCTGGAAGGCATGAATACATTTAATACAGTGTGAGATTAACAATGAATTGTCATACCCATGTGAAAAATCTTTGTTTCTTAATTTATTTTTTTGTCTTTTTGAGACAGGGTCTTGCTATGCAGTTCAGGCTAGTCTTGAACTTGCTCTGTAGGCCAGGCTGGCCTCAAACTTGCAATGATCATCCTGCCTCAGCCTCCCAAGTGCTGGGATTACAGGGGTGTGCCACCACGCCCAGCTCTGTTTCTTAATTTATTTATTTATTTATCCCCCCCCCCTCCCCCGTACCGGGAACCGAACTCATGACCTTGCGCTTGCCAGGCAGGTGCTATGCTGCTGAGCTAAATCCCCAGCCCCTCTGTTTCTTAATTTAGTTACGTACCAGGAGATCTTTTGTGAAAAAACTTTATTACTTCTAGAAAACTTAACCTTTGCTGATGACCACTTTACTGGGGGTGTCTCGAGTAAGGCTGTGGAAATTATCAGGGCTTTCCATTAGTGAAGAAGGACTGGGTCATGATCCAGTCAACTGCTTCCTTATTCATCAGTTCGAGTCCTGTCCAATAGTCTCTCCACACCCCAAGGGATTTTTGTTTAATTATCTTAATCATTTTTATTCTTGTGTGTGAATAAATCTTTGTTGTTATAGTTGGAAGGAGGCTCTGCACTGCCTGGGCTTCGGCAGCTGCACAGCCAGTCCACCCTTGTTCAGGGCCCATGCCTCCTTTCCAGGCTTATAAGGGAGCTAGGCCTCTGGTTCGGTTGAGAGCAGCACCCTGACCTCCTGGGCTCCACGGGAAAAGCCAGCTCAAAGGCCATACAGGAGCTTACCTCATCCATGTCCTGGACTTGGGTGTCTTGGTCCAGCTGGGAAGGAGCTTCCTCTGATTTCTCCTGTTTGTCATCTTCCTCATCAGACTCTACCTCCATCTCAACCTCCTCACTCTCCCCAAACTTCTCATAGCGTTCCTGAATGAGGATTCGGGCCCCCAGCTCCTCTGGTGTGGTCGGGGGAGGGAAGTTCCCTGGCAGGGATAAACCAAAGTCAAAGGGATCCTTATCAAAGGCCCATTTTTTTGCCCTATCTGTCAAGCTCTCCAAGCGCTGGCACAGTTAAAAGTACCTGTTAAATTGCATTTAATTTGGGTAAAGTAATAGAAGTGAAATATTCTGGAAGCAGAGAGACAACACACTAATAAGGCCCTCTGAGAAATTCTGATGCCCCCGAGAATACCTGAATGAGGTCTCTTGGGGTGGCTCCAGGCTCTTGGCTCCCACTTAAGGCGCTTTCCTCAGACTTACCTTGTTCATTAGGTTGGAAGTCTACTGTCTCCACCACTACAAAATCATGCCAGTCAATCTGGGCATAGGCCACCCGCTCCTTCTCCTTCTCCTCCTCCTCCTTCTTCCTCTCACGCTCCTGGAACTTGGCCCACTCCACTCGGTAACACACCTGAACAGATGGGAAACAACGGAATTGAATGGTGCTGAGCTGAATCATGCTCTCTTCCCAAAAGATCATCTCCACAGCCATCACCAGTCAACATTTCCTTCAGACCAGGAAGCTTCTCCGCCAACAAGGGGAACTCCTACTGTTCTGCTCAAGATAGCAAGGGGTTCTGTAGTTACAGTAGCAAAACCTTTCAGGAAGTCTACATCTCAACCTAGTGTGCTTGACAGAAGCAGTAGTCTGAGAGCCTAACAAACAAAAGCCTTCCTGCAGCCAGCACCAATATGCCTGCTTGACTACGAAAATCTTGGGGCTTTAAAACATACCTATCATCACAGGGCCTGCTCAGGATGTCTTTCTGGATAGAGAAGAGAGACCCATTAATGCTAAGAACAAAGCTAGGAAACATGGAACCTAGATGCAGTATCTTTGCCCTTTGTAGCCACAAGGTCTTTCTTCTTACCACTCCTATGCCTAGATCATACCAAGGTACAGGATGAGTAAGTCTCACTAGAAATGTTTCAGATTTCAGAATACATATTCACACATACACGTTAGGGTATCTTGAGATGGGACCCCATCTAAAAGCAAAATTCACTTACATTTCATATATACCTTACACAGCCTGAAGGTAACTTTATACAATATTTTTAGTGTACCTTTTTCTCTTTTTCCAGTACTACGAATTGAACCCAGGGCATTCTCAATGAGCTACATCTTCAGCCTTTTTGATTTTTAATTTTCAGATAGGGTGGGCTCAAACCTGTGATCCTCCTGCCTCAGTTTTCCAGAATGTTGAGATTATAGGAATGTATCACTACCCTAGCTTGCACTTGTGTTTTGTTTTGTTGAGATAGGGTCTCACTATGTAGTTCAGACTGGCCTCGAACTTGTGGTAATTCTCATGCCTGTGCCTCCTGAGTGCTAGGACTACAGGTGTGCCACCTGTACCTACATTCTGACTTTGAGCCACCACAAGAGGTAAGGTATGCAATTTCCATTTGTTGATATCATGTTGACGTCATGTTAAAAAACTTTTGGATTTTGAAGCATTTTGAACTCTTTTTTGTTTGTTTGTTTTTCCAGTACCAGGAATTGAACCCATGACCTTGCGCTTGCCAGGCAGGCGCTGTGCCGCTCAGCTAAATCCCCAGCCCCTCACTTAACCTGTACTGCCTGAGAGACTGTTTCCAAACACAAAACAAAATCTACACAACAGAACCCACACTATTAGCAACTTGTGAAAAGAAATCCTATTCAGTTTACCTGATCCAAAACTTCTCGAGGGTTTTCAGCTTCTTTCTTGAGCTTTGAAAATAAGCCTTTGGGTGGAATCAAGATCTGAAAGACAAGAGTTAAAGTACCTGTCAGTGTACCACAGTATAAGACCTTGCGGGGCCTGCAAGATGGTACAAGAAATGGGTGAGGACGGATTGTGGGCCCAAATCCCAGCTCCACTTGGTTATAACACCTTCGACAAATAAAAAAGGATCAGCAAGGAAGTATGAAAACATGCAAAGGAGTGACAGAAAGCAATGAGCACCGGCAGGTTACACAGAACACAGTCAACACAAAGGCTTTCACGATACTGATCTGCTCCTACCCTCTTAAAAATGCCTCCCCTCACCACCCTACTTATGACTGCAACCTCTCTGTCTCATTCCTTGTATGTGCAATCTTCTGATTTTTCTTCATGGTATTTACCACCATCAGACATCCACTGACATTGTACCTGCTTGCCTCCTCCCTGCTAGATTAGCAACTCCACAAGACAGGGACTTCTCTGTCCTCTGTTCACTACTACATCTCTAGCACCCTGAAAAATATCTGATAATGTAGTCACTGAGAAAAGGAACGCTGCCTTTGTTCTAACAAGCCAGTCATTCCAACTGTCCCAACCGTATCTACTGACACTGACAAAGAGGCTCAGTGTCACCCTGACCCTCTGACTCAGAGTCATCCACGGCTAGAGATACCAGTGCATTCAAATAAACGCCAACACCCAAGTTCTAAGAAGAAACAAACACAAAAGTAATAAAACAGATAGACCTGAGGACCTTGCAGCATGGAGGCAGTTGACAGGGTAAATTAACCCAGCATTCACTTAAAATGGATACTGTGTACTTATAGAAACCCTTTGGCCTTCCATGGTTGTTATTCTAGCTGCTCTTCTAGCTTTTGGATTTGTTCCGTCTCTAAATACACATTTTTACAATTATAATAATACACATGTACTTAGAGCGAGAAGTCAAAAGAAATCCTTGAGTCCTTTGAACTTAAACATTCAAGATATTTTATCTACATGTTTTATCTAGACATGTGCGAACAGCAAATCTGTCAGTGTACTTAATAAATTAATTATACAGGTTCCTGACTGTGGCAATATAGTCAGGTAATTATGATCATAGTGTCTGCAATAAAAGTGCCAGCTAGTGTCTGCAATAAAAGTGCCAGCACTCTAGTCCTAGTTCCGTACTTCCTAAATGTGTGACTCTGGCCACGTTAACTTTTCTGTGCCTCAGTTCTCTGTAATGTGAACACAGTAGTGGCCGCTAAGAAGGAGAAAGTAACTCATGGGTCCTTTCAAGGATTAAACTAGGCAACAGGAGACCATTAACAAGAGCTTGCCTCATTTTAAGCCCTGTACTAGGTGAACAAAAATGTCTGCGTACCTAGAAGCAGTTGGCACCACCTGCCTTTATCACGTGCCAGGTTAACTGCCTAAGGGCAGTTTAAATACATGCTTTATTTCTCTTTAGAACAAGAGCTCTGTGCTGTGTTTAAAGAAGTAAAGCTACACAGGATTGGGCATGGTGGTGCATGCCTGTAATGCCAGCACTCGGAAGCTGAGGTAGGAGGATCACTTTGAGTTCAAGGCCAACGTGGGCTACACAGTGAATTCAAGGCCAGTCTTAACTACAAAGTGACACCCTGTCTTCCAAAACAAGAAATAAAGAAAGAAAAAAGGAAGGAAAGAAGGAAGAAAGGAAGGAAGGAGGGAGGGAGGGAAGGGGGGAGAGGGAGGGAGAGAGAGAGAGAGAGAGAGAGAGAGAGAGAGAAAGAAACAAAGAAAAAGAAAGAAAAGAGCTAAATAAGAATCAAGACTTTACATTAAACTGAGATTTGTAATACTTATTCTGGAGCCAGAGAATGGTATCCTCAGAGAAGACAACAAAGGGGTAGACTGGTCACAGTGGAAAAAAATGTCTCCCTCTTAGGCCTTGCCCCCCAGCCTCCACCCCAACCCTCTCCAGCACCTTAGTATACTGCTCCACCAGTTTTGTGAAATAGTTGAAGAGGCTGTGTTGTGGGCGGAGAAAGTCAAACTGGTAGTTGCGCTGCTCTTTCTGCATCAGCTGGGTCAGAAACTGGCGCCCATTCCTGGCCACAAACTGAGCTGTCAGCTTCACCACATCCAGGTCAAAGGCTGAGATGGATGGAGGGTCCGCGATGAACTCAAACTCAGGAGGGGGCTCTTTGGGCACAATGGTCTCTTGGATCACCTGGGCTTGGACCTAAGAAGCAGAAGGAGTGTGAGGCATGGAGTGGACTGGCTGCTGAGAGGGGCAATACCTCCTTGCAGAATGGCCATGGACCTCTGTGTTCTATTAATTATGTAACACCACTGGCACTTGGTGTCAGAATCCTAAATCATAAAAGCATCAGTTTCTTGGCCAATTATAGCCTCAACTCCACGAATGGCTTTATGTGAGATCTGTGCCCATCTGTGTCTCTGCTTCTGCCCTCAAATTAAGAGCCAAAAACATGTGGCAGAGACAGAAACTTGGCCTATTAAATCCTACCCACGGAGGTCAGAGGAGCAGAGGGCCTACATGTGTGCACAGACTCCCGTTATACAAAGCACTTCCATCACCTCCACCTGAACCATGAGGTAGACAAGTATTATGAATATTTTTTACAGATGAGCAAGTTGAGGTAGCCTGAGGCCCTGAGAGTATTAAGTTGCAAGATAAGGTCTTACAACATCATCTCAACTATGCACCAGTTGCCTTTTCCATTACATTTGGAAGTACAGCAAAGTGAAAGGATAGACCAGGTCTACACGTGAGCAAAACACGGTCATTTTTGTTTTCATTCACACCCTAAGCCCAGTAACGGCAAGTGGTATGAAGGCAGACCAGACAGAAGGGAAGACAGTACCCCTCCTTCAGCTTAGCCAGGCAGATCTTCTGCACATCATGGTACTGCCTACACGTCACGGTCAAGGTCCTGGATAAGGGCCTTACAAGCTTCACATTCCTCATCTGTAAAATGGTCATTCTGCTGGCTTCCCCATGCAGGCTCCTGACCTCTATAAAGAACAGCACTGATCTTGACAAGCAGTTCTCAGGAAATGCCAACTGTCATCAGTACCTCAGTGTCTGCCTCTGCAAGGTGTGGAAACAGCCTTTCTCTCCCTGGGTGGTTGTGAGGTATAGGTCATAAAGTTAATTATACTCCCCTACAGAGGAATATATTATGTTCCCCTGCCATTGCCTCCCTTAAGGCCTAGGGATGGGTGCTGGGCTCCAAACCTTTTGAGGCAGCTGCTGCTGGGCAGTTTGCTGCTGCTGCTGCATGACCTTGGGGATGGCAGCTGAAGGCTCCTGAGCCTTGCCCTCCTTGAACTCGCTGACCTTGTGGCGGTAGTAGGCATGGTAAGGGTCATTGGGGTTTAGAAAGTTGAACTTGGGGTTGTTGATCTCATTCTGTCGTATCCTAGCTTCAAATTCAGGCCCATTTCTGGAAGAAGGGAAACACATAAGAGTTAAACACACAGCCCTTGTGACCGCTCAGCTCCAGAACACCACCCACTTCAGCCCCAATCTTGCGACTATCTACTGTGCACGACAGCCCATCCCTCAGGACAGCGGACATCCCTCCTTCCTCGGGCCTCTAGACACCACCAGTCAGTGCCAACTGCTGGCCCGGCACCTTCTACCCCAGGGCCTCCTTGACCTCTGTCATTCCTTAGCTCCTCTGCCAGTTCTGCGTCTTTCACAACCATTCAGGCTAGGCTATTTTCTTTTGATAAAACTTAACTTTAAAAAATACATTTTAAAAGATATATATTACAGCTGCAAAGTAAAAACTAATATTATTTTTACTAACAAAAGGTAAAGTAAAGCTGTTTAGCTCAGTTTGCTGATATTAGTTCTCTTAGGTAAAAGGAGTGAAAGAGTGTTACAGATATACAGAAGTAGCATCCAACTGAATTTCTGTCCTCTGGATACTATGGACTGGGAGAGGGGGGGAACATGAAACTCTCAGTGACTAATTTAATGCCTTGTCCAAGTACTGCCTACCATTGCCTAACTTACTATGGGAGGCCCACAGAGGAAACACTGCTGCATAGGGACTTGGATCTATAGGACCGTGTAAGCCACATTCAGGTGACCAGGTGTATAATATTGGCTGAGGGAAGGTGCCAGAGGGCACCCAGTGCTTCCTCTACCTAGGATAGTTTCCCAGCTATGTCCCATATCCCCAGCTGGCATGCCTTCAAAACCACATGACAATGATGAAATGTCCCTGCCATGATGTTTAGGGAACTCTGACTTTTAGAGTCCCGATGGTATTAATTCCAGGCACCACACTTACATATAACATGTGTGTCAGTCAGAAAGCACAAGAAACTTAAAAGACATAAGATATTTGAGTTTCATGTCACTACTGACTTACTCAGATCCAGAACAAGTTAGGAAAGTACTCTTTGCCTTGATTCCTCCACATGTAAAACGTTAGTATCACCCTTCCTCTGAGCCTTAAGTATTACTGAGAAGACCAAATTAAGGAGATGCCAAAGTTTATTTATTTATTTATCTCTGTCTTTTTGAGACAGGGTCTCACTATGAAGTTCAGGCTGGCCTTGAGCTTACTTTGTAGCCCAGGCTGGTCTCCAACTCACAGGGATCCTCCTGCCTCAGCATCACAAGTGCTGGGATTACAGGTGTGTGCCACTATGCCCGGCTTACTTATTTATTTTCAAGACAAGACCTCGCTAAGTTGCTCAGGCTGGCCTTGAACTCACGATCCTCCTGCCTCAGTCTCTCAAGTGCTAGAATTACAAGTACCATAACATCTGACTCCAAAGTTTTTTAATTATGCAGTGGCCTGGAAATGCATGGGGCTGTCACTCCTATGAAAAGGCAGTTCCATAAACATTCAGAATGAGTTGGGTATTAGGAGATGCCTGTGGGGCTTCCACTGCTCCACTGGCTAGATTCCTGCGATCAGGGGCACCCCAAACACACCAAGGAATAGCTCCAGGAGCTGGCGCCAGCCAAATCACTCCACTTCCCTCACACTTCCATACCCCTGACACTGTCAGTTACAGAGGGCAGAAGACAGGACGCAGGCAACTCTGTGCCCCAGCCTAGCCACCACATGTGTCATGCTAATGGTCATCAACACCCAGGGTAGCCCCTCACAGCCAATTCTGGTCACACCCTGCAGTGCTAACACCCTGCCTCAATTTGACAAAGCACTAATCCAAGTGGAATCTCATGGAGTGTTTGTTTGTTTTTTCTTGAGACAGGATTTCACTATGTAGTTCAGGCTCACTTCAAACTCATTACGTAGTCCAGATTGCCTTGAACTCACAGCAATAGTCTTGCCTCAGCCTCCCAAGTGCTGGGATTGTAAGTGTGTGTCACCATGCCTGGCTAAAACCTCATGTTTTGAGCGGCATTTTTTTCACCTCCTTACATAATGCAAACCACATGAGGATGGTGAATGCACACTTAAATTCTGCTAAACTATGTCATCATGCCCGACAAACTGAAGGCTGCTACAAAAGGGGGCTGTGGTCGTCTCCCAAGCCATAACCTCACTACATCTGGGAACAATCAGAATGACACATAATGAGAAGGCAGGCATGTTTGTTCCAAGTTATGCTGTTGCTTTAAGTTAGCTTCGTGTTAATTTTAGAATTAGATCCTCCAACATAAGGAATAGATTTCAGTAGAAAAAGATGTGATTCTGACTCAACCCAGCTGGTGGAACTTTTTAAGGATAAATTCCACTTCAGCTTTTTGACAGGAAAAAGCAGGGAAGGGAGGACCCAACCTAGAGACAAAAAGCTCCTTTTGGAAAGGCAGAGCCAGCTGTAGATGTCTGCTGCCAACTGCAGAACATGTGTGTCCCAGCAGAACCAGAGGACAGTCCTGAGTGGTGGCTTCCCCACACACTGAAATACTGGGCTCTTCACCACACATAGAGGAAAGTAAGTATATGAGTTTTAAAATTCTACAAAAGGAATCATTAATAGCTTAAAATAAATCCATCTAGTTGTGTATGTAGTTTTTTTTTTTTAAAGGAAATTGGGCAGAAACATTCTTATGTCTGTGACAGCGGGCGGTGCCACAAAACTACTGGAAAGCTACTTGGAAAACACTCAGAGATTCCCCGACAGTTCCACTTATGAATGGAAACATTGGGAAAATGCAATGAAGATAACTAAGTCAAGGAAGATTCATCACCTGGGTAGGCTACATCTCAAAAGGAGAACGTACAGTATGAGGAAGGCCATCAACAATGAGAAGTACTTATAACACAGTCCAGAAGATTAAAGCAAGATGGAAGGAAGTATCTCTGCTAGTATTTTCTTTTTTTGTGTGTGTGTCAGGAATCAAACTTAGGGCCTTGCACTTGCCAGGCAGGTGCTGTGCCACTGAGCTATATCCCTGGCCTTCTCTGTTAATATTATAAGGATCCAAAAGAGGATGCCAAGGGCCAGAACGAAACAGAAAAAAAGTAAAAACAGCTGATAGAAACTAATCTGATAGATTGTAGTGATTCTTCACCCAACATTCTTTTCCTATTTATTTTTTAAGTCTTTTTGAGACAGGGTCTTGCCATGCAGTTCAGGTTGGCCATGAGCTCACTTTGTATGAAATCAATCGTGATCCTGCCAGCCTTAAGTATTCAAGCGTTTTTTTGGTACTGGGAATTGAACTCAGGACCATCTGCTTCCCAGGCAGGTGACGGGCCGCTGGGGTAAACCTCTAGCCCTGTGAGCTCACTTCGTAGCCCAGGCTGGCCTCGAACTTGCAATGATCCTCCTGCCTCAGCCTCCCCAGTGCTGGTATTATAGGCATGTGTCATCATGCTCAACCCTTTCCTATTTGTTTTAAAAAGATTAGAGGACTGTTGTGAGTTCAAGACCAGCCTGGGCTACGAAGTGAGCTCAAGGCCAGCCTGAACTGCATAGTGAGACCCTGTCTCAAAAAGAACAACAAAAAAAAAAAAAGAGGAAAAGGTATGAAGGTTGCTACGAGACATTAAATGTTTATCTTAAACACAACACCTGCTGCCCTAAATCTGATATGGCCTAATAATGACAATCAAGCACAAGCAGCTTTTAACTGAATACCCAAGTTAATCAAAGCTCTTTAAATGTGATTAGATGAATCTGAACAGAGCAGACACAGTGAAATAAATCAACCAGAATAATCTGTTTCATTTTACTAGGAGGTTGGGAAAGGAAGGAACATTTATTAAATGATGCAAGGTGTTGGAGATGCTGCCTCAGGGGTGTGACTATCAACGCCTGACTGCTGGATAGCACATGACCTAACAGAGGGCAACAACCTGCTCAGGGATAGGTACTGTTTCCATGTAGAAAGTGGGGGTCCACTCCTCAAGAGAAGCCAGAAAGCCAGACTTACTGTGAAATCTCCTCACTCTTTTCCTTGATCTTTTTGAGACAAGGTCTCACTATGCAGTTCAGGCTGGTCTTGAAGTCACTCTGTAGACCAAGCTGGCCTCAAATTTGTAATGATCCTCCTGCCTCAGCCTCCTGAGTGCTGGGATTACAGGCATATGCCACCCTGCCAAGTTACCTCTCATTTTTAAATAGTGGCAACTAGTTTGAGTTTTAATTAAATACTGTAAGGACAAACACCTACAAGAGTGATGGCAAACTTTTTAGAGCTTTCAATGATACAAACAGCCCACTATGGTGGTGCCATAGGTTCACTATCACTGACCTATATGCTAGATATGGCCTGCCGGCTACCAGAAGGATATGTGAGTGCCTAAACCAGGGGATATGTTTATCTTTGGAGTCAAGTGGCCCTCAAGAAGATTCCATCTAAGTATGTGTGTGTGTGTACAGACAACAAGGAGGGCCTGGAGGAACACTGACCAATTGCCATCCCATCCAGGAGGAGGGCTAACACTTCCATGATGTCACTGAGCTGCATTCAGTCCTATCATTTTATGCCTGCCTCACAACCACCTTATGACAAGGTAGCATTTTACTCAGCTTCACAGATGGGTCATTTGAAGCTATGAAATGTGGTCCCTGCACAATGAGAATATCAACTTCCCTTTATCTTCCTTAGGCTGACAGCTCAGACACAGACACAGTCCACTGTCCAGGCATTTCCTCAGACCTAACCTGGATGCAGAGGCTGCTGGTGTTTGTGGGACTGGGTGACATTCTCACTTTGGCCACTGCTGCACTGTGTTGGGGATGCCAATCCTATCTGCGGCCTACCTCACTGCCATGCTGTGGTTTTGAATGAACTGAGCTCTTCCTGCTATAATCTACCTCGGATCCACCATGCAGAAGTTACTATGTTACCTGGCCACAAAGCTGGCGGTCTTGTCTACGATGTTCCTGACCTCCGGGGGAGGGTAAATAATCCCCACCACGGGCTTGGAAGGGGTAGAATCCTCCTTTGAAGATGGTTCTTCTTCAGCTGGCTGTGAAAACAAGAAAAGGAAGTACGGTCATGAAGTCCCTGGTTTGGGGCAGGATCTCCATGAAACTCCTCCAGAATACTGGTGAGAATAGACCTTGTTCCACAGACTTTCTCAGGTTACAACCCTCAACTTCAGAAACCTAGTTCTCTTAACTACGTGGCACTTGCACAGGTTTGTCCTGGGACGTAGGGAAAAGGGCAACCTGCCCAGCTAAACTAGACTATCTCAGAGGGAACAGCAATCTGCATTTTTACCAAGTACCCAGGTGATTCAGATGTAGGGGCTCTGGCAACATTCTGAAAAATCACATTCCAGAATCCAGAAGTTCATGCTTGTAACTCTGTGCCCACCACTGTGCCTACCCCAGAATATTTACGTTTGCTAAATAAAGAAATGAGAAGTCTGAAGTATAGCTGAGTGGTAGGGTGTGCTTAGCATGTGCAAACCTCTAGGTTCAAAAAGTGGAAATTCCTTGCCGGGAGTTCCTTTTGCCTTAAATGCCCTTTCCCTCTTTGTCCACTCCCGTCGTACAAAACAATGGAATACCTAACATTAATTGTCCCATACTCTTCCAGTGCTAAGTGCTAGTGATTTGAACTCAAGGCCCCATGCATGCTAGGCAAGTACTCTACCACTGAGCTACATCCTTAGTCCTAAATAAAGTTTTGAGATAGAACTTAAGTTGCCCAGGCTCATCTGAAACCTGTGATCCTCCTGTCTCAGCCTTCCAAGTAGCTGGGATTACAGGTATGTGCCACCATGCCTAGAAAGTTCTCATATTCTTTTTTTTTTGAGACAAGGTTTTGCCATGTAGTACAGGCTGGCCTTGAACTCATGTGCCACCACGTGCGGCTAGTTCTCATATTCTTAACCCAGCAGCTTCTTCCCTTACCAAAGTGTCAAGTCTCTCAGAAAAACAAAGTTTCTCGTCTGTCTTAATGTTGTGCTGTGCTGCTGCCTTCTCCCTCCCTTACTTCCTCTGGTATCTGATCACCCTGAGTTCCCACTTCCTCACTTTCACATGGTTCCCACTCATTCTAAGTGCTCTTGCCAAAGTCAAAAGTGACCGCCTCGAGCCAGCGACAGCTATCATTTGGGCATGAGGTGACCATTCCTTCAGAAAGCTGTCCACTCAACTCCTAAGCCTCATTTTCACTTGTCTTTCCTTCTTGCTCACCATTCTTTTCTGGCTCCTAATTTACTTCCTGCCCTATAATGCTGGAGAGCTCCAAAGATCTGTTCACAGTACTCAGGTTTTCAGGCCCTCACAACTGTGCCCTCCAATTCCCTTACTACCTCTAGGCTGAGCAATCCTGCCTGCCCAAATCAATGTCCCACATCACTCCTAAACTTTAGATCCAGTGGACTCCTGAGCACTTTCCAACCTCACGAATGGCTGCCCAGTCACACAGGCTAGAAACCAGGGCCTTCCTCATTCAGTGATAATATTTATTAAGCACAAAACAGGCCCAGATACTTTTCTGTTTTGTTTTGTTTTTTCAGACAGGGTCTTGGTTGGGATATAGCTCAACGACACAGCGCCTACCTGGCAAGCATGAGGTCCTGAGTTCAATTCCCAGCGCTCCCTCCTCCAAAAAAAAAAAAAAACAAAAAACAACCAAATAGAGACAGGGTCTGGGTATGCAGTTCAGGTTGGCTTTGAACTCACTATGTAGTCTAGGCTGGCCATATGCCTCAGTCTCCTGTATGCTTCGATTGAGCCACCACAACCAGCCCAGGCACTTTTCTAAGCACTTTAAATTTATTAACTCTTACAACCCTTACGAAAGTATGTGCGGTAATGACTCTTTTCCCCAAATTACAGATGAGAGAATTTAACTGACAGAATCAGGATTTTAATACACAAGGTGGAGAGCCTGTACCATTGGCCATTTTGTGACAAGCACATGCCCATCCTCTGTGCCCCACCTAGACCTGGCCCTCTGCATCTTTTGAATAGTAATCAGCCTTCCACCCTAGTGACTCTCCACATCACTTCCTAATTTCTCAAACGCAAATGTCACCATCTAAAAAAGCTTCCATTTCTCCCACTGTCTATAAAGACAAGTTCAAATTTCATAATCTCACCTGCCACCATTCTCCCAATCCTGTATTTCAACAGTACTTGCTTATTTACTCATCACCAGAGAAAGCATGGCTTCTTCTTACCTTTTTGTCTACTGATTACCTTGTATTGTCTTGTTTATTTTCCCTCAGTGATTAGAAAAATGCCAGGGGCACTTAAACATTTGTGGAAAGGGCATAGGCCTCTTCTGTCATGTTCCCTGCTGTACTGTCATATTCTTCGCTGTATTCTGAATCGAAAGCAGTGATCAGCATATAATATGTGCTCAATAAATGTTAAATGAGTAAAGTGTGCCATTTGCCTTCCCTAATCACCTCTCGGTGAACTATTTATCCTAAAAACAATTTATCTCTCCTTCCTGTGGGCTTCTCCTACCTTCATCAAGCAATGCTCATTAAGTTTTCGTTTCTTTACTGATACTTTTATGGCTCATACTACATCATACTTTAATTATTTATGTGTATTCCCCTCCCCCCTCACCTGGTTGAGAGTTTTTGAAGAGCTGATTGGCACTGTATCATTCACTCAGTGGTCTGGACAATAAACATTTACGAGTTGCCTGCCTCTCTCCTTACTAGTCTGGGCGCTCTCCTATGGAAGAGGACTGTGCCTCATTCATTTTGATATGCTGGACCCTGGCACGATGTCTGGGTTAGGGTAAACACCACAGATGCTGAGAAGTAACATCCAAAACTGTACCGTGCAGGCTGGGTTTGCTGGGCAAAGACTGGGGCGGCGGGCCCAACTGCCACAGACTAATGGAAGGACTAGATCAATGCTTCTCACATTTTAACGAATCGCCTTGGGATCTTGTTAGAATGCAGATTCCTACTTAGATCTGGGGTAGACTTTACTTTTTTTGTTGTTGTTTCTTCCAGGACCGGGAATCGAACTCAAGACCTTGCGCTTGCCAGGCAGGCGCTATGCCGCTGAGCTAAATCCCCAGACCCTTGACTCTACATTTCTAATAACCTCCTAAAGCGATGCCCAAGTTGCTCGATCTGGGACCATTTAGAACCACTGTTAAGCGGGCTCGCAAGGCTACCATGGAAAGCGCGCTGCCTCTTGGGACTTGTAGTCCCTCCCAGAACTCCAGAGCAGCGGCACAGTACCGCGCGCCAGCGAAGGAGGGGAGGGTCCAGGCCTAAGGAAGGGCTGCCGGTCGAGGTGAGGGGGACGCGGTACCTGTTTCGGCTCGGTGACCACCGGCGGCGGCGGGGGCACCGCCTGCACGGGTCCGGCCGGCATGACTGCGATGCTCAGGGCTGCCAGCCCGCCTCTGTGTAGATAACCGCTGCTGCGTCAAGACAGACTCACACACCAAAGGTACGAGGAGCTCTCAAGATGGCGGCCGCCGAGCAAGACCTTGCAGCGAAGGCAAGATTATGAATTTCCGGTCCCGCCCCCTCACCTTTGACGTGCTTCCGGCCCCTCCCCCGGCGAGGCCGCGCGCTACTCCGTTGTCATGGCAGCAGCCTGGGAGCCAAGCTACGGGTTTCAGAGGATCCCTGAAGCAGCAGGCGCGCCGCAGGCAGTTCCTTGAGCCTGCTGACACAAAACCTGGACCGGCGACGCCAGAGACAGGTGAGATGTTCTGTACCACCCGTCGGACGCCACAGCACTTCCCTTTACTTCCCAAGCCTATTCCTGCTCCCTCCCACCCGGACTTTCAAGGCTCCCTCCCTTGACCTCTCACGTTGGAGAGCCCCTTCCCCTTAGGCCCACCCGCTTCAAAGTCCCACCTTCAAACTTCACGCTCGTAATTCCCAGGCCTCTTTTCCATGGGCCTGCCTTTTCTAGGTTCCACCCCTTCTCAAGTTGGGCGCTTTCCTAGGTCGCAATCTTGACTCCCATTGTGAAGTCTGCATCCTGTTCCTCTCTCTTGCCAGGGCTGGGGTCAAGCAGTAGTCCAGCCTCAAGCTTCCTGAGTAGCTGGGACTACAAGCATCCGCTATGGGCATGGGCTCTAGCTACCATTATTCTACACTAATAACAGTAACAGTGGCGTAAACCTGCTGCAGGTTTATGGAGGGAGGGAGGTGGGGGGCGGGTCTTGAGGGAGAAACTCTATCACTGCCCCATTTCACAGGCAAGGAAACTGAAGACCAGGCAGGAGCTCCAAGCTGATTTTCCTCATTCCAGAGCTGAGAGGGAGAGGAGAGGGGACAGGAAGGACAGGATCTCAGCAGAGTGAGAAGCAGGCAGGATTGGAGGTGTGCTTCTGAGAAGTGAGGGGCCTAAAAAGATAGCTAGGATATATTGAGCATTTACTGAGAGCCAGACCATGTGTCAAACACTACATCATAAACGATTTCTTATAGCAACCTATTTACGGAGAATTGTGAAGTTCAGAGTGGGTAGGGTGGGAATCTGAACTCAGGTGAGTCTTTTGGACTAGTGCAGATGGTTATTCCTTTGTCTTCAATCCCTTCAGTGTCCCCGGGGATTCATGCATTTAGCAATCTCAGGTCAGAGAATGACAGCTGCCATGTAGTTGGCTTTAGCAGATGTATCCAACCTTTGGGCTGCAGGTTGGACACACATGTGTTTTAATAAAAAATATAAAAAAAGTGTCTGGGTATGGTTGCACCAAAGGTAATCTCAGCACTCTGGGTGTCTGAGGCAGGAGGATCACAAGTTTGAGACCAGCCTGGGCAACTTAGTGAGACTGTTTAAAAATCTGAAATAAATAAAAAGGGGTGGGGATGTAACTCAGTGTGAAGTCTTCGGGTTCAATTCCTTTTTTTTTGTACCAGGAATCGAACTCATGACCTCAGGCTTGCCAGGCAAGCGCTTATGCCGCTGAGCTATATCCCCAGCTGTGTTCAATTCCTAATGCCATTAAAATAAGTAAATAAAATTAAAAAGTAAAGGAACCAGGGCCAGGGATATAGCTCAGCAGCACAAACACCTACCTGTGGCAAGCATAAGGTCCTGAATTCCATTCCTGGTACCAAAAAGAAAAAAAAGTAAAGGAACCATTGAACAAATTAAAATTGCCCTGAAACTTTCCTTTTACTAATTTATCTATGCTAATTATTTTGTTAACACCCATCTTCTTAAAACTTACTTGTAGTATTTTGAAGTTCTGGATATATTCATATTCTAGCTTAGCTTTCTTTAAGGTGGTGGAACCAGGGAAGAGTACCCATAAACTGACAATAGGCAGCCCCTGAGTACAACTCTTTGATCTTTATCAGATTCTACTACAGGGATTCACTGATCCAGGTCAGCATGTCCTGTTGATTTAGGTTATCACTGGTGACTGATGTAGAAATATGCATTCACTACCATCTTCCCTCCATAACATGCTGACATAAAGGTTTGTTATCCCAGCTGGCTCCTTTTATAGACAGAGACTGGCTGCTTGCTGGAGGCAGTGAGCATAATCTTGACCAGTGGGGTAGGGTTCTGGGTCTGAGAGAAAGAAGGGGTTTGAACGTTGAATGTGAGAGAAGAAAAGGCTCCTGTTCTTCTCTGCAAGTCAGACTTTCACCCTGGAGCCTAAGGAACTAAAGGGAAGTAGAGTAAGCTTCCACTCCTAATAAGGGCAGTGCCATCACATTACCGCCATCACATGTGTGGTTCCTAGTATAGGTCAGGACTGAGGGTTCTACTCAAGACCCAGGAATTATAGAGAAAATTAAACGCTCCTTCACTTGATATATGCCTAAGTGCTTCTCAGACTTCTGCATCTGTATAACCTCAGTTTTCAGGACAATCCACAAAAGTTAACCCTGGACTCTTCGACCTTCCCTCCCTCTCTCTGTTTATTTTTTTCTTTCTTGTACTGGGGATTGAACCCAGGACCTTCACACTGAGCTACATCCCCAGACAGGGTTTCACAAAATTTCTAAATTGCCCAGGAAGGGCTTGAACTTGTGATCCTCCTGCATCAGCCCCCCAAGTTGCTGAGATTACAGGTAACCTTGGATATTCTTGATGCTTTGACACTTGCTGTTACTATCTGAAGCTATGTGAGCTGACCCCATGTGGCTACCGTAGTGTATTTGTTTGTTGTGGTACTGGGGATTGAAGCTAGGGCCTTTACACTGAGCTAGCTACATTCCCAGCACTTTTAGTTTTTGAGATGGGGTCCTGCTAGATTGCTCAGGCTAGGCTCAAACTTGTGATCCTTCTACCTCTGCCTCCCAGACTGCTGGGATTACAGGTATATACCACCATGCCAGGTTGCTAGCTAGTACCTTATTTGAAGGTGAACAGATTAGTGTTTCTTGGGGCCTTTTTAAACCTTCATAAGCAAGCTATGAGTCCAGGTGCTATGCCTGCTTCCTCCCAGGTAGAGCTTCTCGCTTGCTTGATTTGTTCCCTTCATGCCCATTTCAAATGTTTTGGTCTGGTTTTTTTCTCTTTGTTTCCATTTCACTCCTTAGGGACACAAAATCTCATAGGCAGTAGTATCTCAGGAGAGGCAGTTGCCAAAACAACATGTATGTAGGGTGCAAGCACGTATGTGTTTGTGTGTATACATGAATGCCAACAAATACGGCTTTCTTTGCAGTGAGTAAAGCTGACGCATCCAGTTTTCCTCTTTGTAAAGACCTTTAGACATAGTTGATGTTCCCAGAGGACAGGGTTCTGTGTGCCCTGTTTCCCCCTGCCCCTAGTCTTTTTGTTTTGTTTGTTGTTTGTTTTTTCATTTTTACTTTTTTACTTTTTTGAGATGGTCTTGCTACATAGTTCAGGATGACCTTGAACTGACTGTGTAGCCCACGTTGGCCTCGAATTCACAGTAATCCTCCTGCCTCAGCCACCTGAGTAAGAAAAGAAAAAAAAAGAAAAGAAAAGGGTTGAGGGGGCCGGGGATTTAGCTCAGTAGCACAGCCTGGCAAGCGTGAGGTCCTGAGTTTGATTCTGATACCCCTGCCCCCTAAAAAAGGGTTGAGGCCAGATGCAGTGATTACACCTATAATCCCAGCACTCTCGAAGGCTGAGACAAAAACATTGCAAATTCAAGCCTAACCTGGACAATTTAGTGACTTAGTGGGACGCTGTTCACAGTGAAAAATAAAAATGAGCTGGGGATATAGCTTATTCTATTCCTCCAGCCTGAAATACGCCCCCCTTCTTCCTAAGCAGCCTCCACCCTATCCCCAAGGAATCCTTGCCTGACAGTGTGGTCACTCACTGTCACCTTCATCCATTCCAGGGCCTGGAGGGCTACTTGAGCTCAGACTTGCACGGGAGACAGGAAGCCAGACACCTAGATGAGCCCGGGAGCCTGCAAGCTAATCCAACAGCCAGACACAGTTGATGGCTGCAGCTCCACAGGCAGGCACCCCTGAGAGGTGAGACCAGAGCCCATTGTCTGGGGAGACTGAAGGTCTCCAGGTGTCACAGACACAAGACCTGGGTGTCTAAGATTCCCAGCACTTGGGACAGGCTGGTCCTCAGGCCTCTCAGCCCAGGTTGCCAGGTCATATAACAGCGAACCTAAAGGTGACAGTTACGAGCTCATAGGGAGAGAGACTGTCAGCCAGATCATTAGCAGACTTCTGCCAAGGTCGTGGCAGAGGAGTAAGTTGCTAAGGAGCAACCCGATAGATTAGGTTTCTGGAAGATTCCTCCAACAGTAGCCACATCTCTCTGGCCAACGAGGCTCCTCTCTTCCTGCCCCAGGAGCTGTGGGAATGGCACACCTGCTGGGCAGCCAGGCCTGCATGGACAGCCTGCGCAAGGATCTCACCGACTTGCAGGGCACCATTGTGGATGTGTTCTCTCGCGCCGGACCTGTGCGCTTCCCCTCCTGGAAGTTCCCTGACCGTGTGGCCTGTGACCTCGACATGGTGGCCCTGCTGGAGCACTATGACCATGTGCCAGGTGACCCTGAGTTCACACAGCTGTCCCATGCTGTGCTGCTGGAGCTGGTCATTGACAGGTGAGGATCTTGACTGAACCTGGCCACCTCAGGGTGATGCCACTTGCCTCTTACAGCAATAGCAGCCACAGAAGCCCCTCCTAGAGATGGTGACAATGTAGTAACAATAATTACCATGGACCGAGTACCTGTTAGGAGCCGGATCAGCTCAGGACCCTCAAAATTACTCACCTTTAAAAAAACAAAATTGGTACTAGTGATTGAACCAAGGGTCTTCACACTGAGCTACATCCCCAGTCCTTTTTTAAATATTTTTTTTTTCCGGTACCAGGAATCAAACTCAAGACCTTGCGCTTGCCAGGCAGGCACTGTGCCGCTGAGCTAAATCCCCAGCCCCCTCTTTTTTAAATTTTTGAGATAGGGTTTCATTAAGTTGCCTAAATTGTCCAGACTGGGCTTGAACTTGCAATTTGCCTGCCTCAGCCTCTCACAGTGCTGGGATTGCTGGCATGCACTACCATGCCTGGCTGGCCCCTCACCTTTTATTGTGTTATGTGCTGTGCTGCGCTAAGCTATACTATGCTATCCTGTCTGCCTTAGGGAGTGGAGTTGCTGCCCAACCCTTTTTGTCCCCGGGGCACAGCAGCTCTGTCTGCTGCCTCCTCAGGTTTCTGTGTATCCGGGACTCCGGAGCTGCTACTCAATGTTTCCATCCCAGGCTATTTTTCCTGCTCTCTTACAGTTTGCATTGTTACCCCTATGCCTCACAAGGCCAGACAGGGGATGTGTTTTTCCAACTTCTAGCCTTGCTGGGAAGAGGCTACTAAATTCCCTGTAGTTCCAGCACTTCTATGCTATTGCTGGATGTTAAAGGCCTGTTGGCCTGAGGGTGTGGCTCAGTGACAGAGCACCTGCCTAGCAAGTGTGAGGCCCTGGGTTCCATTCCTAGCACCAGGTGTGCATGGTGGCACATACCTGTAATCCCAGCACTCAGGGAGGCTGAAAGGGAGGGTCACATGTTCAAACCCAGCCTGGGCAACTTAGCAATTTAGCAAGACCCTGTCTCAAAAGATAAAAAGGGCTGGGAATAATCCCTAGTACCACCACAATAGTAATAATAATGATAACAATAACAATAATGATAGCAGTACCAAAATAATAACAGCAGCAACAACAATAAAGTTAACATGATCATCAGCCTTTTACCTTCTGGGTATCACAACCCAGTTCTCAAAAACCTTCTATGCCAGTAAAGCCATGGGAACCTACTAGGCAGCAGCGACCTTGCAGGATGGGCTGCCTGGGGATGGAGAAGGCAGGGTTACTACTCTAGGCCCAGAGGAGCCTGGGTATGAAAGCACCATTTATAACCTACGATGGGCTGGAGAAATGTGAGTATAGAACACATCTTCCGTCCTATATGGCTTTGCATCACTCTGTGCCTTCGCTAGGAGTACCTGGCCCAACCCTTTCTGGTTTGGCCAAGCCTGTACTCCCTGGGGAATAGCTAGACAGAAGTGCTGCCACCCAGGAGGCCTGGAAGAGGTCCCTGAACCAAACTTGGGGCTGAGAAGAGCTTTCTGGAGGGAGCGGCCCCTGGATTGTGATAAAGATGGCCTGGCAGCGCACATTAAGAGACTCTCAAGTCCCTCATTAGCTCGGCCAGAAACTGCCAGTTGTGTGGTGTGAGGACACACTGACCTCAGGCCCGGCCCACCTTGCCATTTCTGCCCACAGACTCCTGCTGCTGCTTCAGAGCTGTGCCAGCTACCTGGAAAACCTTGGCTCAGAGCAGATGATGCCCTCTTCCCAGGCTGTGGGGCCCTGCATGTCTGTGGGGCTCACAGCGCGGCGCTTCTGGGGCAGCCTGTTGAGGCTAGGCGTGCTCTATCAGCAGACAGCCCCCCAGGTGGGTTACCCCAGCCCCGACTGTGATGACCCTCATACCCTGCCCTAGCTCCCCAGGGCATCACTGCGCACTGCCTCCTTCCCTGGCTCCCGACTGTCCATGAGGAGCAGTGTGAACTGAGCCTCCCGGTCAGGGCTCACGTGGCACGGCTGTTGAGAACACAGGCCTTGGGGGTCATGTCTGAGCCTCCTCGTTCTGTCATTTACCCTGTGGGACTTTGGGAAAATCCCAACTGTGGTCCTGTGCAGTAGGGGGGAATAGGAGCCCCATTTGTTACAGGTTATCTTACAGTCCTCACTGTCACCCAGTGAAGGACAGTGGTCACCATGAGGGGAAGGAAACTAGAACAGAGTGGTTATGGTGGCATGAGAGCAAGCAGGGGCCCACTAACCAGTAGCTGTCGCTGTCGCTGTCACTGTCCCAGGACCACACATACATCAAGCCAGGGCTGGGTTTGCTAAGTTGAGTCATAGGCAAAGAGGGAGAAGGTTCTTTCTTACTTGCGTTGGTGTCAGGTATCATCCAAGGATCCGAGTATTGAAGGTTGTCACAGAACATCCCCAGGGAACCAGGCACCTCACAGGCCCATCTCTCTCATTGTTTTTCTTTCTTTTCTTGACCCCAGGAAAGGGCAAGCCAAGGGGAAAGCCCCACCTCCAAACCCACAGCCAAGGGCAAGTCAGCCAGGAGCCCTGAATGTGTTACTGCCAAGTTTATCGAGCCTCCCTCTCCAACATCATGCTCACACCAGATCTGCCAAGGGCCGCAGAGCGTCCCCATCTCTCTGAAGTACCCCGCCAGGACCTCTGAGAACACCAGGAGTGTCTACTCCCAGACCATTGAAACAGCCCTGGTACCCTGTGATGCGTGCACCAGCGTCCAGGGCAGCCTGTGGGACGTGAGCAAGGTGATCATCAGCCTTTGTCAGAGCCAGAACTTGCCTTCATCCTTGGGCCAGTTCCAGCAGCTGGTGCAGGACAGCGTGGGGATCAAGCCCCTACCAGCTGCCACCATGAGCCATTGGGCAGAAAAGCAGAGCAAAGACCTAACGTGCCTCAGTAAGCACGTGGCGGCCCTCTCTCAGCTTGTTGGGCCTCTCAGGGCCCAGCTGGAGGAGACTGAGGGGCAGAAGGACAGCCTGAGGAAGCAGGTGGACAAGCTGGAGCAGGACTTGCGGCAGGAGCAGGGTGAGCGGCGGCGGCAGGAGGAAGAGTCCAAGCAGCACCTGAGCAAGTGGGAGTGTGACAGGCAACAACTGCTTGCAGGTCTGTACCCTATAGGCTGGACACTCAGTGCCCAAGGGCTCTGCTATACCCTGAGACCTGAGACCAGTACCAGTAGTTTAATAGATTGAGAAGTGGGCAAGAGGCAAGGAAAGAAAGGCAGTAAAGGACGTGCCTATCCAGCTGGGGGTATTGCCCATGAGGAGAAATGTGAACTCTGGAGCCTCCCGGTCAAGGCCCACATGACACAGCTGCTAAGAATACCACTCTGAGCTGGGGATCAGACCCACTGGGGAACACCAGCAGACAGTAGGTAGTGTGTGTGCCTTGGTTGTCCCATGAGAAGAGGGAGAGAGCTGGCTATTAACCCCCTTGCTCTATTTTTTTTTTCCCCCGGTACCAGGAATCGAACTCATGGCCTCACACTTGCCAGGCAGGCACTGTGCCGCTGAGCTAAATCCCCAGCCCAAAAACTTCTTTCTTTCTTTCTTTCTTTTTTTTTTTTTAACCCCCAGTGCCAGGAATCGAACTCACGACCTTGCACTTGCCAGGCAGGCACTGTGCCGCTGAGCTAAATCCCCAGCCCTAACCCCCTTGCTCTTGACCATCACTGAGGGTTACTTCTGAGGAGCTCATTCCCCTGGCCTGCACCGCAACAGAGCAGTCTTTTTGGCTTTGGCAAAATCTATTAGGCAACAGTGAAAAGTACTGGATGTTGCCAGTAGTTGCTGTGTTGTGAGGCTTGCAGGATTAGAGCACGTTGCTGCCCTTCCCGAGCCTGACCATGGCCTCTATGGAGGACATCATGGCCCAAAGTGGTACCAACACATGGCAGCCAGCAGCGAGAGGCAAGACGAGGTCCCAGGCTTCCTGGCATCTCCTCAGTGTTCCTTGGTGGCCTCCCCAATGGCATAGCTGTCTCCATTCTGCAGGGTGCTCTGGGCATGAGGGCTACTGGCCAGGCCCAAGGGCCCCTCTGAACAGCTTTTCTTTTGGCTGCTATAGAAATATGTGATCTAAAGACACAGGTGGTCAACCTCAAGGGAGAGCTGAAGCAGCAGCAGGAGTCCATGCAGGCCATGGGTAAGGAGCCCTGTTATGTGTCCCTGTGCCCTGTCTCAGTCCAGTGATGTGGCTGGACGAGTGTCCTCCATCTCTGTCCCCTGAGCTTCTGGGACAAAGAGGATTATTGTAGTAGGGTAGACCTGACCATTAGCACTGTTGTGCAACCACTTGAGCTTGGGTGACACCTCCTGCCCAAAGAACACCTTCTGTTTTCCAGACCCACCGAAGGGTTGTAGAGCCCCATGTTGTGACTGAGAACTCTGAAGCCCAGAGACATGATAAGAACCTCCCCTTAGGTCCCTTCCTAGGTCTGGGGTAGTGCAGGGAGTTGCACCCCTGCTCTGGCCCCCATGCCTGCTCAACCCTGCAGAGCCAAAGGCCCAGCAGCTGCAGGAGGAAGTTGAGCACAGGGTGGCAGCCGAGAGGCAGGTGCAGCAGCTAGAGGAGCAGGTGCAGCTGCTGGCAGGACGGCTGGATGGAGCTGGACAGCAGATCCGCTGGGCCAGCACGGAGCTGGACAAGGAGAAGGCCCGTGTGGACAGCATGGTTCGTCACCAGGAGGTGAGGCCCAAGGCACAGGGACTGGGGTTCAGGCTGTGTATGCACCCCTGTCCTTGTTCCCTGCCGTAACAGTAGGAGGGAGCTCCTCTTGTCATTGTCATTTCATGAGTGGGGAAACTGAGGCTGTGAAGGAAGTAGCCCCAGGCACACAGGTAGCAGGAGACGGAGCTAGGATTCACAGCAGAACACCACTGTTTCTTCCTGCTTCATACCCAGTGGATGCTGGCAATGTGGGTTTCAGTGATACAGGCTCATGTGACACTAAAGACGTAAGAAGAAAAACTTTCCCAGAATTCCCCTTCTAGTGGGGACTGCAGTCAACTGGAAAGAAGTGTGTTGGAGTGTGTGTGTGGGGGGTAAGGCTGCCAAGGTCAGCCAGCTATCTTCCAAGGGGTCTGCAAGCTGAGAGCCCAAGCCTAGAGCAGGCTGGTGTATGTTCGCCACTTCCGCCCCTTCCCCTTTATGTGTGCGTGGCCTCCCCGTGCACAGACATGAGGCATAAAGGGAGGTTCAGAGGGACAGGGATACTGTAGCCTCTTCAGTCCCATCTGGCTGTTGGCCCAGCCCTGTGGGTCTCACAGCCTGTCTCTTCCCACTCAGTCCCTGCAAGCCAAACAGCGGGCCCTGCTACAGCAGCTGGACAGCCTAGACCAGGAGCGGGAGGAGCTGCAGAGAGGTCTGGACGAGGCTGAGGGCCAGCGGGCCCAGATGGAGGAGCAGCTCCAGAGCCTACAGAGTGAGAAGGAGCAGGGACAGTGCCAGCTCCAGGCCCAGCAGGTGCAAATGGACAGGTTGAGGGTGGGGATGACCCTTCCCTTTCAGCAGCGGAGCCTCCAACCTGCTGAGCACCTGCGAGTCCATCCTGTGCCTGCGGGTGGGATGGCGTCCCCAGGGGAGCAGGAAGCCGGGAGCCATCCTGGGACCAGGTCTAAGCCTCTCCACAACACAGGAGCTGCTGCAGGGCCTGCAGCGGGAGAAGCAGGACCTGGAACACGTGACGACAGACCTGCGGCTGACTGTAGTGGACCTGCAACAGGAGATGGCGGAGCTGAGGGAGCAGGAGCGACTGCTAGTGGCCTTCCCTGACCTACAGAGGCCCATGGAGGACCCGATCCAAAGTAAGCGCCTGAGCCTGATGCCAAGGGCACGAGGGGGCCTGCGTAGGCAGGTGCGGGTACAGCTGGGCAGGACAACTCCTCCAGACTTCTGGTAGTGGGGCAGGGGCCAGCCAGCATGCAGGTGCTTCCTGTGTTGTTCATCCCTTTGTGCACAGGAGAAATGGAAGTCCAGAGATAAGGTCACTGCCCGTGGTTGTCACAGCTGAACCTAGTCACAGGTCTGGCTGCCTCTAGGGTATGTACTGCACCACTTCACATGGCAGTCCTTTGGTTGGCCTCCCTATGTCCCTCTTCCTGGCATCTCCCTATGCCACAGCAGTGTGGTGTCCTGATCCCCACGGTTAGGAGTGCTAGGTACCTGCACTGGCCCAGAAGCAGATGCCAAACCTTCTGAGTTTTCTCCCAGCCCTCTAAATCTCTGTGATGAATCCCTCCTCAGAGCTGCCAGGAAGATCCTCTGTCATTTAGTGGTCACAAGTCATCAGTCCGGAACACTAAGTGCCAGACCCTCCTATCACCTCACAACTGTCCTATCAGGCAAGCAGCAGTCCACTTTTTACAAAGCAGAAAACAACAGGCATCAACTTGCCAAGGTTTAGAGAGCTGGAAGTAACTGTGGATCACCGCAGCTTAGGAAAGAACATCCTTGGTGTATTCCTGTGACTCACTTCCGGAGTTGCCGGGGTGACTGGACAACTCACTGTATCTCTGGCCTGCCAAAATAGGTGGCCTGGAAGATTCTCTCTCAATAGGGATAAGAGATTCACTCTTGCTAATCTGCTAAATCATCTGAGTTCTAGGACCCACACAGCTCTCGATTCTATGATGGCAATATTGGGCCGGGCATGGTGGTGCACGCCGGTAATCCCAGCACTCGAGAGGCTGAGGCAGGAAGATCTTTGTGAGTTCGAGACTAGCCTGGGCTACAAAGTGAGCTCAAGGGCAGCCTGAACTGCATAGTGAGACCCTGTCTCAAAAAGACAAAAAGCAAAACAAAACAGTAGTGCGTCACCTTCCCAGCAGACGGGGGAACAGGGAAGGAGAACAAAGCCTCAAGAGAAGGAAGATGTGGGCCAGTGATATAGCTCAGTGGCACAGGTGCCTGCCTGGCACGTACAAGGTCCTGAATTTGATTTCCAATACCAAAAAAAAAGAGAGAAGGCAGATGTGATGAGAGGCCCAATGTACTCTCCAGTCGCTTGTGCCTGGCCTTTGAGGTCTGTCCTTGGGCACAGGCTGACCTGGTGAGGCAGGGTCCCAAATACTGTATCATGTCCCCATAGGCTCTGGCAACATCACAGACGACATGGAGAGGCAAGTACAGGCCAATGACATCCGCATCCGGATCCTGCAGGAGGAGAATGGCCGGCTCCAGTCAATGCTATCCAAAATCCGTGAGGTGGCCCAGCAAGGGGCTCTCAAGGTAGACCTGAGGGTGGACTTCGGGGGATTGGAGGAGGCTTCTACCCAGCAGAGGTCATTAGATCTACCCTGGGAACCTGTCAAGAGCTGAGAGCCAGCCTCATGGCAGGTGGGTTTAGGCTGTGCTTTTGTGAAACTTGTACCACACATCAAGAAGGTGTGAGAATATTACAGATTCTGTACCTTCTGGCTCCAAATATCCCTAGAGCCCTTCACACCTTAAGAACCTTCCCGCATGTGTTGTCTGCCCAAAGGTTTGCAGCTGAAGAAGTCCTAGATAGCTTTCCCTGCCCTTCAAGTGGGAAAGTATGAGTTCAGGCTCTTGCTCTCCTTCCCTACTATGAGACCTTCTCTGTACAGTGGGGAGGGGACCCCTAGGCACTTCGGAGCTTGGCTTTCTTTGCAGCTGATCCCGCAGGACCAACTGTGGTCCCCTCCTGGCAAGGGTACCCAGAGAGCAACACCCGTGGCCCAGGCCCAGAGGGTGTCCCCAAGGTGAGCAAGGCTTTGCCCAAGGCAGGGCAGACAAGGGTGGCATGGTGCCCCTCATTTATAGGGGATCTTGTGAACTGGTCCTCAGGCCCCTAAGCAGGCGGTACCTTCCTAGCAGCACGATGGGCAGCACAAGCTGGACCCCGCCAGGCCATCCCCAAAGATCCCCTCCTCAGCAGCCCAGCAAATGGCCCAGCAAGTCTTCCCTCAAGGATGTGACTCACTCTGCCACCTGTACTCAGAACCCCATCCGGGCCTTGGCCAGGCTGAGGAGGAGACTCTCACCAAATCAGGGCCCGGCGAGCTCTGCACAACAGTCCCAGGAGCGGTTCACCTAACTTACGGCAGGGACAGGGCTGTTGGGAGGCGGCTGGCAACTTCCCAATGGAATAAAGCCCCAGCCATGTCCACGGCATTCTTGGCCTCAGCATGGCTCAGCTGGAGGAACAGCCCTTCTCTCCCTTTGCAGGACATGGGTCAGGAGAGACTCAGCCAGCAAGCCCTGGCACTGTGAGCTATCAGTAGGGGGATTGCTTTCTGCCTCTCTCTGGGTAGGCTGTGGGTGAGGAGAGCACATCAGGGGCAGAAAGAAGCTTCTAGTACCTGGGCCAGGTGAAGGGCCCTTCCACTACCACAGCAAGAGTCAAGGAGTAAAGCTGGACACAGTGACTGGCACCCCCTGAGCTGCCTGTGTCAGGGTGACGGTGTACTGGGAAAGGGCCAGCGAGGAATCTGAGGCCAGGATCTTGGCTCTGGGCTCACGAAAACAGGCAGAAGACAGTGACAGCTTCAGCCTCCCACCTTGGCTTTAAACCTGGGCCGGGGGACATTAAGGACTCAAGAATACCAGGCATCCTTTCACCGAGGAACTCCTTGCCTTTAGGGACTGCTGAGAGAACAAAGGAGTTCTCTACCTCCTGAAGGTTAGAGCCCAAGAGGCCACCAAACGCAGGGCCAGGCCTTTGAAGACTTTAGCCAGCTCTGACTTTACAAGGCCTAGACCTTGGGGCCTGTTCAACCTAGCGTGCCATGTGGCTGGGCATTCACGTCACCAAACACCCCAGGCACACAGTGGTCATTGTCCTTAAGAAGGAAGATACTGGCCCCATGAGTCTTCCGTTTGTCTGTGAAGGATAAGCTTGGAGACCTTGCTGAGGACTTTTTTTTTCCTTCTAGTACCAGGGATTGAACCCATGGCCTCATGCATGCTAGGCAAACAGTCTGCCACTGAGCGACACTCCCAGCCCCCTCACTAAGGACTTCTCAGGCTGTGCTCTCAGCCTTCTGTGGCATTTCCTCTGGTGAGGATGGTAAGGAGACCATCATGTGGAGCTCTGCAGGTAACAGAAGAGGATCAAGAGGGGTCACGTGTAGCAGGCCAGCACTGTTAGGTCTGCCTAACTCCCGCTTCTGAGAAGTCCCAGAGTTCTTGAAGAGGCTGGGATGCCTTGGGCCATCCCTAAGGGGAGAGCCAGCCATTGGGGGTGGCTCCCTGAGCAGTTGGGCCAGCCCAGGTCCAGCGGGGAAGCCCTCTCACAGCTGAACGACTCTCTCAGGCCTCTCCCAACATGGCATCCATTCATCAACTCACAGTTCTGCAGGTCCACAGTCCAAGTCCTGCATGGCTAGGGTTCTTGGCATAGGGTCTTAGGAGGTGGAAATTAAGGTATTCACCAGGGCGTATTTCTGTCAGCCCTGGGGAATAATCTTCCAAGCTCATTCTGGTTGCTGGCTGAATTCAGTCCTGTAGGACTAAGGTTCCTAGTTCCATCTTCCTTACCTCATGGCCCCTCCATCTTCAGGTGAGCAGCAGAAAATGTTGCAGCATTGAATCCCTTTTGTGCTTCAAGTCTCTGACTTCTGCCAGCCAGGGGAAACTGCTTCTAATGGGCTTGTGTGTCGATCAGGCCCACTAGGGTGCTTTCCCCATCTTAAGGTCAGCTCTGCATATAACATAACCTGATCATGGGGGTGACATCCCGTAGAGTCACCACTGCACAGATTATACAGGGTGTTCATGGTAGGGTGGGGGTGGGAGGCCTTGGGGGTCATCTGAGAACTCTGCCCGCCACTGGCAGTAGAAACCAAGGCAACTTTTAAAAAAAATCTTAAAAACAGCCACATAAACTTTACATCTTATGTTAAAATAAATCCATGTTTATTTTACTATTAAAACTTCCCTGTCCCAACTCTTAAAAAAACATGCCCTTGGAGGATGCACCACATTTATCCTGTGGCTTCAAGTACTGTATCTCGGTGAGTAACATATGCCCCAGCCAAGAAGTACAAGACTGGGTCGATTCTAAGGCCTTGTCCCAGCCAGGCCTGGGGTGGGAGCCCAGCTGGACAGCAGCAGGGCCTGTAGCTGCCAATGACTGAGGACAGCAAGTAGTAGCGGGGTCTCTGGGTTTAACATGACAGCCTTGACCAAGACTATCTTGAGAGACAGTCAGGCCAGGGTGCGCCAAGGCCAGATAGCTTGTTCCTCAATCCACCTCTGCCCCAATAAATAAGCATAAAACACAGCCACGGAGCCTTAGCCCTCGGGGATCCCCTGGCTCCACTGGTCCCATGCTCTCTGCAGTGTCCCAGGAGCCGCGTGTGAGCAAGGCAGACACAGATATCCCAGGACTGCAGAAAAGGGCCACAAGGCGACTTCTCACCCGGGCCTGGTGGGCCCTGGGCCTGCATGTTTGGCCAGGGGTGCAGGTCCCTGCTTCCCAGCATGGTATGCTGGGGCCCACATCTTCCACCCACAGGCCTGACCACCCTGTCCATTCCACCATCCTGTCCAGGAGCCCAGGCTAGGGGCCGGATGCAGCGGAAGGGTCTGTTTCTGCACACAGAATCCCCAGCAGGGCAGCTAGTCATCTGAGTAGCGGTTCCCTGTAGGGAAGGAGGAGGAGGAAGGACATGGAAGGAGGCATCAGGTGGGGCCATTGGGCCCTAGGGCACTGCCGCAGTGCTTACCCAGGACGTTGAATTTGCACAGTGGACACGTCTGTTGGAGCATCAGCCAGGGGTCCACGCAGTCTCGGTGGAACTCATGCTTACAGGGCAGCACCCGGAGCCACTACAGGGATGAGGGGAGAGGCTCAAGTCAAAGGGCAGGGCTCACAGCCCTCACTTGAGCAGGGAAACAATCCTCTTAGCGCCTGTTCCCCCAACCTCTACCTGCTGGCCCAACCCCATTCTGGTTTCTGTAGTCCTGTTGGGGGTTGGAAAGCAAAGGGCCTGGTGGGGTGGTCTCAGGGTCTCTAGGAGTACAGCAGGGGAAGTCACAGGTCAGCTGATGGCTGGTCTTACCCAGGCCACTAACCTGCTTGTTATAAAAGTAATCCAGACACACAGCGCAGGTCTCAGTGCCAGGCTCCGCAAGGCCCTGCCCTGCTCTGCTCAGACGGCAGCGCCGGGTCTTGAGGGAGGCCAGTCTTCGCACCACACGGCGCTTGAGAAGGTCCACCTATGGCAAGAGGACAGCCACAGTCTCATAGGCCCGAGGGCTAGGGGCACCAGGGTTCCTGTGCTCTGGCTCCCACCTGGCCTCCAGGCTCCTGCTGGCTCTGCCGTGATGCCTGCCGCTGGGCCTGGACCACAAGTCCTGTGCACAGGAGCATGGCCACCATCAGGATGGCATTCCACAGCTGCTGCAGGGGCTTCTGGGGGAGGGAAGCAGCTGTCAGGGGTGCTGGAGCCGCTCCTTGTGTTTCCCTCAGGAGCATCCACCCCCACGACAGGCAGGTGACATGCATCAAGGGCCTCCATGTCCCTGCAGGTTCCTGGGTTCCTTCTTCCAAGCCCTTGTCCCTGCCACCTGTCCTCAGGGTCTGTCCCAGCTGCCTTTGCTCCACCCAGGTGCAAGGACAGCTACCTGTGTCTCTTGCACTGTCCTACCCCATCCTCAGCCTGCGCTTCCTCCTGCTGTGCTTTCTCGGGCTGCAGTATGCCCTGCTTCACTTCCATCTAGGAGCTCAATTGTGGGCTAGAGCTGGGAAACAGAACTGAGAAATCATCGTAAAACCTGTAGGCCCAGGCCCCAGGGAGCTTCAGATTCCTAGGGGAACCGCACTGCTCCTGACTTAGCTCCCACCACATGCAGCATGGCTCTAGATTTTGAACACGGAAGAGCCAGCTCAGGAAATGACGTGGCACAGTAAGACATGCTCTCCCACACAGGCACGCTTATTTCACACAGCTAGTAGATATGTTATGACTAATAAACACATTCACTTAAAAGCTTCCAGTATTCCTGGTGCTTTCTGCCCAGACCAATGCTGAAGTTAACTCCCATCGTGACAGAAGAGGAGGTGAGAAGCACTTTGATCTAAACAAGGTTGGGGGCTGCTAGTGCTACAGGACAGCGCTCTTGCTTATGGTTGGAGGTACTTTGGGGTCTGTTACTGAGAGGTGTCTAGGCGCCTGCCCCCATTTTCCCTCCTGTCTCACTGGGATGGTGGTACCGGATCTGGAAGCTCCCTGTAAGCCCTAGGCTGAGCTCCGGTGCCTTTGCTATAAGCGGGGAGACTTGTGTCTGCTACCAGCTCAGCCCTCACCCCAGAAGAATAACTGTTGCTAGCTTATCCACTCCCCAGACTGGGTCCTGTGAGCCCAGGGCTAGAGCTGCCCTGCTGTGTCCCATGCCGTTCTGAAGCAGGCTCACACGGGGCAGGACTTGCTGAGTGGCCACTACAGCTAAGCTCTCCAGGGCACAGCCTGCTCTGAAGCTCCTGGCTTGGAACATCTAGGCTCAGTGCACCTTGGGGGGCCCCCAAGAAAGGCGGAGGGGGGGCTTGTTATCAAGAATGTAGTTGGTCTGAGTTTCCTGATACATGGGTACCAGGAGTGCTCCAAGCTCCGAAAGGCTGGCTTGGGGTCAGGGCTGAGGGTCCAGTGTCCATGAGACAAGCCAGCTGAGATACCTGCCCAGCCACCCTTTGGACACCTCAGCTGCCATGGCCACTCCAGCCAGCAGCATGACCAGGGCTGTTCAGCTTTGCCTTCTTACCAGCCAGACCTAACTGTATATAGACTGTAGGCATTCTCAACGCCAGGCCTCCTGGGGCCTATTCCTTGGCCCACCCCTGCCCAGCTCTGACCTTTCTTCAGTCCCACATCAAATCCCTGCCCTGGATCTGTATGGAATGCCCATGAGGGATGGATATATATGTATACATATAGTGCTGTTCCTACTCACAAGCGAGGAACATGAGACCAGAGAGATTATTGACTTATGATCACTCAGCTAAGCTTTTAAAGCCAGGACTGGAGCCCAAGTCTGCCTTATTTGAAGCTCTTTAAGGTGGCCCAGGTTGACTAACACCTGCTGGAGGTGCTCACCGGGCATGCCTGCTGGCACAGAGAAGGGGTCCAGGAAATGCTAGTGGACACTTGTGAACCCCTTCATGTGAGCACTGGGAAATCCAGAGACGAGGAGAACACATCCCTGGCCAGTAGGAGACCAAGGCATGCTCCCTAACATACAGGGTGGGCCGCCCTGAGTCCTGGGAGAGACCTGGTAAAACACTGCTGTAAGGCAGAGGACCTTGAGCAGAGGGTATGAGGGAGCATTCCAAAGCAGGCAGGCAGCGTGAACTGTGAGGGTTCTGCTAGACAGCCCTATGGAGACGGAGAAAAAGGGGATCAGTGCCTAGGGCCAAGGACGAACAAGGCCCAGAAGCAGGGGACCAGAGCACATGTGGAGGCCAGTGAATGGCACAGGGTATTCAGAGCATAGGGAAAAGCCTATAAGGTGAGGGATGAGGAGAGCCATAAAAGCCAGACTAAGGAATCTGACTTTATTCTAAAGACAATAGGGAGCCAAAGAAGGCTACTGAGTGGAAAAACAGCACAATGATGACAGCAGCTAAGATGAACTGCATATGACCTTAGGCTAGATGCTTCCTGGAGGGCTCCCTGCATCATGTCACTAAACACATGAGTCTTGTGAGGTAGGAAGGGCTGCCTTCCACCAAGGCAAGGAGACCCTGTGGGATTTGGGACCCAGCAGAATCCACTTGCACCCACCTGCTCCTGGGCATGACTGCCTCCCAGGCACACTAGATCCTGCCATCCTCCGTAGCCATCCTTGGAGAGACCACAGGTGGTCCACAGGGTCAGCTTCCACTCAATGTTGGCCGACAGGGATTCTCCACTGGTGATCTCAGCTGTGGCCTGGGTCCTCCTGGGAAGGAAAATCACAAAGGGAAAAGGAAGGGGCTGGGGGTTTAGCTCAGCCCCTGCCTGGCAAGCGCAAGGTCGTGAGTTCGATTCCCGGTACTGGAAAAAACCCAAAAACAAAACAAAAAAACCCAAAAACCAAACAAAGGGAAAAGGAAGAAGGAGACCCAGACTCACCCTCCCCAGAGGCCTGCCGTGGAACCCACAGAATGTCACCCCTACAGGCCATCTGATTTGGCTCACAATCTTTTCCCAGCGGTTGGTTTTTCCAGTTCTCACACAGCCCTGGTACCACCTTCCCATCCTCCTCCCCATTTCCAGCCCTGGAGAATACAGCCTGTTCCTGGGTCCGCTGAGCCCACAGAAGAGCCAGGGAGCCTCAGCATGCAGGCTGCCCAGACCCAGTCTTTTTTGGAGCCCAAACCCCAACTCACCGCAGCAGTGCTTCCAGCAGTTTGGTGACATTGGAAGAATAATGGAGGACAATCACAGGCCTGAGCAGAAGCTGGGATATGTCCAGCTAGAGGGGACAGGGAGGTCAGCAGGCTCTGGTTGTCCCTTCCCCAGCCCACTCACCCTCACGACTTGCTCTGCTTTACCTCTCGGACCACATTGTGGTTCAGGATGAGGAGAAGCAGAGCAGAGGCTCCCAGGAAGAGCGCCCGGCGCATCTGCAGGAGGACAGAGGCGGGGCGCTGGCATATCCTCCGCCGCACCTGTCTCACCTCGCGCAGCCCCACTGCTCTTAGCTCTCCTCTCTGCAGTAAGCCTTTCCTCCGGACCAGCTATAAGCTTCTTGAGGTCAAGGGCAAAAGCTCTCATGCTTCCTGCTCTGTAAAATCCAAATAACTCTGCCCTTTCCCTGGTTCCCGCAAGGCAGGCCTTCTGCCCGATCCTCCAACGCTCCCCTCGCACAGTATGGCGCAGATCCCAGAGCAATCAGAGCCTCTCCCCACCTCCCTGATTCCACACCCGACTGCCTAGCTCTCCAGACTGGAGTCCCCGAACCCACACAGGCCCAGGGCTTCTCTTTAGGGGCCAGCTGGTAGCCTGGCTCTAACAGATGCCTTGGGAACCTTTTGCCCCAGCCCCTGCACCTGCTGGACCAGGGCCTTGGGATAGGCCTGGGCACCACTGCCCTGATTCTCCTGGTGGAGCTGGGCTTCCTGCTCCTTGCCCACATATGCCACTGCAATCCAGCCTTCTACGGGCATCTCTTGCTCAGTATCCACGATGTCCATCTGTGTAGTGAGGGTCAATGAGCAGAATGAGGCAAGGGCAGGTGACGGGGTCGGCCACACAGGATGCAAGGTCAGGGTCTTGCGAGCGAGTAGGGAGAAGAGGGCATCTCAGGTTTTGGAAGGTTGAATGCTGGGGGCCAAAGCAGACTGGGGAGGGTTCGCTGGGCTGTCAGGGCTCCTTCCAGGAGCAAAGCGCGGTCTGGGTGCCGGGTCTATGCCGGGTGTCGGAGGCGGCGCTCACCAGCAGTAGGCGGCCGCCCAGCGGGGGCGCCGGGTCGGCTTCGGGGCCGATCCTGACGCCCTCCAGGACCAGAGCGTCCTGCCGCTGCAGCCTCACGTCCACCCGCACGGCGC